>NC_137280.1:37785000-38342500 GCF_054371585.1 Giraffa tippelskirchi | reverse complement strand
AAAGTCCATCTTTCTGGCCTTCATCATTGGTCCAAGCAAACTGCCTCATTCTCAAACTGAATCCTTAAAAAAATTGAATAGTCACTTTTAACATAATTACCTAGCTATGTATTGGGTATATTAAAAAGACTACAACATATTGTCAATCCAAGGAAGTCCAAGTAGGTTGCCTCACTTACATCCCTTCTACCTTCTGTCACTGCTATTCCAGCACACCAGAGAAGAGATTCCGTTCTCTCTCAGACTTGAACACATCCCTTGAACCAAACCCTTGACCCTTTCCAAGGGTATCACCCCCACTCCGGACCTGGCTTGTGGGGAGGGTGGGGGTTTCCCCCCAAGATTTAAGCTATCAACTAGAAAAGCTGGGAAAGGATTGCCTTCTCTCTTTACATTCTGCTTTTGGAATCCACTGAACTAAAGACTGCTGCTGCTGCTGCTGCTGCTAAGTCACTTCAGTTGTGTCCAGTTGTCCCAATAGCAGAGAAGTCCGGGTAGGAGGGGGAGCTGAGAGTGAAATACCGGAAAGAGAGAAATTGGGTAGAATATTTTAACATTATCCAACCACACATCTTCTGTCCTCAGGGCTGTCAATAATATGTGTGCGTGTGAACTGCACTCTCCAGCAGTGAGTGAGCTCACCAACTGCTAAGGATACCTATCTCAGTTTTAGAAACAACTTCTAGTTCCTGAAAGTGTTTATAAAAATTAAAGTATACAAACATACACACACATACACACACACAGGCAGGAAGACATCAGAGCTCTTAACCACTATTCCCTCCTACTTCAGGGAAATGCATTTTATCCTGATGTGCTGTCCACCTATAGGTACTGGTGTAGTGAGTGATGATATGAAACAAAACTTATCAATTCTACAAAATGGTGAGAAACCTTCCAAACTTGAGTCCCTTATCCTGTTGTCATCACCACCCTTATCTCCTCTTTGTTTTACCCCTAACTGACTCTCCTCACCCCAAACAAACACACAGATAAAGTTTTCTTTCTTCCTCCGTCTCTGTGTTTCTCTCTCTCTTTCATCTTAAAAAAAAAAAATTATTTATTTTTGCTGCACCGGCTCTTAGTTGCAGTACACAGGATCTTTGATCTTCTTCAGGCATGCATTATCTTTTAGTTGCAGTGGGATCTTGATTTGCAGCATGTGAACCCTTAGTTGCAGTATATGATGTCTAGTTCCCTGACCAGGAATTGAACCCAGGTCCCCTGCTTCCTTTGCGGCTCAGCTGGTAAAGAATCTGTGTGTAATGCTGGAGACCTGGGTTCGATCCCTGGGTTGGGAAGATCCCGTGGAGAAGGGAAAGGCTACCCACTCCAATATTCTGGCCTGGAGAATTCCATAGACTGTATAGTCCATGGGGTCACAAAGAGTCAGACACGACTGAGTGACTCACTTTCCCCTGCATTAGGAGCTTAGAGTTTTAGTCACTGGGCCACCAGGGAAGCCCTCTCCCTCATCTTTATTTTTAAGCATAAAATTTACTAATCCTTCAACCTTTAGATAATAGTTTAGTATATTTTCCTAATGCATTAATATTGTATGCATGCATGCTCAGTCGCTTCAGTCGTATCTGACTGTAGTCCTCCAGACTCCTCTGTCCATGGGGTTTTCCAGGCAAGAAAACTGGAGTGAGTTGCCATGCCCTTCTCCAGGTAATCTTCCCCACCCAGGGATTAGACCTGCGTCACCTGCGCTGCAGGTGGATTCTTCACCCACTGAGCCACCTGGGAAGTCCCTTAAAATTGTATACAGTGTATACATTCTAATGGAGAAGGAAATGGCAAGCCACTCCAGTATCCTTGCCTGGGAAATCTCATGGACAGAAGAGCCTGAGGGGCTTCAGTCCATGGGGTTGCAAGAGTCAGAGACAACTTAGGGACTAAACCACCACCATATATTCTAATCTATATTAATTATTATAAAGTGAAAGTCACTCAGTCATGCCCGAATCTTTGTAAACCCTCATGGAATTCTCCAGACTAAAATATTGAAGTGAGTAGCCTTTCCCTTTTCCAGGGCATCTTCCCAATCCAGGGATCGAACCCAGGTCTCTTGCATTGCAGTCAGATTCTTTACCAGCTGAGCCACAAGGGAAGCCAAGAATACTAGAGCGGGTAGCCTATCCCTTCTTCAGCGGATCTTCCCAGCCCAGGAATCAAACCTGGGTCTCCTGCATTGCAGGTGGATTTTTTACCAACTGTGCTATCAGGGAAGCCCAATTATTATAAAACCAACTAATATTTGTTATCTAGGTAACAGTCTACCAGTAGAAGAACAGCTAATAACTATTCTGACACATCGTGTTTATCATCTATTCCTTTTATTCTAAAGACTTGATGTGTATTAAATCCATTTTCATGTAACAATTCCTGGGACATATTATATGAGCTTACTGTGAACTGACAGGAAGGACAATCACATTTGTGGAGCCTCTGCCCTCAGGCTCTTTAGAAATCTGATGGTTATAACTTGCCTTCTTCCCAACAGAGAGGAACCGGGTCACACAATCTCCCGTTGTTTCTTTCCAACATTAGCATTTGTGTATAGAAATTTACTTTCTGTGTAGTCTTTTTTTTTTTTTATAACAATTTATCCAGTGTATAGCTAAGACATTGGTTAGGCTAAAATGTCCATTTAATTATTTTAATATTTAGTTTTCTAAATTGGGGCTGGCTTCAGGGGTGGGAAAGGGAACACAGATAGCAAATGTCAGAGAGACACGTGTGGAAATACATTAAAAATGGACTTATGCTGGGCTGGCCCCCTCTGAAAATGGGCCCCAGGAGACAAGAACCCCTGGGGAAGGAAAGCTCCCCAGGCCCCAGGAGCAGCCCCCTGATTGAGCAACTTAATGGAGGCTGTGTTAATGCATGAAGGGAACAGGGGCTTTACTTTCTAATCTGCACTTTGCACTCAGCTGTAGATGCACTGCAGGCATCTCATCATGAGGTCAACATGAAAATGAATTGCTCCCTACCACGAGGAAGTTGCTGTGTGATGTGTGCAGAGATGTATGTTGGGGAGCAGCAGAGTTAAAGGCCTCTCTTAAGGGTGGCAGAGGAAATCTGGACTTGTCTTAATAATACCCTGTGGACAGGATTTGTAAGAAACTCCCAGTTTTTAAAAAAGGTCCTCCTGAAAAGTGGATACTTAGAAATCTGTTAAGGATAAGATGGTAGAGTGTTTCATTTACTAGCTGATTTAAAGCTCTTTACCATCGGACTTCCCTGGCAATACAGGGGCCAAGACTCCAAGCTCCCAATGCAAGGGGTATGGGTTTGATTCTTAGTCAAGGAACTAGATCTCACAGGCTACAACTGGAGATCTTACATCTCATTTCCCCAGGACTACCATGGTTTCTGTCTGTTGTTCTGGGCTAATTATTAAAAGCATCTTTGACACTCTTGAGAAGTCTAGTTTAGACAGTAAGGAGAATGGCCACTCTGAGGTGACGGGGATTAATTTAGCCAAGTGCCAGACATCATTCCATCAAAGCTGAACAGTGCTTAAATACTCAAAAGTCTGCTTAGGTAGCTGTTTGACCTAAAAATTCACCATCACCATTGCTCGCCTGGTTCTTTCTGTTCCTTTTTTCTCTGACACCTAATCCCCGCTCTATTTTCTCAGCTACATTGATCACCAGACTTTGGTGTTCTGTTCTCCCATCTCCCCACTGCAACTACACCTACGACATCACTACATTTTCAAAAACAGACTCGGGGGCCTGACTCCATGCTCTAATTCAAGCAGATTGTGAGCATTTGTCCAGCAAAGCTAACTGCTGTAACTTCAGCAGGTTACACTGAAATAAAAGCGTGTTTCTCACTCAAGCGATGATTCCACATGAGAGTCCTTGGTCCAGTGGTTTTTTCGGCAATTTTTTTTCTAAATAATGATTCAAAGACTCCTTTCCTCTTATGGCTCCACTGCCCCCTAGGGCTGGAGCATCCTATGCTTTCAGCTGCTGTTGTTTTCAGTCACTCGTCATGTCCAACTCTTGGGACCCCATGGGCTGTAGCCCCCCAGGCTCTTCTGTCCATGGGATTTCCCAGACAAGAATACTGGAGTGGTTGCCATTTCCTTCTCCAGGGGATATTCCTGGATCAGGGACTGAACCCATGTCTCCTGCGTTATTAGCAGGCAGATTCTTTATCACTGAACCGCCAGGGAAGACCCGCTGCTAGGAAAGGACAAAATGGAGAAGTGGCTGACAAGTAGTATGTGGACTTCCACTTACATACTGTCAGCCAAAACTTAGAAAGGTAACATATCACCAGTCTGGGTTTACACATAAGAAGGAAAGGAAGCAGAGTTTGGTTCCAAAGTCTACTAAAGTTTACCCATCTGATTAACAAATACCCATTTCATTCTTTCTCTCACATGTTTGCTAAAACATCCCCTCCTGATGGGCAATCACTTAAAGTCACACCCAGTTCTGTCATTCAGCTCAAATTCTAGGGTTTCTGAAGGATAAGCCTTCTCGTCTCTGTCAGGTTCGGACGTGGATCCCTGTGATCCAGTGGCACATGGACTAAAATAATACATTTGCTACACTCCTACCATAATACCTGAAGGAGAAGCATGGGTGGGATCGCCACAGTGACCCACTGGGAAAAAGAGAAGAATGGGAAATATGGCAGCTGGTGGTCCATAGCAATTCTGAAAGTCTGTTGGATAGACAGTATGAAGATCTTCTACCCTTGTAGCAGGGATAATCTTTCAATAGACTCTCAGTATGTTTTCTGGAAGAAATTCTTTTGTCCATCATTCTCTGTGACCTCTGACTCTATCTTCAAAGAGCTTCAGCCTTGAAGCCATCACTTTCTGTGGCTGCCTCTGAAGAGAATATTGAAATATCTTCAAGAGGTGAAATGCATTCTCAGCCTGTTTTCTTGATAGTTTTCTGATTTATTTTCTTCTGGTCAGTTCATTGTGTCCAGTCATATCTGAAGTTCTTTCCTGTATATAACTTTCAAGCATGCCTCAAATTTCTGCTTTCTAATCCATATTTTTTCTCTCTGCCTCCTTCCTCTCCTCTCTGTCTGAACTTAATGGTGGCTACCTTGAGACAATCTGAAAAAAAAAAAAAAGCATATGTAAAAATTATTTGCCAAAAGGATGAGCATTAATAAGACTCTGTCTTTCAAAACCACTATTTTACACATTATTATTTGAGGTCTAGAAACAGATTTTCCAAACAAAAAGCCCCACATTTCTCATCACTTTCTTTTCCTTTTCATTGATGCTTGCAAATTTCTCAGTTCCTTTTAGAACTCAACTCTTCTGATATTTTGCTAAACGCAACCAAATAAACCAACACATTAGAAAACTGTTTCTTCTCAAACTAATATTCTCCTCATAAGCCTATATTTCAACTAGAATAGATTGATCAATCTTCCAAATTATTGCAGGCACAGTTTTTCAAATATTTTACCATTACATCACATGGAATGCCAGCTTTCGAGCTTCTGACACCTCATTCCTCATTGCCCACTGTCTGACCACTGAGCCATTGTTGCATATTTTAGATTATTGTTAATGGTAGCACCCAACTTCAAAAATGACCCATTTTCCAATTAGTCAAAAAAATGCAATCGTTACCAACAACTGCAAAATTCTGATGGCTGAACAACATCAGAATTTGCTTTCAGTTCACACAACAGCTTCATTGTCAATGATCTTGATCAGGTGATTCTCCCAGGGTCTCTCCTCCAAAGGATGACTTAGGAATCCAGGAAATTTCCACCTTGTGGATCTGCTACCCTCTGAGGAGTTAGAATTCTTTGGTCCCAGTTTTATGTGTGGCTGTTTTATAAACAAACCTGATTTGTAGGGACAAGATCTAGAGGTAGATCACTATCACTTCTTTGCATATCTTAATGGCTATGAATTTACATCAGTCACCCCAGTTAACTGCAGCGGGAGCTGATAAATATGGCTACAGTTCAGTTCAGTTCAGTTCAGTCCCTCAGTCGTGTCCAACTCTTTGCGATCCCATGGACTGCAGCACACAAGGCCTCCCTGTCCATCATTCCATTGAGATGGTGATGCCACCAACCATCTCACCCTCTGTCATCCCCTTCTCCTCCCACCTTCAATCTTTCCCAGCATCAGAGTCTTTTCCAATGAGTTGGCTCTTAGCATCACATGGCCAAAGTATTGGAGTTTCAGCTTCAGCATCAGTCCTTCCAATGAATATTCAGGACTGATTTCCTTTAGGATGGACTGGTTGGATCTCCTTGCAGTCCAAGGGACTCTCAAGAGTCTTCTTCAACACCACAGTTCAAAAGCATCAATTTTTCTGTGCTCAGCTTTCTTTATAGTCCAGCTCTCACATCCATACATGACTACTGGAAAAGCCATAGCCTTGACTAGATGGACCTTTGTTAGCAAAGTAATGTCTTTGCTTTTTCATATGCTGTCTAGGTTGGTCATAGCTTTTCTTCCAAGGAGCAAGCGTCTTTTTATATCATGGCTGCAGTCACCATCTGCAGTGATTTTGGAGCCCCAAAATATAAAGTCTGTCACTTGTTTCCCCATCTATTTGCCATGAAATTATGGGACCAGATGCCATGATCTTAGTTTTCTGAATGTTGAGCTTTAAGCCAACTTTTTCACTCTCCTCTTTCACTTTCATCAAGTGATATGGCTACACTGTAAGTGAAAGAGGAAAAAGAAACAGTGCACCAGCTATCAGTTTACTGACTTTCACCTCCATGTTGCACGTTAGGTCCTGCTCTGCAATGTTGAAACAGACTCCTCAAACATTTCTTCTGCACAGTGAGCTCTGTGCGAAGCTTTGTCAATAGGTGTTGCTTCAAACGGGAAGGGAGCTCCTCTTCCTGATCTGGTTTAGTGAGCTTTGCTCTCCCTTGCCCCCTGTGTACAGTCTCTTGGTGCTGTGTTTGGTGATGTCCAGCAGTGCTGTGTCTCAGTTGCCCACCTAGACCAGACAGTCCCTCAACAACCTTGCTGCTTCAGCATAAGACAGATGACTCATCAGCATCCCTCCTCAAGTGAGTGCCACACACTCTAGGCTTCACTGGCATCACACCCAAATCTCTCTGAACTCCTGCCAAGGGGCCTCAGGTCCTCTGTGTGTTAGTTGCTCAGTCCTGTCCGACTCTTAGCAACCCCATGGACTATAGCCCATCAGGCTCCTTTGTTCATGGGATTCTCCAGGAAAGAATATTGGAGTGGGTAGCCATTCCTTTCTCCAGGGGATCTTTCCAGCCCAGGGATCAAACCCAGGTCTCCTGCACTACAGGTGGATTCTTTACCATCTGAACTACCAGGGAAGCCCCAGGTCCTCTGTACCCTAGAGCATTGCTTCTTATCTCTCTGTGACTGAACCAGCTCTGACCTGGGCAAACTAGCGATGTCTCTACCATCCAGTCGACTGCAGCCACACAGCCCTGATGAATTCTGAAGCCCAGGCTTGGAATTCTAAGATGATCCTTCCCTGGACTTTCTCCTTCAGTCCTAGAATGTCCATTACATCTTTATAATGATGTAATCATTACATTTCTTCACTCCGTCACAGTCGCTTCTTTATCATAATTTAATAATTCTTTACAATAAATGTCCCCTATTCAAATGATTGTATTCTCTTTGCCTTTGAGTTGGATTCAGGCTGACAGACACAGCATCTGGTGAGTACATAGCAATTTCTGTCCTAATCTGAGTCACACCCATGAGCTCGAGACTGTTTCTATAAAGTCCCATAGCACGGGGCCTATTTCATGGAGAAGAGAACTGAAACCTAGGTTTCAGTTTCCCTAAATCACCATAAGGGATAAGAAATCATATAGGGTATGTGTGAGTGGACTTTTCAGTAGAAAAAATCAAGTACAACAACAGTGTTCCCAAAAGATAATGGTTCTTTACCAAAGGTATATAGGACAATAATATAATTTCTGCAACAATAAAGTATTATATTTAAAGATCAAAAAATACTTTCTTGACCCTACCAGATTTAGCAGACCTAAAATTAAATAAATAAATTTTTATCCATTTCTCACTGTGTATAATTTTTTATTGAGATACCATAAAATTAACTGGTTTACAGTGTACAATTCAGTGGTTTTAAACTGCCAACATCCATTGGATCATAGAAAAAGCAAGAGAATTCCAGAAAAACATCTACTTCTGTTTCATTGACTATCCTAAAGCCTTTGGCTGTGTGGATCACAACAAGCTGTGGAAAATTCCTGAAGAGATGAGAATACTGGACCACTTACCTACCTCCTGAGAAATCTGTATGCAGGTCAAGAAGCAACAGTTAGAACCGGACATGAAAAACAGGTTGGTTCAAAACCGGGAAAGGGGTACGTCAAGGCTGTATATTGTCACCTTGCTTATTTAACTTATATGCAGAATACATCATGCGAAATGCCAGGCTGGATGAAGCACAAGCTAGAATCAATATTGCAGGGAGAAATATCAATAACCTCAGGTATGCAGATGACACCACCCTTACGGCAGAAAGCGAAGAGAAACTAAAGAGCCTCTTGATGAAAGAAAAAGAAGAGAGTGAAAAAGTTGGCTTAAAACCCAACATTCAAAAAACTAAGATCATGGCATCTGGTCCCATCACTTCATGGTAAATAGATGGAAACAGTGAAAACAGACAATGGAAACAGTGAGAGACTTTATTTCCTTGGGCTCCAAAGTCACTGCAAATGGTGACCGCAGCCACGAAATTAAGAGATGTTTGCTCCTTGAAAGAAAGCTATGGCCAGTGCAGATAGCATATTAAACAGGAGAGACATTACTTTGCCGACAAATGTCTGTCTAGTCAAAGCTATGGTTTTTCCAGCAGTCATGTATGGATGTGAGAGTTGGACCATAAAGAAGGCTGAGTGCCAAAAAATTGATGCTTTTGAATTGTGGTGTTGAAGAAGACTCTTGAGAGTCCTTTGGATGGCAAGGATATCAAATCAGTCAATGCTAAAAGAAATCAGTCCTGAATATCCATTGGAAGGACTGATGCTGAAGCTGAAACTAATACTTTGGCCACTTGATGGGAAGAACTGACTCATTTGAAAAGACTCTGATGCTGGGAAAGATTGAAGGCGGGAGGAGGAGGGGACAGCAGAGGTTGGATGATATCACTGACTCGATGGACATGAGTTTGAGCAAGTTCTGGAAGTTCATGATGGACAGGGAGGCCTGGCATGCTACAGTCCATGGGGTTGCAAAAAGTCGAACATAACTGAGCAACTGAACTAAACTGAACTGATGCTAATACAGACACTAATTCCAAATCATTTTTATCACACTAAGAAGAAACCTTGTATACTTAATAGTCATTCCATTCTTCCCATATACTTCCAAATGCTAGGAACCACTATCTCCTTTCTGTCTTTATGACTTTTCCTATTCTTGAAATTTCACATAAATGGAATCATACAATATGTGTTCTTTTGTACCTGGTGTCTTTCAATTCATCTAATACCTTCAAGGTTCACACATGATGTAGCCTGTTGCATGTGATTTTTGATGTTTGATTTTTATACTCACTGAGAAGATATTATGTGCTTCTCTGTCACCAATAAAGCCAATGTTAAAAGTACTAGGACAGCCATCTAGTTTTCACTTGTAAAGAAAAAGGAACCATTATGAAGAGGGAAAGTATAAAATCTTATGTTTTCATGAAAATCTAAATGTGAGCAAAAAGGAAAGTGAAAAATACCTCGAGTCCTGCCTTTTAAATTTTCTCTCATGGTGTACTGCTACTAATAATCAACACTTACATAACACTTCAGAATTTCAACACGTTTTTTCTATTGAATGCCAAAGGTAACACCTACTGCAGGAATTATATGCTGTGCTTTAATTCCAGGAGACTGTAGGAATAATATAAATAGCACTACTATTTTTTTTAGTTGTTATTATCACACATCCTAAATATAAGTTAATAAAACCTCTAGTATTTCTATAAAAATGCTTCTGTGAACAGAGACTGGCAAAAACACACATAGGAGTTTCCTTTTCTTTTTTTTTTGTTTGTTTTTTTATCCAGAGAAACATTTGAAGTTGAGTTAATCATGAGCAGTCTCTAAAAGAGCAGTATGATCTAACTGGACTTAAAGTTTTTCCATAATATAAGATGGGAGATGAGATGTGATGTAGAATGCCATCACCACAAGCACTTCTGTATTTAAGTTGTTTTCAACCTTATCTTTGAAGGTGCTAAAAAGCTCTTTCCAAGAAGTAGTAAAATTCTAGTCTGTGTTTAGTAAGGATCTTTGAAATACTCCTCTGAGATTTGAGGTAGGAATATTATTACAGCTGGAGAAAGAGACAATGGTAAGTTAAGTGACTTGTCCAAGGAGACACAATAAATCAGATGTAGGCCTTAGGAATAAACCATGACTTTCCTTTAAGACTTGTCTCTGTGATACCATATGGCCTTTCTGAGCCACTGGAAGTTTCCTCATTAACCCTGCAGCTAATTTTCATCTTTTAAAAGGCCTTTCTCAGATACATAAATATAACCTTCTTTAATACATTTTTCCAAGCAATGTAAATTAAAGAAACCCACTCCTAATAAAGACCAGAGAGAATCTACCTTATCCACAAATATGGGGAACCCGGTAACTTAGAGTAATGACTTCCATCTGTCCCTAGTAACTGATACGAGGTTATCACACGGCCTCGCTTATTACCCTTATTATTGGGAACTGATACACAAATATGTTTGGACTACTGGCTGTCGTTTTTCAATGGGAGCAGCATGTGGGATAAAATCTGGAGGGCTGTTACTATGTGATGGGCAGCATGGACCATGATCTGAATGAACAGTTTCCCTTTGATCTACAGTAGAAACATACTTCTGCACCTTACATTGCTGAGAAAAGTACATTACAGGAGAACCCATGGACAGAAACATTTTCTCCATTACAGGTGAAATACTGTTCTGAATCTGGAAACTATATTCTATTACCTTAAAATTAACTACTGAATTGATGTCCCAGTGACTAAGGAAGATCAAACTCAGAAAAATGTCTTCATAAAAATAAGGGTTTTACACCCAGACTGATCTCTAATTTCAGTACCTACTTGGATAAATTGCTTTTATTTACATGTTTCTGTAACATTTCAGTTCTTATTTGAAAATAAGGATAAGGGGTACTTATCCTTATCGTGTGTGTTTTCCAGCTTTGGGTGAGGATTTCACAAGAAAATATGTGTAAAGCACTTAACCTAGATCATAGAACCTAAGAAATTATAACTAAAAAGATACAGAGACTCATCTGCTGTCACAACAGTCCTAGAAAGTGGTTTATAACTAGCCTACTTTTGTGGATGAAGAGAGCGAAGCTAAAAGAGATCAAATGCTTTGCTGAAAGTCAGAAAAGCTGACTTCAGAAAGATATATCATGATTCACATCCAGGTTTTCCTCCTTACAAATAATGTTTATCATACATATATGAGTGTGTGTGTGTGTGTGATTTCAAAATAAAAACAGGCCAATCGTAGAAAATTTTAAAGACACACAAAGGAAAAATTAATTTTTACCTACTTCCTTAATGTTTTTCATATATAAATTATGTAAAAATATAGATAATACTATTAATAATAATTATAATAATAACTTAACTTTATTGAATCCTTTTATGAGCCAGAGCTTTCCTAAGTATTTCACTTGGATTAAGTCCACTTGTGTGTTAGTTGCTTGTCGAGTCCAACTCTTTGTGACCCCATGGATTGTAGCTCGCCAGGCTCCTCTGTCTACGGAATTCTTCAGGCAAGAATACTGGAATGAGTTGCCATTTCCTACTCCAGGAGATCTTCCTGACCCAGAGATAGATCCCGGGTCTCCAACATCGCAGCCGGATTCTTTACCATCTGAGCTACTCAGGAAGTCCAAGTCCACTTGGCCTTGATAAATACTGGGGAGGGTACGTGCTATTCTTATCTCCATTTACCAATGAGAAATCTGAACCTGAAGCGCCGAACCAGCTTTCCCAAGGTCATCAACCTCAGCAGTGGAGTAAGCAGCACCAGGGCCAACTGAAATTAGAGCCAGCACCTTTAGTCATCAGGCTGGTAACCTAAGTACGGACATAATTTCTTATATTGGAGTCACACTGCACACTTCTTCATGATTTGACCTTCCATTAAAATATGATGTCAATATTTCTTCATGTTATAAATATACTTCTCCACGGTGATGTTTATTGGCAACTCAGTATTACAACTTCAAAACTGCACCACTATTTATTTGATCCATTCTACATTGTTGGATGCTTACATTGTTGTTGTAACACTGAGTGTTGTAACACTCAAAGAATACTTTTGTATATGCTTTGTTGCAGACGTGATTACATATTTCCATGGGACAAATTCCTAGAATAGAATAGCTGGATAATTTTTAAGGATTTTTGTTACAGATTTCCAGCCTGCATTTCAAAAAATGGTACCAACCATCTCTCCCACAGGCAGTGATGGAGAGTCCTCTGAATTCAGGTCTTCTGATCCTTGCTAAAGTCAATACCATGACCTTGTCTGCATACATGTTAAGTCCCTTCAGTTGTGTCCAACCCTTTGCGACCCTATAGACTGCAGCCTGCCAGGCTCCTAAGTCCATGGGATTCTCCAAGTAAGAATACTGGAGTGGGTTGCCATGAGTGGAATAACTGGATAATCTTCCACTGGAAGATCCTCCTCCAGGGAATCTTCCTCACCCAAGTATCAAACCTGCATCTCCTGAAGCTTCTGCATTGCAGGCAGATTCTTTCCTGCTGAGCCACTGGGGAAATCTTACTGTGACCTTATCAACTCTAAACTATCAACTCTGTGATAATTCCTGTTTAATCCTGCCACTTGGTGTCAGAGAATACATCTGAATCCAACCTGCCAGAACCTTCCTCCGTACGATGCCTTTCTTATTCAAGAGTTATTCCCCATTTGAAGCACAACTGTGTACTTACTTGTGTAAATCTAGAGGGATGAAATTTGACATCTTGTGAGATTCAGGTGGGAAATTTTGTAGCACCTGATGCCAAAAAGGGACTTTTATTCTTAAACCCAATTTCTTAATCATGTGTTTGAATTGAAAAGAGTAGAACGCAAACTTGTGAATAGTCAGTTATAATAGATAACTCTACTACATATTAAGTAATCTAGATTTGGTAAAAATGTCTCTTTTCCCCCTCCTGCCATAAGTCTCTATCCAGAAGGAGCAAAAGGCACAGGAAATTTCTCAGGACACCCATCAAGTCCCTCAGTTCAAGGGTTTTTTCCAAAAGCACTCTGCCCATCAAGTGTTAAATATTTATAGCCAAGAACTCTCATCAAATTCTTTCAAATTTCTTTAATTTAAAGTTGAAAAATCAGGACATCCCTGGTGGTACCGTGGATAAGAATCCACCTGCCAATGCAGGGAACAAGGATTTGATCCCTGGGCCAGGAAGATTCCACATGCTGTAAAGCAATTAAGCCCATGTGTCGTAACTACTGAAGCCTGTGTGCCTAGAACCTGTGCTTCACAACAAGACAAACTGCCTCAATGAGAAGCCCATGCACCACAATGAAGAATAGCCCTTGCTCATTGCAACTAGAGAAAGCTGCATGGCAATGAAGACCCAGGAGTCATAAAATAAAAACTAAAAATTAAATAAAAAGTAAAGTTGAAAAATCAGGCATCTGTTGACTTGGACAGATAATTTCAAGTGCAACAATTTGGAAACATGAGATTTCCACTCTTCTCCTAAGTATGGTTAGTGGTTTAGTCACTAAATCGTGTCTAACTCTTGCAGCCACATGGACTGAGTTCCTCTAAGCTCCTCTGTCCATGGGATTTCCAAGACAAGAATACTGGAATGGGTAGCCATTTCCTTCTCCAGGGGATCTTCCTACTAAGGGATTGAACCCTGGTTTCTGCATTGCAGGCAGATTCTTTACCAACTGAGCCATCAGAGAAGCCCTAAGAATACATGCAAACAAATCTACCCATTTGTTCCAATGGACGTGTTATATCTTTTTGCCTCTCAATAAAAGATGAGAATACTTCAGCCTCAAGTAGTTGTTTACAAACTATAGATGATCACTTTTCAAAAGAATTAAGGGGAGATTATCAAGGAAAAAGAAAAGATTCCTTGAGGGTTTTTTTTTTCTATTAATGTAAAGGTAGATGGACTTAGGCACATAATCTGGGAAGGAATATTGGACTTGAATTTGGGAAGAATTCCTCAGGAATGTCCCTTCTTACTCCTGACTTGGTCCATGCAAAGGACTTCAGGGCCTTGGGGAAGATTCTCAAGACACAGCATGATCTAGATGCCAACATCTCTTTATTTTCACATCAGGTACTTGAACATTTCATGCCATGATACTCCAGAACCTAAGTTTCCTACAGCATGACTCTCTCTAAGGCCAGACATTGAGGAGTTAAAGGAGGCCTGGGTGCAGGGACAGCTGGAGATAATTACTTACAATCAAAGGACACACAGAAAAGCAGCAGGAACAGCAGGGTGAGGTGTTCTGCCTGACTGGGTTATAAGAGGCATCTGGACAGAGGCAACTGGGCTTAAATACTAGTCAGGGAATTTTGCACTGTTTGATCTTATTTTAAGACCTAAGAAAGAGATTGGGATTGGTTTGAACCTGGTTTAAAAAGCCCAAAGGTAGACATTCCTGTCATAAACAGCTTGAACTCTCTTGTCCTGTAAATGCGGATATAGGAAAGATGTGTTAGGGCCAAGGGGGCTTTGTGTATTAAACACAAGATCAAGTTTTACTTCGAAAATTCTGAAGGATAATTTTGTACTCCTGTTTTCCAATATGGGCAATTAGTCTAAAATCCTGGACATCTGACTTTGTTCTTTGTATTATTTTCCCTAAGATCTCTACATTCTTTTCCCTAAGATCCCAATTTTTTCATCAACTTGCTTTTTTTCTGCAGCCCTAAATTATATTTCAGCAACTGCCATTTTCCCTCACAGGGCCAAGATTCATGAGGCAAATAAATATTTCTTCAGTGAAAGAGCGTATTGTAGCCAGCACTATTTTAAGGAGCTATCAGATCTCTGAAGTCTTTAAATTGGATTTTCTTCTCAGATACATATTTTTTTCTATTTAATAATGTGTATAAAATGGCTCCACTGCATTATATTCAGTACCTAAACCTTGACTCTTGGAGAAACCTTTTCTTGATGAACTCCAATCCGAAACTATGATCTCTTTTCTTTTGATTTATCTATAATGTTAAGACATAAGCTCTAAACTTTACAACAGTGAGTACTTTATCAGGTAACCATGGAATTAAGCATACTGAGCAACTTGAAAGAAAGCATGCTTACTTCAAAGCTGATGGCATTAGATGGTACAAGATAAAATGGAAAATCGCCTCATGTACAGATGCCTGCAGCAGGACTTATACAGACAGGATAAATGACAGCCTTTTCATTTAGGATACGGAATTGGCAAGGGCAAACCTCCACGGTAGAAGTCAGAAACTTTTAGACATAAAAGCACCTAAGATGTGTCTCCCTCTTACAAACTATTGATAGTTTCCCATTGCTTATAGGATGAAGTCCAAATGCCTTAGAATCCACAGCTGCACCTCACAGTATGTTTAAAATCTGCCTCTGCTTCCTCTTCTCTTTTCCCATCTTTGCCCTATATGCCTATGTTTCATTGAGTCCTGTAAAATGCCATTTCATTTTCTTACCTTTAAACTTTTGATCCTGTAATATCTTCACATTCAAACATCCTACCTTAATTGAACAACCTGGACATTTTCTACTCAAGCTTAAAGACCTACCTGAGAAATATTTTTCTCCCCAACCAATATATATTTTTATTTTGTAATTGAGTTGTTGTAACAGTTTCAGGTGGACAGAAAAGAGTCTCAGCCATACATATGCATGTATCCATTCTCCCCCGAACACTCCTCCCATCCAGGTTGCCACATTACATTGAGCAGAGTTCCCTGTGCTATTCCTTAGGTCCTTGTTGGTTATCCATTTTAAATATAACAGTGTGTACATGTTCATCCAAAACTCCCTAACTATCCTTTCCCCCCATTCTTCCGCCTTGGTACCCATAAGTTCATTCTCTAAGTCTGTGAGTCTGTTTCTGTTTTGTAAATAAGTTTATTTTTATCATTTCTTTTTAGATTCTGCATTTTAAGGGATGTAATATGATATTTCTGCTTCTCTGTCTGACTTACTTCACTCAGTATGACAATCTCTGTATCCATCCCTGTTGTTGCAAATGGCAACTATTTCAACCTATATTTTTAACCAATGAACAAGAGGCTTTCCCTTTTAATCTCCTTTTCCCAAACAAAACTCAATGTTTTAACCTCACTTGCCCTGAAGAATGAATTGATCCTTTATTGGTGTGTCCATGGTATTCTGTACATTTCCCTGTAATCCATTTGTCCAATAACTCAGGCATCAATTCATTCATGCATTTATTTTTTTAAAAAGTGCTTATTGAGTATTATCTGTATAATGATGGCTAGTCACTGCTTGAAATTATCAGAATTAAGCATTAAACCAGACCACACTGATGATCTGAGGGTTAAACATCTAGCTATCAAGCTTAGATTTCTTCCATAATGTTATGATTAGCCACTTTGCTTATCTGCCTTCCTTGAAAGATGGACAACTTCTTGGTAATCTTTAGTGTGGATCCACAAGGCTTAGTTAGTACTGTGGTTCATGTTTAGGTACATAATAATATTTTAAAACTGATACTCACTGTGTTCTAAGTAAAGCTTTCATGCTTTACATGAAATTCTCCTGGAATCTTCACAATAGTGCTATGCTTTGGACACTCATTGAACTCGGAGAATGCAAGAGACACAGTTTCTTGGTCCCACAGTTATTAAGTAGCAAAGTCAGAAACTGAACTCATGTATGTCTGACTCCCAGAGTAAAGTGAATTATAGAATGAATGAAAGCAATATTCCAGGAAAAGGTCCGCTCTTTGCCTAGTGCTTCAGGGAAGGTGGAGAGGCAGTCGTTGGCCTGAGGACCAACAATACAGTGAGTGAGTTTCTATGCCTAGAGTGGGGGAGGGAGCACTGGCTTCACGTGCTTGAGGAATTTGAAGCTTCTGTTAAAACCGCCTCTGTGCTCTACTTCATCACTAAACCTGAATCCCTTTGGACCAGTCTAAAGTGATTGGTTAAGCAATTCACTTATTTTTGTATCCTCTTTATAGAAATTATTTCAGACTGCCTAAATAAAGTAAACAGATCTAACCAAAATAAATAAATAAATCTCAGTTCTTCTGACCCTGGAATGCTCTCTCTAGCACTGCCCATGAGAGAAGCTACTCCACTTCATATTAGTGGTTGCAAGTCACCATGTCTGTCCTTGTGGTCTTTGAGCATTGACGCTGAAACCATCCTTCAGTCTTCCTGGGAGGCAGCCTCATGATATTGTAAGGGGGACTGTCTGGGCCTTTGCAGTTCCTATCAGGAGCCCACACACCCCTCAACCCCCTGCCCCAAGACAGTTTCCTCCTTACGCACAGTTTTCACAGCAGATCATAACAAATACACTCTCTAAAGTTGGTACAAATCTTTTTAGCCCTTCCCCTTTAATGTCATTACAGACGTGGAGAAACTGTTTATTTATATAGATAAGATTTTTAAACGTAAATAGTAATGAAGAGGAGGCACAGAAGCTTCTAGGCTAATAGATTGTTATGTCTGAGCATCAAAGTCGAGCCACTGTTTCCTAGTAAAGTTTTGCAATTCTCAACATAAAAAGAAAGATTTTTTGTTTGTTTGTTTGTTGTTTTTTACTATATATCATTTCTCATGTAGTCACTACTTTTGTTAGACACTGACAATAATATAAAAAACGTCCCCGATTTTGCTTTCAAAAATGGCCACAGGAAATGTTCCTGTCACTGCTTTGACAGTTCGTTGACTGTTGACTGAACATAGAATTCATTTGTGTCAGTTGATATTTTCACTTCTGCCTTTAAAAAAAAAACATTTAAAAATATTTAATAAAATGAAATATTTTATTAAATATTTTCAAAATATTTAATATTTAATTAAATATGTTATAAAATATTTATTTTTTTATTTCTTTGTTTGGTCATGACAGGCCTTAGTTGTGGCATGTGGGATCTAGTTCCCTGACCAGGAATTGGACCCAGACCCCCTGCATTGGAAGCATGGAGTCTTAGCCACTGGACCACCAGGGAAATCCCTCACCTTTGCCTTTAACTCTCTTACATGATTTATTGAATATCGTAGTCTTCAAAATGTTTTATGAAAAATAATTTTCACATGGAGCTGGGAGTATCCTCTTTTACCCTTGACTGGGGCTTCCCTGGTGGCTGAGATGGTAAAGAATCTGCCTGCCTGGCAGGAGATGCAAGAGATTCGGGTTTGAACCCTGGGTCAGGAAGATCCCCTGGAGAAGGAAATGGTAATCCACTCCAGTATTCTTGCCTGGGAAATCTCATGGACAGAGGAGCTTGGTGGGCTACAGTCCATGGGGTCGCAAAGAGTCAGATACAACTGAGTATCTCACACTTCACTTTTGTGTTTCTCTGTAATGTAATATTCTACACTTCTCTCCATGACTCATTTATTCCTTCTGAATGAGAAAGGAAGTGCTCTGGATGGTGGACCTGGAATAGTTAGGCATGCCTATCTTTGTCCTTCCTTCTTTCTTTCTCTTTTGGGTGTGACTGTCTGAAGATAGCAAGAGTTTTAGTCTGCATAGTGTGCGTGGTCTGCATGAGCGTGATTAACTTCTCATGTAATTTGAAGTCCCAATGTGCCCCACCAGATACAGTGACTCTGGATTCAGGAATTGGACAGATAGAGGGGTATCACTGGACCCACCCAAACCCCAGCATTTGTACGGAAAAACTAAAAGGTTATATTTTGTGAAGCAGAAGTTTCTTAAAATTTAGCCTAAGAAGGAGTGCTGAATAAGATCTGAATAGTTATAACTTTAAAATCTAGTTCTAAAAAAATCAATGACATTAGGCTCAAAAATATATAAACTCTCTTATTTCTCCATCTGTATTCTTTGTATTGGAATATCTGCCACTACTTTATCTAAAAGACATGAAGGCAAACAATTGTATGAGAGCTGCTGAATTTTTAGATGTTAATGTAAATAACTTCTAAATGACATTACTATTAGTATTCCAGACTCAAAGTAAGAAACTATTTGGTCTGAACATGAGATTTGGTCTACTTACACTTGAATTCTGAGAATAAAGAGTTTTACATCTGATTTTGGTTTTCTCTAATCTGGCAATGTGAGGAATGATTAAAGCAGGAGTTTACATGTGGCAGAGTAGGGCAATGATTTGTGATATGTTGCCGATCAAATATTCTTTCTTCCCTTCTTTTTTCTTCCCCCCAAGGGAAATAAATTGTCAGACTCTGAGAAGGTGGGGTTCTAATAAAATTTCTTCCTGTGTTTCATTTGTTGCTACTTCTGGTTTCTTCTCCCCCACCCTCACCACCACCACATACACATTTAGCAAAAACTAGGATTTCTGGAGATTACTTTCAGAGTTCCTGTCTCACCCACAACACATACTCAAAAATTCTTCTGGAAAGGTTATCAGAGGCAGTAAAGGATGTAGGGACATTACTATGTAGGAGTAATGGGGCATAAAACCAAATATTTATTCTTCCTACTGAGCACCAGCTATAACTATAGTTTAGGCAAGATTGCCTCTGTACCTGCCTCTAACGGTGAATGTACCTTCCAGATTTATCAAATATGCCTGGTTTGAAGATTAGTTCCCAGCAGGAGATTCCTTACGCTGAAGAGCACTTTGAATAAGATTTATTTGATCCTCATCTCATCTTTACTTAAGTCTGGTTAGAAAGTATGAGGATGTATTTTAAATAGAGCCTTCATTCATTTTAATGAGACAAAATGCCTATGGTGATCTGACGATGTTGCAAAGGTATTTATTTACATCTCTGTAGTCTTTCTCTTTGAGAAAAGAATATTTTACAATAAGATCTAATCAGTTCGTACAAAGAAGTTAGTTGTTGCAATGTCATTGCCTTAGTAGGTATTAATTCCTTCAGTTTTATTTCTGGATGACCCAGTTAAGAGTTAGGTCTCCACGCTTTTGTAGATTATTACTTTCTCTGCTTCTTGAGGGTTGACAATACATGGTATCTTTTACAAATTTAATCTTCTAAAGACATTAACAAAAATTCAGTATATTATAAGGAGGTGGTTAAAAATTAATACCAAAATTGAAAAGTGTTTAGTCATTAAAAACATATTATCTGAGTATGTTTAAAATGAAAAAAATTAGATGGTGTGGAACATAAAAAAATTTCACACACTTTATTAAAAAGCATATATATGTGTATATATGTTATATGTGTATAAATTGGGAAGTCAAACACAAAGTGATACAAATTACTGCCTGGTAAAGTATATGTGATTATTCTTTTAAGTGTCTTGGTGTTATATTTTTGCTGTTTGAGATCTGCTGAATAAATATTACTTTTGCAATCAAAAAGTGGTACTTTTTAAAAGTCTGAACTAAAGAAAGCTTTTGGAGGGCATTAAAAAGGCAGCTTTCTGTTCCAGCTCTTATAAACTATATGCATTTTGTCTCATGTTTGCTTTAGCCATGAAGCCACGTAAAATAACATTAATAGAACTGGTATGTCAGCTGGTAAAGAATCCACCTGCAATGCAGGAGACCCCGGTTCAGTTCCTGGGTCTGGAAGATCCCTTGGAGAAGGGATAGGCTATTCACTCCAACTAGAGAAGGAAATGGCAACCCACTCCAGTATTCTTACCTGGAGAACCCCATGAACAGAGGAAGCTGGTGGGCTACAGTCCATGGGATTGCAAAGAATCAGACAGGACTGAAGCGACAAAGTTTGCACACACGCACACACACTCACTTCAATATTCATGAGCTTCCCTGGTGGCTCAGACAGTAAAGAACCCACTGACAATGCAGGAGACCTGAGTTCGATCCCTGGGTTGGGAAGATCCTCTGGGGGAGGGCATGGCAACCCACTTCAGTATTTTTGCGTGGAGAATCCCCATGGACAGAGGAGCCTGGTGTGCTACAATCCATGGGGTTACAAAGAGTCGTACACAACTAAGCTACTAAGCACACACACAAGGTACTACTTTACATATTAAAATCTTAAATATGTACTGCACGTTGCCTTTTCCACTATTTACTTAGATATTTTACAATAAAAAAATAATGAAATGGAGAAAAAGCAAAACAAAATTGAAAAAGAGGATACAAGTCTGCCAACCATAAAAGTCAAGATAATTGCTGTGTTTCTGCCTCAAATTTGTCTCTAAAGTTTTCTTCTCTTTGTTTATAAGAAAGAACATGTCCTTAGGTGAAACATACTTTTTGTATCATTGTATAATGAAAGAAATATCTCAGGGGGGAATCTAACATTGGATTCAATAATCACTGTATAATTCAATGTATCAATAAACGTGTAAGTTGCTATTGCACTAAACAAAAGCTTACCTTTATTTAAAGAACAGAGGGGGCTTCCCTGGTGGTTCAGCGGTAAAGAATCTGCCTGTAATGTAGGAGACCCAAGTTTGATCCCTGGGTCAGGAAGCTCCTCTGGAGAAGAAAATGACAACCCACTTCAGTATTCTTGCCTGGGAAATCCCGTGGACAAAGGAGAATGGTGGGCTACACCCAAGGGGTTGTAAAAGAGTCAGACATGCAATAACATTGAGAGCCTCTTTTCTTTCTGTTTTCCTGCTCTACCATCTTCAGCAGGTTACCTTTCTTCCGGGGGGAGACCTTGCCTCATGACTGCATAGTTGCAAGGAACTGCCATCATGCTAGGGCCCATGATCTCACATAATCACATCAAGATTCAGAGAAATGGCAGCCCCTCCTTGTACATCTCTTTGTCAGGAAGGAAAAATCTTTACCAGAAGGTACCTGCCAGAGTTCCCATGCTTGTAAGTATCACATGCCCATTCCTACGTTAATTGTCAGTGGGATGGGTGGTAATATTACCATGGTTGCCTTAGGATAATTAAAACTTATCCCCTGGGCATAGAAAGGCACTCTTTCCTTGAATATCTGACAAAAGAAAAAGTGAACAAAATTGGGATTCTTCTAGTGATAAAGAGTGTGATAGTTGTTAGAGAGAGGAAGCCTGTCTTGTGTCAAGCATAAGACAACTTATTGAACCTCCACACTGGATGGGTATAGGGTAGACAGAGGGAGTAGGTCACAATGGCACTTTTCATGGAACCTACAGTGTAGGGGAGAAGAGGGGGAACTGAACATGCCATTATCAACAAAGTATAATCTTATTTTTGGATGAGGAAAGTGAATAAGCAAGCTCCAGTATATTATGCACATACATATGGCTAAGTCACTTTAAAACAGTAACTTCATTTAGGCCACTGGAAACCATTTTAAATACACTGGGTTGGCCAAACATTTGTTCAAGTCTTTCTGTAAGATTTTATGGAAAAACTTGAACGAACTTTTTGGCCAATTCATCT
This sequence comes from Giraffa tippelskirchi, assembly GCF_054371585.1. Classification (NCBI taxonomy): domain Eukaryota; kingdom Metazoa; phylum Chordata; class Mammalia; order Artiodactyla; family Giraffidae; genus Giraffa; species Giraffa tippelskirchi. Next base: position 38,319,993 of record NC_137280.1, on the reverse strand, counting down.
AAATCAACCATTTACTTAAACTAAAACTATAGTTTCTTCTATTTTCTTCCACTATTTTGTTTTAAAATTTTGCACTTAATATTTCTGTGAACAAATAATTGTTCTCCTTTACACTTTACATTTACAATTAACATCATCAGATGCGACACATTTAAAGTGTGTGGTGGGTTAAATTGTATAGTACAGATGTCCAGGTTCTAATACATGGGACCTGTGAGAATATTGCCTTGTGTGGTAAAAGGGATTTTGCAAATGTGATTGAATTAAGGATTTTTCAGATGGGGAGATTAACCCCAATTATCTGAGTAGGCCCAATGTCATCACAAGGATCCTTCTAAGAGGAGGTCAGGAGGATTAGTTGGTAGTAGAGGCTGTGACGAACAAGAGGTTGGGGTGGTATGAGGAAGGACTCATGCTTGCATGCTCAGTCGCTTCAGTCATGCCCGACTCTGTTGCCCTCCAGGCTCCTCTGTCCACGAGATTCTCTAGGCAAGAATACTGGAGGGGGTTGCCTTACCTTCCTTCAGGGGTTCTTTCTGAACCAGGGATCTTACCTGCATCTCTTATGTCTCCAACTTTGGGAGACGGATTCTTTACCACTAGTGCCACCTGGGCTGAAGGGGCTGTGGGCCAAAAAAATGTGAGTGGCCTCTAGAAGCTGGGAAAGGAAAGAAAAATTATTCTTCTCTAGATCCTCCAGAAAGAAATGCAGGCCTGTCAGATCTTGATTTCAGCCCCATTGAAACCTATGACAGGCTTCTGACCTCCAGAAGTATGAGAAAAATTTATATTGTCACTAAATTTGTAGTAATTTGTTACAGCAACAACAAGAAATGGATATAACATGCTACGGTCTTTTGTCTTAATACCAGGTTTTATAATGCATATGTGTATACAGTTTATAAGTAGTTATATTTATAATATATATTTTTCAAAGAATTTATTCTAAAATTATTTAAATTTTATTTAAAAATTTTAAATTGGAAAAATATTCATAGTTGAACATCAGTGATCTTTATTTCAGTATAATATCTCTTTTGTATCAAACCCCTCAAACTTAAGCTTAATACACTGGAGTGGGTAGCCATTCTCTTCTCCAGGGGATCTTCCTGACGCAGGGATCAAACCCAGGTCTAGTGCATTACAGGCAGATTCTTAACTGTCTAAGCCACCAGGGAAGTCCCATGTTAAGGATAGTTATGGCTATAGATGAAGACCAAGACTGGGGAGGGAAGAGGGAGGGGGGTTCAGAATGGGGAACGCATGTAAACCCATGGCTGATTCATGTCAATGTATGGCAAAAACCACTACAATATTGTAAAGTACTTAGCTCTCATCTAAAATAAATAAATTTATTTAAAAAAAAAAGAAAAGAAAAGAGCTAAATGAGGAAGAATAAGTGATATGCCACTTTCATCTGCATAAATTGGAATAAAAATGACTTACATGAAGTTGTGTTTAACAAAGAACAGTTAATCCTGTTTTTTTTGCAAAACCCAGCGAAGTAGAGAAAGCATTAGTCCAATTTTACATAGGCAAGAGTTATATCATAAAGCTGTTTTGCTCCTACTTGTATTGAGCACTTACTGTGCACCAGACATCATGATAGGTGCTGAGGAAATAATAATGACAATATGACAATAATGTGAGTTTATTTATTTATCGTTTATTGAATATTTACTTTGCTTGGGTAGAGTTCAAGATATTATTCATACATTAATTAATCTGTAAAACAAATGAAAATAATAGAACAGACATAGTCTTGCCCTGAAAGAGAGCACAGCCTATTGTTAAGGAAGAAATGGTAGACATATCATCAGGCACTCTCTCTTGCCAAGCAAGTATGTGTGTGAGCTCAGTTGCTCAGTCATTTCTGACTCTTGAGATCCCATGGACTGTAGCCACCAGGCTCCTCTGTCCATGGGATTTTCCAGGCAAGAATACTGGAGTGGGTTGTCATTTCTTTTTCCAGGGGATCTTTCTGATCCAAAGATCAAACCCACGTCTCCTGCATTGGCAAGTGGATTGTTTACCACTGAGCCACCTGGGAAGCCCCACCAAGCAAGTACCAGGAGAGAATTAAGGTCACAATTTGGGAATCACAGAGAAGATACAGGTGACCCAGTCTGGGTAGGAATAGGGAAGGTTTTCTGAATTAGTTATTCCTGAATATAATCTTGAAGGCAAAATCTTTTAGTCCCCCAGGGATAAGCAATATAACAATATCATTAAACACAAAACTTTAATGGCTTAATGCAGCAAAGATTGAGTTCTTAATTACACCACGAATCAAGGTAGATTATACATCTTTTCACAATGCCTCTGCTCTGACCATGACTTGGGGATTATGACTGCTTCCAGATTGCAATTCCACATGTTTGAGTTCTCTTGCATATCTTGACGGAGAAGGCAATGGCACCCCACTCCAGTACTCTTGCCTGGAAAATCCCATGGATGGAGGAGCCTGGTGGGCTACAGTCCATGGGGTCGCTAAGAGTCAGACATGACTGAGTGACTTCACTTTCACTTTTCACTTTCATGCATTGGAGAAGGAAATGGCAACCCACTCCAGTGTTCTTGCCTGGAGAATCCCAGGGACGGGGGAGCCTGGTGGGCTGCCGTCTGTGGGGTCGCACAGAGTCGGACACGACTGAAGCGACGCAGCAGCAGCAGCAGCAGAAGCAGCAGCATATCTAGAAGAAGACAGAAGGTGCACTTATACTTAACTGCCTTGACTGATAAATAATATACCTCACCTCCACTCCTGATTATTGATCAGAACTAGTCCCATATCCCAACTCAAGTACAAGGGCAAAGGAGTATATTGAACATTTGGTGACTATCACTCCCTGCTATAGTCAGACAAAGAGGACTGAAAAGGAAAAAGTTAGCAAAAATACAGAGAGGAGAAACACTGTCATCTGGGCCAGCTGGATTTTGGTTTTCTTAAATGTAATATAAAAGAAAGTATGTAAATGATAAGACCTTGAAGGAACAGTCATGACCCAGATCAGGAAAGGCCCCATAGGAGATGTTAAGACTCTTGGATTTTATCCTATAGAGGAGATGGAAGAATTCTAAGTAGATTTGAACTCTGGAGACTGTAGCCTGAAAGGGACAAGGCTAACAGCAGGAATACCAGTTAGGAGGTAATAAGAAAGGAGAATACTCACCAACGCTTACATGATATAACAGAGATAAAGGAAATGTTAGAGGCAGAGTTGGCAGAAATATACAAACAGATTAAATGTTTGTATATTTAATTTAAACATTAGGATGAAGAAGTGACAACTTTCAGATTTCACAGCTCTGGGTAAGTGATACTAACAATTTAGACAGAGATTATTGGGAAAAGACTATTTGAAAAGGACAATGAAGAAGTTTATTCCAGACTTTTAAAACTTTTGTATTTATTTTTTGACCAAAAATAAATGGGTCTTCATTGCTGTGAGTGGGCTTTCTCTGGTTGCAGCGAGCAGGGGCTACTCTTTATTGCAGATCATGGGCTCTAGGGCACCCAGTTGTCCCTTGGCATGTGAAATCTTCCTGGAACAGAAATTGAACCTGTGTCCTCTGCTCTGTAAGGTGGACTCCCATCCACTATACTCCCTAGGGAAGTCCTTATTCCAGACTTTTTAAAGTTGAGTTGTCAGTGGGAAATCCAGGCAGAGTCAACCAGGTAGGAGTTTGGATAAATGTCTAGAGGCAGATCTAGGGGTGAGATAAGATCTGGGAATCATAAAACTTGGATGAAGGATGAAACCACAGGAATAAATGGCTCACAAACTGAAAATGAGAAGAGCAGTGGGCTTGGAACTCAACCCTAGGGGATACCAACATATAAAGGGTAGAATGAAGAAAGGGGTTCATTAAGATGCAAGAGAAGGTACTGCCAGCTGTGTAAGAAAAGAAGCCAAGGCAAGGAGAGTGTCAAGGAATGAGGGAATCAACCATCTTAAGCAGCATAAAGAAATGCAGCAGGATAAGGACTGAATTTTGGTATTGAACTTGGGGATTAAAAGTGCCCAGTAATAGTATTTTCAGTAAAGAAACTAGTGCATGCATGTGTGATAAGTCACCATGGTTCTGTCTGACTCTGTGAAACTATGGACTACAGCCTGCCAGGCTCCTCTGTCCGTAGGATTCTCCAGGCAAGAATACTGGAGTGGGTGGCCATGCCCTCCTCCAGGGGATCTTCCCGACCCAGGGATTGAACTCAGGTCTCTTACATCGCCTGCACTGGCAGGAGGGTTCTTTACCACTAGTACCACCTTGAGAAGCCCAAAGAAATTGGTAAGAAGGAGTGATTGCAATGGACCTGATAATGCTACATAGTGGATAAAACAGTCACAGGGTAGCCATGTCCCCTGAGAAGTTTAAGAACTTGCTCAGCACCCCACAACCAGCGCTTGAGTTCAAGGTGGGCAGAAGTGAAACATGAGGCCAGGTCATGCAGCCGCTTAATGGCTGGGCAGGATACAGTCATATTCACCAATGTGTACATGCGTGCTAAGTTGCTTCAATTGTGTCTGACTCTGCAACCCCATGGACTGTAGCCCACCAGGCTCCTCCGTCCGTGGGATTCTCAGGAAAGAATCCTGGAGTGGGTTGCTGTGCCCTCCTCCATACTTACCAGAATACCTCGAAAATAAGTGCAGTCTTTCACCACAGTTTCTAATTTTCATGACAGTCGAGATGAGTTGCTGAGGGGAATTTTCCAAGCGTATATTCAAACACACACACAGAGTAAGGCTTGAAGAAGTAGAATGTTTAGGTGATTTACTTTAATGGGAGCTGAGCAGAGCACAACAAACTAATAATAAATGATACCCTCCTAATTCCAAGTGCATTTTAGACTTTCAGGGAGTACTTAATGGGACCAAGCAGTCTTAGCAAGTAAAATTGAATGGATGTATTTTTAAACAGCACCCTACATCAACATAATTCTATCAAGTGATCTTTTTCAAGAAGCAAGGTGCTGAGCTCATATTTAAGCCGCTGCTTAAAGAAACGAAACGCTTGGGGGAATAAAGTTCCCAGTGTCTCTTGGGGGTCACAGAATTCTCAGTGGCCCTAAATAAAGGAAAGACCCTGGTTTACATAGCAGGCTCTGGGAACATAGACAAGCTGTATGACTCTCACTTGGTGGGGAGAGGAGAGAGATAAAGCTGACCATGAAGGCCGGAACCAGATAATGAAGGGCTTTATATATCATGCTAAGGAGTCTGGACTTTATCTTGCGGGTTAGCAGAGAGCTATTAAAGACTTTTAAGTAAGGGATTATCATGATCAGATTTCTATTTTCTGGCAGCTACAGTGTGGAGGAGAATGGAAAGAGGACAAAGACTGGAGGCAGAGAGACCAGTAAGTCCTGCTTATTATCTTCCTCTCCTCCCCCACCCCTCCTCTGCCTCAAGATTCCCACATACCAAGACTCCAAATGCATTTTTGGTGTGAACTTTCTTTTCAGGGATGGCCTTCCTGGTCGGGGGTTCATTGCTTGACTACTGACCATGCGTGCATACATGTGTGTCTCTTGTGTGTACCCACACATACACACACACTTATGCACACCCAGAGCATGGTTTTTATTCTGATCATTCTTGGGCAGCATCAAAACTTCCCATTGTAGCCATATCACTCGGAAGTCATGTCAAGGCATGCCAGGATATACTACATGAACAAAGAATCCTTTGTCTGTTGGGAAGGCAAGGAAAGTGCATAGGATTTAGTCAAGAGACGAGGACGGAACCATATAGATATATGAAAATCACACTCAAGTTGCTTAGAAGAATTTAATGTAAAATAATTTTCTATATCTTTATGATATATTTGTCATGGAGTGCTTGGAAAGGTATGCAGAATTCTAAAAGGCAGTAAGAAAAAGGAATTGAAGAAGAGAGGGTATGCTCACACAGTAGACTTTGAACAAGAACGTTCTAGTGAGGAATCACACAAGAATTGTCACACATCAGCCGTAAAAGAGACAGCTAGGAAAATTGGAAGCTTACTCCCTCCAGAAAAAAAGAAAAGCGTAAATGTTAGATACAATAAAATATTTGCAAATAATGATTCAAAAGCAAGCACGTTTAAAGGGAGAGGTAGAAGAAATTGTATATGTATCTGGTTGTAACGGTGCAAATGTTTCTAGGTTATTGACAGCAGGAGAACAACTAAATTGCAGTCAGTCAATAGCTGTAAGTCTTGAGAGGCAGAGAATAATGTAGCCTAAGTGGATTACTAAAATGTATTATGTTTACAGAAAACTTTAACTAATACCTATGTGGTCTTTAATAGAAGAACAAAGTACTTTGACAGAAGTACTGTCTTTGGAACATTGTGTTTTTAAATCCCTTGGAAAACAAAGTAGTATCTGTGGCTTTTTGTCTTCCTTACCTTAAAGTATAGAGAGAGGAACTTTCCTGGCAGTCCGGTGGTTAAGACTCCATGCTGCCAGTGAAGCAGGGCAGGGGTTCAATCCCTAGTCAGGGAAATAAAACCCCATATGTTGTGCAGCCTGGCCAAGAAATAGAAATAAAGATAAATAAGTAAATAAAATTTAAGACAGACTTAAAAAAAATAAAATATAAGAAAGAAATAGTGATGATCTCGTCTAAACAGTGAGGCAGAAAGAGGGCATGTATGTGTGCTAAATCGCCTTAGTCTTTGCGACCCTATGGACCATAGCCTGCCAGGCTCCTCTGTCCATGAGATTCTCCAGGCAAGAATACTGTAGTGGGTTGCCATCCCCCCTCCAGGGGATCTTCCTAACTCAGGGATCGAACCTGAGTCTCTTATGTCTCCTGCATTGGCAGGTTCTTTATCACTAGCACCACCTGAGAAGCCCAGGAAGAGGGAAGGGCCATTTTATATGTTACTGAATCACTAAGATATTCTTGAACACTGCAAATTTGCCAGTCTGCACCTCTGTGAGAATTAACGAGATTGTACAGAAGCAATTGGTATGTGAAAGCTCTCTGCTTTCCTGGGAGAAGGCATATTTTTTTAAAAATATTTATTTATTTATTTGGCTGCCTCACTTCTCAGTTGGGGCAAGTGGGATCTTCTTTGTAGTATGTAGAATCTTTACGGGCAGCATGTGGGATCTAATTCCCTGACCAGGGATCAAACCCGGATCCCCTGCATTGGGAGCTTGGAGTTTTAGCCCCTGAACCACCAGGGAAGATTCCAGGGTCCATTTCTTACCCTGGTGACATGCGTGAGGTAGTGAGCAGATTGGGCGTAGGGGAAGCACGGAATGACAAAAGAGAGCAACAAACACTGAAGCTGCTGGTGGGCGTCAGGTCAGGGGGATGATGGAGACACAATGGCCAGAGCAAACTAGACTGTGTAGTGCTGGGATTGAAAAGTACCTCTTTCACTGCTCAAACTCTGAAAGCCGTGGTGGCTTTGGTTCCTGGTGTCAGCGTCTGATACCTCTCCTGTTCACACAAAGTAGAGCAGTAATACTAATAGGAGTTGCTTCCAAATGATTTAAAAACTCAGGGTTGCTTCCACCCTCTAACCTCAATAGCTGAGAGTTGACAGGGATAAGCTGTTTGGTTTCAGAGTGCCAGATATTTGGGCCTGAGACATTTCTTACTTCCTTCCTTTCCTTGTAAGGCCAGGACACTGGGTCTTCCAAGTGTCTGTACTAATTAAATGCAGGTCTAGTATGCCAAAAATGTTTTGAATGTAAAAGATTAACGAGAGAGAGAACTTTTGTGAAACAAGGGAATTGAGACAAGAGGAGCCCTCCTGGTTGGCACGGTTTTAAGAGGGAGGTAATCTTAAGGTCTTAAGAACACAAGCTGTACGATTTTTTTTTTTTAAGAGACACTTGGCTCCAGTGGGAAGGCATGAACCAAATATTTCAGGGACTAAGACAGCAGCCACCCAGGAAGGCTCACTGTGATCCTGGGTGACAGATGAGCTGTAAGTAGACTGTCTGAGTAAATGAGGGTGAGATTAAGCCATTCTACATTTGCCTCTTCTGGCCGTGTTACCCCGTGTTTTGTTTTAGAGCTCACCATAAGGGGAACCCACTGACCACTTTGACCTTTCCTTCCAGATTTGGCATTTGGAGGTATAAATCAGGATTAGCACTGCCATTAAGCTTCAGACGTGGTGCCTATAAGACAAAAGTAAGACCATTACTGGCAGTTTTAGCACTTGGGACAATATTGCGTTGCTCATTTGGAACAGTGAGGAATTAATCAGTAGGAGAAACTTGATGTTCTTGTGGGCTTCACCAATCTCCCCCGATATTTTGACTATTACTTGTTCAATCAGCTGAGTGGTGGGAGGTGAGGAATGAGACAAAGATTTGTGTTTTGGTAACTTGCCAGAACTTAGATGTCAGCTAACCTTTTGAGAAGCAGAAAGATTCTTTTTTTTTTTTTAACGAAAACATTCGGCAGCGGTCAGACTGATGAACATATTTGGAGACACTGAAATGATGTAATGATGGCAACAATGTTATTTTTATAGCATTAGAAGTAAGGAGGACAACTACCAGCTGCCAAACTCATTGGTCACATTGATCCCTAATAAATCCTGGGAGAGCCTGCCTAATATTAGTCATAGGAGTTAAGCCCGTGAATCTGTTAGGACTTAAGATACATTACTTTTAGTTGGGAGGGTAAGAAAAAAAAATCTTCTGGCATACGGTAAAAGGAGGGGTAATTTAGTATGCTTTCTTAATGTTTTGAAAAGCAGAACTGAGGCAACATTTGTTTTCTTGGATGAATATCTTTTCTTCTCAAGAGAAAATGGTAGACTCTCATCAGAGAAATATGGGGGAAGTGCACCTGAGGGAAACTTGTAAAAGTCTTTCAGGTTTCCCAGAAAAGATTAAAAAACAATAGTAACACATGATATCATTTCCACATACACTGAATTCAAGTTTACTGAACATTGCCTAAGGGATCATACTTCCCATGGAATCAGCTTTCTTTTTCTAATACATTTTAAGCAGTTGCCCTTCACAACCCTAGTGGCAGTAGAGTCTGCTAATATCTCTATTTTACAGATGAGAAAACTGCTGTTAACTATGATCCAACAACTTAATACAGCCAGTGAAGACCACAGAGCTGGTTAATTGCGAAACTGGGATTGTGTATCAGGCCCATTAGACTCCAGAGCCCAAGATCCTAAATGTGAGGCTAAACTAGGGAGAATTTCCCCTCTCCGGAGGTAGCAGACCTGGTGATCAGGGACTCAGGGATGGAAGTGACAGATCTGGGATCTTCAACTTACCAGCTGTGTGAGTTGAATAAAGTCATCTATGAAACTGGAGATCATTGTTCTTTCATTGAGTTTGTGTCTAAGTTGAATTACATAGCCTAGAAGCAATGTCCAATATGCCATAAATGCTTGGGGGGTTGACATGTACACAAAGGTATATTTAAAATGGTTAACCAACAAGGACCTATTTTATACCACAGGATACGCTGTTTAATACTCTGTAATAACCCAAATGGGAAAAGAATTTGAAAAAGAATAGATACATGTATATGTGTAACTGAATCACTCTACTTATACCTGAAACTAACACAACATAGTAAATAGACTATGAAACGTGAAAATGTTAGTCGTTCAGTCATATCAGACTCTTAGTGACCCCATGGACTGGAGGCTCCTCTGTCCAAGGAATCCTCTAGGCATGAATACTGAAGTGGGTAGCCATTCCCTTTTTCAGGGGATCTTTCCAACCCAGGGATTGAATCTGGGCCTTCTGCATTGCAGGTAGATTCTTTACCATCTGAGCCACCATAAAAATTAAAAAATTTTAAAGTAACTATTTTTTTGAATGACAATTATTGGTATATACTTATTAGTTTAGTCTTTGTTTTCTTACTTTTTGCTAGTGATATCCAAACTTGGAGCCTACTCTAGACCAATAGGTCACCTATTACTGGGTAGAGACCTTAGAATATGAACTATCATCACTTATGATTCTCAGGATCAGGCTAGCTGGGGATATGATGTTTTCAGTTTTTGGTTCCTTTGTTGTAGCCCAAACTAACCAATTATTTAGATAATTTATTAAAGGCCATCCCACGTCACTGCTCTCTGTCTATTAGCCCTGCAAAGTACACACCAATCTTTATTTTGTCCTTGATCTGCAAAGATTAGTGATGCTGTACCAGTCAGATAAGTATCAGCTCTGGTCCTCTCTGGCACTGAATTATAATTGGTTCAAAGCACACGTTTAGGGGAAAGATTGTCTGAGGCCCTCACAATGAAATTGCGTTTCTTAAACAGGTCTTGTGTCCACACCCAGAAAGCAAAGTCTCTACAGAGCTCTCTGCCCACCCCCACCACCAGTTATCTATCAATCTTTTAAAAATCAATTCAGAATTTACCTAGTCCAGAAATTGGTGCTAATTGCCCTTGATTTCAACTATTCCTGCATTGCTCTCAGAATTTCAGTTATGCATCTATAAAAGTAATTGGCTTGGGGCTTCTCTGGTGGTGCAGTGGCTGAGAATCCACCTTGCAATGCAGGGGACACCAGTTCAATTCCTGGTCAGGGAAGATCCCATATGTTTCGGGGCAACAAAGCCCACGAGCCACAACTAAGGAGCCCACACCCTGGATCCTAGAAGTTGCAACTGCTGAGCCCACAGACTACAGCTATTGAAGCCCTGGAGCTTGTACTCTACAACAAGAGAAGCCACTGCAATGAGAAGCCCTCTCACCACATCTAGAGAGTAGCCCCTGCTTGCCACAACTAGAGGAAAACCTATGCAGTACCAAAGATCCAGCACAGCCAAAAATAAATAAGTAAATAAAATATTTTAAAAAATTGGCTTGGTTAAATGAAAAAAGTTTTTAATAAGGACAGTTTAGTATGCCTCTTCAAGTAGACAGTATAATCCTTGAGGGCAGGGACCATGTCTGCCACATATTAAATGTGGATGGAGGATTTGAGAGAAATAGAAGACATGGTTCCTGCTCAAGGAGCATAAGATCCAACTGTCACCAGCAGGGTGACAGTATACATCCTTGACGTACTCCTTTCCCAATTTGGAGTGCAGTCTGTTGTTCCTTGTCCAGTTCTAGCTGTTACTTCTTGACCTGCATACAGATTTCTCAGAAGGAGGGTAAGGTGGTCTGGTATTCCCATCTCTTGAAGAATTTTCCACAGTTTGTTGTGATCCACACAGTCAAAGGCTTCGGCATAGCTAATAAAGCAGAAGTAGATGTTTTTCTGGAACTCTCATGCTCTTTCAATGATCCAAAAGATGTTGGCAATTTGATCTCTGGTTCCTCTGCCTTTTCTAAATCCAGCTTGAACATCTGGAAGTTCATGGTTCACGTATTGTTGAAGGCTGGCTTAGAGAATTTTGAACATTACTTTGCTAGTGTGTGAGATGAGTGCAATTGTGCAGTAGTTTGAGCATTCTTTGGCATTGCCTTTCTTTGGGATTGGAATGAAAACTGACCTTTTCTAGTCCTGTGGCCACTGTTGAGTTTTCCAAATTTTCTGGCATATTGAGTATCCATGTAACTAGATAGTACATATGGATAGTGCATAGGTACTATGTACATATTGTAATGTACTATGTACATTATAATACTACATGTTGACTGTCATCGGCTCCCTAAGGAAACTCACATCTGAATTTCACAGAATGTTTACTCTTTTGGAGGACTGAGCAAATCACTACAAATATTCAAATAAAATCAGAACAATATTTTCTTTTATATAACATCTTTATCTACAACTTGTTCTCAAAGTTTGTTCTTTTCTAGTACATGAGCATATTATGCTCTACATGAGCACTTTTCAGCTGTAGCTTGTGATTTATTACTAGGTCAGAAAATTTGTTTAGGGGCCATGACCATCATTTTTAAAACATGAAATAGAATAGACAATATCAGAGACTGCAAACTAAATAAAAAAATGAGTTTATGAAAATTGTTTTCTGTACATGTACAGGGTCATAGTGTAAAATGCATTTCTTACTATGACTTGTAATCAAAAAGCATTAGAAGAGCAATGTATCTAGCCAGCACCCAGAAAACTGAACAGATATTCTTAGTAAGACTATAGAAAAGCTTGATGTTTTCTCATTGAAGAGAATCAGCTTGTGTTATGGTAATACTTTCTTTGCTAAGTTTAAAACTACCCATTGAGAACAAATGCTACTGATAAAGTTCTACTGAAGGCCTGGCTTAGGTAGATGCCCACAGTGGGCTCCGTAATGCTTCACACCAGAGATGTTAGAGGTGTATGTACCCAACTGCATATAGAGCTAGATAACTGCAGACCTCATTCAGGTCAAGTTCCCATAAATCTGCCTCATGATGGACCCTCTGGGCCAGAGAATCCGAGGATCTAAAGTCAGAAGGCCACTCTCAGGAAATCTCAAAGGGAAGGGAAGTCACAAAAACTAATTTCAGGATCAGCCAAGTAGGTAAAAGTAGCTAATTATCAAAAGAACACTCAGAGGCCATGAGAAGCCACCACAGGTCTGAGCTCCCTGCTTTCAAGTTTGTCCTCCACTTTCCACTTCACATCAGTGCCTCTCACTGTCCAAAATTAAGTCTGAAGATCATCCTGGCACTAGTCCTACACTCATGAAAGTTGAAACACAAGCAAATTTCCAGGCATTTGAGGCCTTATACAAGCTTCCCTGATGGCTCAGCAGGTAAAGAATCTGCCTGCAATGCAGGCAATGATCCCTGGGTCCAAAAGATCCCTGGAGAAAGAAATGGCAACCGACTCCAGTATTCTTGGCTGAAAAATCCCATGGATAGAGGAGCCCGGCAGGCTACAGTCCAGAGGTCACAGAGAGTCAGACACAACTGACTGACTAAGTACACATAAGTACACAGTACTTGAAAAAAATCTAGATCATGTGACAGTTACCAGAGGAAACTCTGTGACTTAGTTGCTAGTAAGTCCCATACTATATAGAACTTAGAGTTTGTTAATATGAAGTCAATTGCAAGAACTCTCTATTCTGAGCTGAATATAGCTATTTATCATATTGCAGGGTGGATGTATAACAGAACAAACCTGACTCCATATTGGATCTGTTCCTTTAGCTCTATCCTTTGTGTTCCGTTGCCTGTGCTTAGTTGTAACTTCTCCATCTTTTCTAGTAGAATGTTTCCTATAGTCTGAAATATACAGACTAGCCAATTCTCCAGCCTCTGACCTTTAATGATATAACACTTATTCATTAAAATGCTGCAGAACAGAGAATAACATTCATCTTGTTGGAGGTTTATAGCATCACTGTGACCAGACCTATGTGGACAGTGGCATGAAAAAAGGATTCCAGCAGTAAGCAGTTTGCAACAACTAGCCACAGTCCCTCCTTTTTAGTATAAAAGAAGCCCAGACTCTAACTTGGGTAAGATGCTTATTTGGGATACAGTTCAGTTTAGTTGTTCAGTCGTGTCAGACTCTTTGTGACCCCATGGACTGCAGCATCACTATCTGTGTCATTTTCTCTCCATCACCAACTCCAAGAACTTGCTCAGACTCATATCCATCAAGTTGGTGATGCCATCCAACAATCTCATCCTGTCATCCCCTTCTCCTTCCGCCTTCAATCTTTCCCAGAATCAGGGTCTTTTCAAATGAGTCAGTTCTTCCCATCAGGTGGCCAAAGTATTGGAGTTTCAGCTTCAGCATCAGTCCTTCCAATGAATATTCAGGACTGATTTCCTTTAGGATGGACAGGTTGTTAGGATGGACAGGTTGGATCTCCTTGCTATCCAAGGGACTCTCAAGAGTCTTCTCCAACACCACAGTTCAAAAGCATCAATTCTTCGGTGCTCAGCCTTCTTTATAGTCCAACTGTCACATCCATACATGACTACTGGAAAAACCATAGCTTTGACCAGATGGACTTTTGTTGGCAAAGTAATGTCTCTGCTTTTTAATATGCTGTCTAGGTTGGTCATAGCTTTTCTTTCAAGGAACAAGCATCTTTTAATTTCATGGCTGTAGTCACCATCTGCACTGATTTTGGAGCCCCCCAAATAAACTCTGTCACTGTTTCCATTGTTTCCCCATCTATTTGCCATGAAATGATGGGACCAGATGCCATGACCTTAGTATTTTGAATGTTGAGTTTTAAGCCAACTTTTTCACTCTCTTTCACTTTCATCAAGAGGCTCTTTAGTTCTTCTTTGCTTTCTGCCATAAGGATGGTACCATCTGCATATCTGAGGTTATTGATATTTCTCCCTGAAATCTTGATTCCAGCTTGTGGTTCATCCAGCCTGGCATTTCACATGATGTACTCTGCATATAGGTTAAATAAGCAGGGTGACAGTATACATCCTTGACGTACTCCTTCCCCAATTTGGAGTCCAGTCTGTTGTCTCTTGTCTGGTTCTAGCTGTTACTTCTTGACCTGCATACAGATTTCTCAGGAGGCAGGTCAGGTGGTCTGGTATTCCCATCTCTTGAAGAATTTTCCACAGTTTTTTGTGATCCACACAGTCAAAGGCTTTGGCATAGCCCATAAAGCAGAAGTAGACATTTTTCTGGAACTCTCTTGCTTTTTTGATGATCCAACAGATGTGGGCAATTTTATCTCTGGTTCCTTGGGACATTAGTCCTCCATCATCTTGGTCTGTTGACTTTCCAAAAGAGTCACTATTCCTTTCCCCAACACCTCGTCTCTCAATTTATTGATCTGTCATGCAGCAAGATGGCTTCCCTGGTAGCTCAGAAGGTAAAGAATTCACCTGCAATCCAGGAGACATGGGTTTTATCCCTGGGTTGGGAAGATCCCCTGGAGTAGGAAATGGCGATCCATTCCACTATTCTTGCCTGGAGAATTCCAAGGACAGAGGAGCCTCACAGTCTACTGTCCATGGGATTGCAAGAGTTGGACATGACTAAGCAACTAACACTGCACTTTCACTTTTCACGCAGCAGGCATTGTGAACTTGGACTCAGTAACAAATGCACCTATACAGTCTCCTCTCTCAGAAAGCAATATTTGCAATGTCACTCCCTTTTGTTTGCAAACTTTAGAAATTTCTCAAGTCTTCTTTGATCCCCTTTCCTTTCTGGTTGTATTTAAAAATCTCATTGTGCATTACCTCCTGACCTCTTTTCATTTGGAACTCCAGTGCTGAGTACACCATGGCTTCTATCTAACCATTGAATCTCCATTCTATTTTTCAAAACTTATTTATTTATTTTAATTGAAGGCTAATTACTTTACAATATTGTGGTGGTTTTGGCCATACATCAACATGAATCAGCCGTGGGTGTACATGTGTCCCCCTGTCCTGAACCCGCCTCCCACCTCCTTTCCCATCCTCCTTCCCCATCCCTCTGGGTGGTCCCAGAGCACTGGCTTTGAGTGCCCTCCTTCATGCATTGAACTTGCACTGGTCAGCTATTTTACATATGGTAATATACATGTTTCAATGTTATTCTCTCAAACATTCCACCCTCACCTTCTACCACAGATTTTTTTTAAAGATATTTTTAGAGCAGTTTGAGATATACAACAAAGTTGAGAGGAAAGTACAGAGATTTCCCATATATATCCTATTCTCACACATTCATAGTTTACCCATTAACAAAGTTAGTGGAGGTGATGGAATTCCAGCTGAGCTCTTTCAAATCCTAAAAGATGATGCTGTTAAAGTGTTGCACTCAATATGTCAGCAAATATGAAAAACTCAGCAGGGGTCACACAGAGTTGGACACGACTGAAGCGACTTAGCAGCAGCAGCAGCAGCAAAGTAGAGCTCAAAATTCTTTGAGCCAGCCTTCAATACTATGTAAACCGAGAATTTCCAGATGTTCAAGCTGGATTTAGAAAAGGCAGAAGAACCAGAGATCAAATTGCCAACATCCACTGGATCACAGAAAAAGGAGAAGAATTCCAGAAAAACATCTACTTCTGCTTCATTGACTATGCTAAAGCCTTTGACTGTGTGCATCACAACAAACTATGGAAAATTCTTCAAGATATGGGAATAGTAGACCATTTTACCTGCCTCCTGAGAAACCTGTATGCAGGTGCAGAAACAACAGTTAGAACCAGACATGGAATGACAGAATGGTTCCAAATTGGGACCGGAGTCCGTCAAGGCTGTATACTGTCACCCTGCTTATTTAACTTATATGCAGAGTACATCATGTGAAATGCTGGGCTGGATGAAGCACAAGTTGGAATCAAGACTGCCGGGAGAAATATCAATAACCACAGATATACAGATTACACCACCCTTACGGCAGAAAGTGAAGAGGAACTAAAGAGCCTGTTGATGAAAGTGAAAGGGGAGAGTGAAAAAGCTGGTTCAAAACTCAACATTCAAAAAACTAAGATCAGGGCGTCTGGTCCCATCACTTTGTGGCAAATAGATGGGGAAACAATGGAAACCATGACAGACTTTATTTTCTTGGGGCTCCAAAATCACCTCAGATGGTGACTGCAGTCACAAAATTACAAGATGCTTGCTCCGTGGAAGAAAAGCTACAACATACCTAGACAGTGTATTAAAAAGCAGAGACAGTGCTTTGCCAACAAAGGTCCGTCTAGTCAAAGCTATGGTTTTTCCAAATGGATGTGAGAGTTGGATCATAAAGAAGGCTGAACACTGAAGAATTGATGCTTTTGTACTGTGGTGTTGGAGAAGACTTTTGAGAGTCCCTTGGACTGCAAAGAGATCAAACCAGTCAATCCTAATGGAAACCAGTGCTAAATATACATTGGAAGGATGAATGCTGAAACTGAAGCTGCAATACTCTGGCCACCTGATGTGAAGAGCCAGCTCATTAGAAAAGAGTCTGATGCTGAGAAAGATTGAAGGCAGGAGGAGAAGGGGATGACAGAGGATGCAATGGTTGGATGGCATCACTGATTCAATGGACATGAGTTTGAGCAAGCTCCGGGAGATGGTGAAGGACAGGGAAGCCTGGCGTGCTACAGTCCATGGATTCACAAAGAGTCAGACATGCCTGAGTGACTGAACAGCAACAACAACCCATTAAAAATGTCACTCACTAGAAAAGTACGTTTTTTACCAGGGATGATCTTATGTTGACTCATTAGAATCACCCAAAGTCCATAGTTGCCCTTAGGATTCACTCTTGGTTCTGTACATTCTATGGGTTTGGAGAAAATCATCATGACATATGTCCATCATTACAATATCATAGAAAGTATTTTCACTGCTGTATCCATTCTAGTTTTATGAGTTAGTGTTCCTTATTGCTGCTAATAATGGAACTAAGACCTGTGAATTTTGCCTGCTGAATTACATTAGTTTTGCCTCACCTCCAGCAGATTACTGAACAAAGCTGAAGGAGAATCTGTGCCCCTTGAGGCCCAGTCAGGCCCAATAATTTTTCTCCCTAGAGCCTGAATTTTCCTCCGTTCTTTATCTCATCAGATCTTAGATAACTCAGAAACTTTAATGTCAACAAAAATATTTTATTCTTCCATAACAACTTTTTGGGGTACACTGGAACATGTCTCTTGCATTGTCTTTATCCTCTTTCTCATTTTATGGAGACTCAGTTACGTTTTCACAATTAAGTTACATTGTCCATTTCTTTCTCTGACACCTAAAAAGCTCACTCTGTTTGCTGAATCTTCCATTTTTCTTTTCAGACATTTGTTTTTCTAACATACTCCTCTAGGTTTAGCCTTGTTCCTTAAACACCTGCATGCCTGCTCTTTAAGAAGCATAAATTAAATGAACAGAAGTTCATTGCAATGAACAAGAGTCTTACAAAAGTATACCTTCTTTAAACCAATGTGCCTATTTCCTTCACGCCATCCTCACATTGAATATTCCCACCTGGAAAGGATTTTTTCATCAGATGACCCTTGATCCCATCACTGAACTTCAATATAGGACACAGTAAATTAGTATGCTCAAGAGTCCAGAGTCTGGAGCTAAACTATATGAGTTTGAATTCCAGCTACTTTATTTACTAGCTATATATCCTTGGGAAAATCCTTTAAGTTACTGTGTGTCAGTTTCCTTATATGTGAAATGGAATTTTTAGCATTCCCTTTCTTGTGAGGTTATTGTAAATATTAAATTAACTCATAGGTAAATTTCTGAGATTAGTACATGATACACAGCAGGAGGTATTATGTGTTATCTTCCCACTATTTTCATTTATTCATATATTTCCCAGTCATTTTACCTCAAGAGAGAGAATACCACCTGAGATCACTGATGCACCTACTAATGCTTTAATCATTAGTTACAGATCTAACTTTTATAAAACTGCTAGTTGACAATTGATTCAAGTCTTCAGAGAGCAACTATTCATGGTTTTAAGGGTATGCCTCTCCCTGGTTTCCTGGATCCAGGCTCCTTCTGAGAGAATCATTCCAGTGAGCGTCTGGAGATCTTATTGCCCTTCCTCTGGTCATTTTCCTTGAAACCCAATCACCCTTTCTGAGCAAGTAACAGCTAGTACACTTTTCTCTAATCCTGTCTGCAAGGACAACTAAACCTGGGTGCATACCTCTCCCATTACTTATTTGCCCAGACTGACCTCCAAGGTCTTGTTTTTCTGCTCATATTGGTCTACCCTCTTCTGTAAAAGCTTAACCTTGCTCCTAAGAAAATCGCTCTCTTCCTCTTAACCAAACATTCTTTATTTCTCTTTCATTTTCCAGAAGATCATGTTATGATAGCTTTTAAAATCCAGTGCAACTCTTCCTTGTCACCCAAACAAACTTTGTCCTTAAAGATAAGAATATTCCTAGCCTGGACTTTTCTATTTGCCTTAGCTTTTATGTTTGAATAAACTTTGTTAGGCAGCTTCTCTACCTCAAGCAAAGACGGTCAATCTCTCATTTAAAAAGGGCTCCACTACTGGGGGACTATTCACTGATACAATCACTACCCCTACGAGTCCGAACATAGTTACCTGAAGACAATGGGTTGGGGAGAGTTTTTCTGAGACAAACCATGTGAATGCAGGGAGTAAGCCTTCCACACTTCACCCCCTTGACAACTAAATGCAGACTGGGAAAAACATTGACTCTGATTCCTACCTATGTCTGCTGTGAACCTCTGTTACCCAGACCGAACTTAACTGTTCTGAAATCTATGTATGTGCTAAGTCGCTTCAGTCTTGTCTGACTCGTTACGACCCTATGGACTGTAGCCCACCAGGTCCTCTGTCCATGGGATTCTCCAGGCAAGAATACTGGAATGGGTTGCTATGTCCTCCTCCAGGGTATCTTCCCAATCCAGGGATTGAACCCGTGTTTCTTATGTCTTCTGCAACGGCAGGCGGGTTCTTTACCACTAGCACCACCTGGGAAGCCTGATATCTATAGCCCTAGCTTGAAGGCCTTTTTGGGGAAATAAAAAAATACAATAAAGCTAAAATCATTCCATACAACCTGTGCCTAAAGAGCTTGCACAACGATATATAGCAAAAGAATCTCTTTCCCCACAATCTCCTAATCCTTTTCTGGACCTCAACTACAATATGATGGCCCTGTGTAATTCTTGGGCAACAGCAGCCTCATGTACATGAAAGCCTTTATGACCAAATCACTGGGGTCTGTCTGTCCCAGCTAATAACCAGCTGACCCACTGGAAAAACAGCAACAGATACACTGCCTCAAAACACCAGGATACAATTCTACAAGACCTGAATCTACAAAGTACTAAGTAAGCAAGTCTCCTGGCTGCACCATCAGAAGCAAAGATGACCATGTGTTATTTTGGTACCTAAAAATATGTTCTTTATTTTTATTATTATTATTTTAGGCAGAGCTGGGTCTTTATTGCTATGCCCAGGCTCAATAGTTGCAGCTCATGGGCCCTAGAGTGCAGGCTCAGTAGTTGTGGCACCTGGGTATTGTTGCTCTGTGGCATGTGGGATATTCCCAGACCAGGGATCAAACCTATATCTTCTGCATTGGCAGGTGGATTCTTAACAACTGAACCACCAGGAAAGTCCTAAATATCGATCCTTGTTTTCATCTTTCAAGGTTAATAGACTGTGTTATCACTCCTTTTGTCTCTTGAGCAGAAATAATAGTCTGTAGCCATAGGAAGCAGATGAAGATCAACACATTAACTTTCTTACTGATACAAGCTAAGCCGGAGAACATGGCCTCTGTGTGCATTTTCCTAGTTCTTCACTACATATTTATACCTAGTCACATGAAAGGAAATCAGTACTGAATATTCATTGGAAGGACTGATGCTGAAGATGAAACTCCAATACTTTGGCCACCTGATGAGAAGAACTGACTCATTGGAAAAGACCCTGATGCTGGGAAGGATTGAAGGCAGGAGGAGAAGGGGATGACTGAGGATGAGATGGTTGGATGGCACCACTGACTCGATGGACATGAGTTTGAGCAAGCTCCAGGAGTTGGTGATGGACAGGGAAGCCTGGCGTGCTGCAGTCCATAGGGTCACAAAGAGTCAGACATGACTGAGAACTGAACTGAACTGAACTGAACGTGGTCCCAGTGATCTGGGCCTCCACAGGACACCTCTGCACAAGCTTCCTGGCGAAGAAGCTTGGCACCCAGAGGGTACAGACCAGAACATAGACTTTCCATAGGCTTGCATGTGTGCTTGGGTTCTCAGTTGTGTAAGACTCTGTGACCCTATGGACTTCAGGCCACCAGGCTCCTCAATCCATGGGATTTTCCAGGCAAGAATACTGGAGTGGGGTGCCATTTCCTTCTCCATTTCCATAGACAGGTAGCTTCAAAAAGAGAACCTGGAATTATCTCCTGTTCTTCTTCCAAGTTGGCCACCTCATGTGAAGAGTTGACTCATTGGAAAAGACCCTAATGCTGGGTAGGATTGGGGGCAGGAGGAGAAGGGGACGACAGAGGATGAGACGGTTGGATGGCATCACTGACTCGATGGACATGGGTTTGGGTAGACTCCGGGAGCTGGTGATGGACAGAGAGGCCTGGGGAGCTGCAATTCATGGGGTCACAAAGAGTCGGACACGACTGAGCAACTGAACTGAACTGAACTTCTTCCAAGTAGCTGGTCAGAAAATCCCATGAGAAGGCATAAGTCACTGAAAGAATGGGCAGACTCTCTCATGTAAGCAAGAGTCTACATAAGACATTCTCTCACGGGGACATGAGGCCTGTCTAACACTTCAGACTCAGCTTTTAATGAATTGCCTTAAATATTAAAAAACTAAGGGGCTGGATGGATAGGGAATTGTTCACCAAATCTCAAAGACTTTTCTAACATTCTGCCCCAGTAATTAAATGTAAATAATGTAGCAAAAGGCAGGTTAACTGTTTACTCAACTTTGCAATGTTTCTAGGATGGACAAAAAATTATATTGGCCATTTAGAGCTGACATTTATTTTATTTTATTTTATTTTTTCTTGAGCACCTCTAAGACTTATTTTCCTTTATAAACTAGAGAGTTTTAAATTAAAGGTAGAAAACAGATTCATGGGATTTTTCAAAATAACTTTTTCAGAATATTTTAGTAAGGATTCAATTCACATGTTAACATATTTTAAATGTTTTTGAAAGTGCTTTGAAAACTGTAAGACACTGCATGGTGGTGGCTTAGTTGCTAGGTCATGTCTAACTCTTGTGACCCCACGGACTGTAGCCCACCAGGCTCCTCTGTCCATGAAATCTCCAGGCAAGAATACTGGAGTGGGTTGCAATTTCCTTCTCCAGGGGATCTTCCTGACCCAGGGATCAAATCTGGGCCTCCTGCATTGCAGGTGGATTCTTTACTGACTGAGTCACCAGGGAAGTCACCAGGGAAGAAATTGTATAGAAGTATGGTATTGTTTAGGACAAGTTTAAAGTTTTATATGGTGGCTTATTTCTAATAAACCATATCTATTCTAAAGGTAAAAATCTGCCTACAGTGTAGTTGACCTGTGTTCAATTCCTGGGTTGGAAAAATCCTCTGGGGAAGAGAATGGCTACACACTCCAGTATTCTTGTCTAGAGAATTCCATGGACAGAAGAGCCTAGTGGGCTACAATCCATAGGGTCACAAAGAGACAAGACTGAGCAACTAACATTTTCACTTCTAAAGGTAGATAAATAGATGCAATTTTATAAAAAGCAAAATGCAAAATTTTTGAAAAATTTATAAAAAGCAACTTCAGTGTCTCATCAACTTTTGAAGTTTTCACTGTCTTGATCAGAGATTGAACCTGATTAGGTTGATGGGATGCACTTTTTAAAAATTGCTAGAACACAAATGGGAATCTCTGCTTTTTTGAAATAATTAAGACACATCAATAATCCCAACTGTCTAACACAATTGCTATTGTCATTTTTTGAATTTTCCCTTTAGACTCTCCCTCTATTATGTTATTGCTCGATAAATTAGTCTTAGGTGCTTTTTGTCTAAAAGTACTTATTTCCCAGCTGCAACCATTACAAAATCTGTATTAGAGTTGTACAGATGCTGACCCTCAAATATTTTCCACTTACATATGACTGGTAGGACCACATATGACTGGTATCTCTTTTTCTATGGAGAAAGTTCTCTTTATTCAGGCTGTCACTTGAATTACTTGGGCTCCTTGTGGACAGTTAGATGCTAGTTGTGATTAGTAGGAAGTTAAAGTCCTTCCCACGACACCTCTTTCATCTTCTTCATGGGAAAGTATTTGAAAAGGTATATAAACATCCCTACCAAGTAGGAGTCACTCCCAACAATACCATTGTCTGACATTGAACCTTGCTATTTATAAAACTCAGGTCAAAACATTATGTGTAATTATATTTGTTCTATAAAATTATTCTTTAATAAATAAAAATAGCTTTAGCCTGAAGATTTCCTTTAAGTGAATATCGGGTAAATAGAACAAATCCAAATTCTCTTAATCACCTTTATATGGCCAGAGCAGATTACTTTTTCCTGGGGAGGTCATTGTAAGACAAGTCACAAACAAAGTAATCTTGTCAAGAGAGACTGGGGTCGGCTCACAGGGACACATATATTCAAAATGAAAATATCTAGAATCTGGGTTTTCTGTTGTTATCAAGGGACTCTCCATGGTATCTATAAGCCAAATAATAATTATGAAGGGAAAGGGTTGGAGAGAATAAGAGAAACAGGTTTTTACTTTTAAGAGGTTAGCAGGTACCTCTCACTCAAGTCCCCAGGGAGCCCTCTTTTCCCTCCATAAGGAAGTTGGCAAAATAGTTTTCTGTACACTTTACCCCTGCTACTCTTACTGGATCCTGCATCACTCTTACATTTCTATGAAGTGGTTGACTGATGCGGCCATGCTGTTCTACCTGACCCACTGTTGGAATCAATGATCAGCCTGGTCCTGTTAGCAGACCCAGGATAAGACAGTGCTATGACAGGTATCATATAGGAACTATGTAGACCCAGTGTAAATCATTAAAGTTGCAATTTAAGCACAGCTTACCAGTGACATGATTTATCAATATTGCTACAATCTTTTACAAAATTATAGCTTTGTATGTAGAATTTAGATGCCAACCATTCATGGTTGTACATGAAGAATGTTTCTATTAAATATAGGTACTAGATTCACTAACATCAGGGGGCAGTTTTTTATTTTTATTTTTTGGTACAGTTGATTTACAATGTATTAATTTCTACTGTACATCAAAGTGATTCTGTTATGTATATATTCATATATATTACCAACAAAGGTCCATCTAGTCAAAGCTATAATTTTTCCAGTAGTCATGTATGGATGTGAGAGTTGGACTATAAAGAAGGCTGAGCACCGAAGACTTGATGCTTTTGAACTGTGGTGTTGGAGAAGACTCTTGAGAGTCCCTTGGACTTCAAGGAGATCCAGCCAGTGCATCCTAGAGGAAATCAGTTCTGAATATTCATTGGAAGGACTGATGCTGAAGCTGAAACTCCAATACTTTGGCCACCTGATGTGAAGAACCGACTCATTTGAAATGACCCTGATGCTGGGAAAGATTGAAGGCAGGAGGAGAAGGGGACAACAGAGGATGAGATGGCTGGATGATATCACTGACTCGATGGACATAAGTTTAAGTAGGCTCCAGGATTTGGTGATGGACAGGGAAGCCTGGTGTGCTGCAGTCTATGGGGTCGTAAAGAATCAGACACGACTGAACAACTGAACTGAACTGAATATATATTGAATATTCTTTGGCATTGCCCTTCTTTGGGGTTAGAATGAAAACTGACCTTAACCAGTCTCATGGCCACTGCTGACTTTTCCAAATTTGCTGACATATTGAGTGCAGCACTTTAGCAGAAGCATCTTTTAGAATTTGAAATAGCTCAACTGGAATTCCATCACATCCACTAGCTTTGTTTGTAGCAATGCTTCCTAAGGCCCACTTGACTTCACACTCCAGGATGTCTGGCTCTAGGTTAGTGACCACACCATCATGATTATCCAGGTCATTAAGACCTTTTTTTGTATAGTTCTTCTATGTATTCTTGCCACCTCTTCTTAATCTCTCATACTTTTGTTAGGTCCTTACCGATTCTATCCTTTATCCTACCCATCCTTTCACGAAATTTTCCTTTGATATCTCCAATTTTCTTGGAGAGATCTTTACTCTTACCCATTCTATTGTTTTCCTCTATTTCATTGCACTCTTCACTTAAGAAGGTCTTCTTATCTGTCATGGCTATTCTCTGGAACTCTGCATTCAGTTGGGTGTATCTTTCCCTTTCTCCCTTTCCTTTCACTTCTCTTCTTTCCTTAGTTATTTGTAAAGTCTTCTAAGACAACCTCTTTGCCTTCTTGCATTTCTTTTTCTTGGGAATGGCTCTGGTCACTGCCTCCTGTACAGTGTTACAAACCTCTGTCCACAGTTCTTCAGGCACTCTGTCTACCAGATCTAATCCCTTGAATCTGTTCATCACCTCCACTGTATAATCATAAGGGATTTGATTTCAGTCATATCTGAATGGCCTGATGGTTTCCCCTATTTTCTTCAATTTAAGTCTGAATTTTGCAATAAAGAGCTCATGATTCTCAGTCACCGTCAGCTCTGGTTCTTGTTTTTACTGACTGTATAGAGCTCCATCTTCATCTGCAAAGATAATAATCTGATTTCGTTATTGACTATCTGGTGATGTCCACATGTAGAGTTGTCTGTTGTGTCATTTGCAAATGCATTTGCTATGACCAGTGTGTTCTCTTGACAAAACTCTGTTAGCCTATGCCTTGCTTCATTTTATATGCCAAGACCAAATGTGCCTGTTATTCCAGGTATCTCTTGACTTCCTACTTTTGCATTCCAATTCCCTATGATGAAAAAGACATCTTTTTTGGTGTTAGATCTAGGAGATGTTGTAGGTTTTATCAATAATAGATAAATAAATATTCTTTTCCATTGTGGCTTATCACAGGATATTAAATACAGTTCCCTATGCAATACAATAGGACTTTTTTTTTCATTCTATATATATAATAGTTTGTATCTGCTAATCCCAAACTCTCTGTCCATCCCTGCTCCACCCACTTGTCTGTTTGAAAACCACAAGTCTGTTCTTTATGTCTGTGAGTCTGTTTCTGTTTCATAGATTAATTCATTTATGTCATATTTTAGGTTCCACACATAAGTGATATCATATGGTATTTATCATTGTCTTTCTGACTCACTTTACATAATATGATAATCTCTAGGTCCATCCATGTTACTGAAAATGGAATTATTTCATTCTTTTTTTTATGGCTTATACTATTCTACTGTATATTTGTACCATATCTTCTTTATCTGTTTATTTGTAGAGGCTTGTTTAGGTTGTTTCCATGTCTTGGCTACTGTGAACAGTGCTGCTATGAACACAGGGATTCATGTATCTTTTTGAATTATATTTTTGTACATATATATGCCAAGGAATGGGATTGAGGATCCTATGGCAACTCTAGTTTTAGTTTTTTGAGGAACCTCCATACTGTTTTCCATAGTGGCTGCACCAACTTACATTTTCAAGGGATAGGTCTTGTTTCAATAACTGAGCCTCTGTTCTTTTCTCCTTCTACCAAACTGAACTCTTTTTGGATTACTGTCTAAATTCCATGAATATTACCATAGCTATATTATGCTTTTTGGAGAACAGTCCAGAGAACATAAAGCAAGGTAAAAATGTGAAGCAGCCAACTGCTGGGCAAGTATGAGTTAGTGAATAGTACATACAAACTGACATCAGGTTCCCAGTATATATCAGAAGCTATCTTTTAGGTATAGCAGTTTAAATCAACATGATGTGTTTTTAACTTTAAAAAAAGATGTAAATGTTTGGGAAAAATGTCAAAGGAAAACTTTGCTTTCACCTAACGTATTTTAAGTAAGTAAATTGCCTAAATGTAATATAAATTATGCCAGAATATCTGTATTTCAAAATGGTGTTGATATCATGTTTTATAAGAAAAAAGAGGGATGAAAGAGAAGTTTGAAAACAAACTCTTTCAAATAGAGTTGAGGTGTAGAGTATTTGCCAGTTTTTACCAAGGTTTATAAATCTGAGATGCCCAATTATAGATTGTCTCAGTAGAAATTGATCTTAGGAAAGTGCAGAAGTTATCCATACTCTTTTAATCTATATTCTTTTCTCTTCATTTATTTCTTTGCCTCTTGATTCCCAGTAAAAGATTATCTTAGGCCTATATCATGTAGGGAGAAACAATATATGTTTATGAAGAGTTAATAGGACAAATTAAATTGCTATGATTTATACTACTATCTCAAAACTTCTGGAGATCGTTTAATATCAAAAGCTTTAAAAGTATACCCTGACTTTCTTTGTTCCTCAGAAATTCTACTTCTAGAGGTCCATCCCATAGCTGAGATGCATAAAATGTTGATCACTGCAGTATTCTTAATATAAACAAAATTGGGAACAATGTATCAATAAATGTCTGACAATAAGAGGTTGGTTCTTCAGGATATGACAAATCAAGCCCATCAGTGTAAAAATGTGTTGCCCTAAGTGATTGTGCCATACATGTAGAAGAATATGTAATGACATAAGAAAATCCTTGTAATATACTCACTGATGAGAAGTGGATTAAAAACAGTTAGTACAATATGATCTTATCTCGGTCTGTTTGGGCTGCTATAACAAAATACCATAGACTGGCTGACTAAAACAACAAACATTTATTTCTCACAGTTCTGGAGTCTGGGAAATTCAAGATCAAGGCAGCAGTATATTCAGTGTCTGATGAGGAACTGTTTGTTCACAGACAGACTGTCTTCCCTCTGTGCCCTCACATGTCAAAGATGAGAGAGCTCTCCAGGGTCTTTTTTATAAGGGCACACGTTTTACTCATAACATCTCCACCCTCATGACTAATCATTCCCAAAGACCCATCTCTAAATATTATATTACTGGAAACTAGATTTCAACATATGAATTTGGGGAGAAATTTCAATCTTGCAAAAGAAACTATATACTTAGTATAAAAGTTTATGCTGATGGAATGAACTTCTGAAAAAATTATCTTTTAATTTAGAGATTATGAGTAATTATACAACAACAATATTAATTTATTGAACAATGTTCTCTGTGCTAGGCACTCGTCTAAGTGTTTCACATGCACTAGTTTAATTTAATTATCGCAACAACCAGAAAAATAGGCATCACTGTCCCACTTAGAAGATGAAGAAACTGAAGCCCACAGGAATTAAGAGGTTTGCTCACACTAACAATGACAGACATGGGATTGAACCTGGCAGTTTAAACAGAGAACACATTTCAAATTATACACTATCACAACATCCCAATTTTTATTCATTTATGTTTTACATCTTTGTTCAGATTTTCTAGAGTAAGCATGCATTATTTTATAACCAGGAAAAAAAATCTAACAAATCTTGTTTTAAAATCATGTTAGGTATTGTAAAGGAAAAGAAAAAAGCACCTAAGTAGTGTAGAATAATATTTCTGTTTCAAGAAATAGATGTTCTGAAACTAAATTGATGGATTAGAGTCTCCTTTAATTTTCTTTTGGGATACAGTAAAACCATGTAACTGATGAAATAACAAATGACAACATTTCTGCCTTACTAATCACCCCTTTTTTTTAATATAGATGATCAGCCTACCCAAGAAACATGATATTTCCATAAAATGACTGTGTCTGTGCTTGCTTCTAATTTTTCTCTTCATCTCTCCATTCTAAAGAAGTCTAAACATCTCACATAGACACATGACAACTCGTTCTCTTTATAAGTAAAGAGAGAACAGAGAACAGAAAATGATACCATTGTGGAATTAAGCCTATCATCCTTCTTTCAAAAGGAATTGGTCACAATTTGCTTTGTTGAAGCAATCTGTCCCTTGTTACCGATTTATATTGCTCTGTGGGACTATGTTAGAAAAACATTATTATTATTAGCAGTAGTAATACTTGGCAGCCATTCAGCACATTTCATCAAAGACTCTAAGAGCTTAGCCATCAATCAAACTTGCCTTGGTGTGCTCCTGGGAGGAGGTGGTATTATTTCTGTTTGGAACAGAGGTTAAGTGACTTGCCCAAGGCCTTGAAGCTAGTGAGATTCAGAGTTGGGAATTAAACCCTGGAGACTTGACACCCAGCATCCCACTCTCCTTCCTGGAGCACATTCCCTCTGCCTGTCTGAAAGACGTAGGGATAAATAAAGCATCTCACAGAAAAATGGCCTGCTCCCCAGCATGTGTTCTTATGCTCAAGCTCTTCTGGCATTAAATTGAAAGAGCGCAAGTACTTTCATTCAGAATTTGAGATGGTACCTTTCAGTTTTGGCACTCATTTCATTCATTCC
Organism: Giraffa tippelskirchi; assembly: GCF_054371585.1. Taxonomy (NCBI): domain Eukaryota; kingdom Metazoa; phylum Chordata; class Mammalia; order Artiodactyla; family Giraffidae; genus Giraffa; species Giraffa tippelskirchi. The sequence goes on along the minus strand of NC_137280.1, from coordinate 38,291,268 downwards.
TTCATCAAATATTTATTTAGCATTACCACATGTTAGACAACAGTTCAGTTGTTGTGAGCATCACAGTCATGGCCTGCAGGGAGTTTTCAGTCTAATAAGAAGTCAAGACTAACAGACAGATCACTGCAATATTGAGTGATGTTGTTTAGTGTTTATTACTTTATCACAGGCCACATTTGAAATCTAAATCCTTCCTCTTTGCTGTATGTTATAGATTTTAATGAAGCAACATCTGTCATAGCAATTTAAAGCCATATACAATATATGCACATTTTTATATATTAGCAACAATGAAATGAAAATTACAAAATTAAAAAAAAAAGCTACTTATAAGAGAATCAAAACCAATTAACATTTAGGAATAAACTTTAGATTTCTACACTAAAAGCTATGAAATATTGCTGAGGAAAATGAAAGGCTATCTAAATAAATGGAAACAAACATCATGTTCATAGAGTAGAAAACTCAATACCATTAAGATGTCCATACGAAGTTATTTCAGTCGTGTCTGACTTTGCACCCCCATGGACTGTAGTCCACCAGGCTCCTCTGTCCATGGGATTCTCCAGTCAAGAATACTTGAGTGGGTTGCCATTTCCTTCTCCAGGGGATCTTCCCAACCCAGGGATTGAACCCGCATCTCTTACATCCATTCTCCCCAAATAGATCAATAAATCCAAAACGATTCTATCAAAACTGCAGTAGGCTTTTCAGCAGGAATTAGAAAGCAAAGTCTAAAGTTATGCAGAAATGCAAAAGGCCTAGAATAGTCAAAATAATTTTGACAACAAAGCACAAAGTTGAATGACTCATATTTCTTGAATTCAAAATTTATTTTAAAACTACAATAATTAAGGCAATGTAATATTCAATATTTGCATAAAGATAAAGCTATTCACAAACAAAAGGAAAGAAAAGAATCCTGAAATAGTCATTTTATATGTTCGATAACTTGACAATGGTGTTCACTTCAAACATAGACTTTAAAAAGCATAGACTTTAAAAAATGGTATTGGAACGATAGATCATCCAATGGAAAAAGTGAACTTTGATCTTCATCTCAGATCTTATGCCAAAGTTAATTAGAAATGAATCATAATTAAACATAAAAGTTAAATCTATACAATTTACAGAAAGAAACATGGAAGAACTTTGAGATTGAAAAGGTTCCTTTTGTACTAACCACAGAAGAAAATGGAAAAACAGGATAAATTGGATATTATCAAAATAAAAACTTCTACTCTTCAACAGACTCCATTGAAAAAAAAGAAAAAAATATGTAGACTGGAAGAAAATATGTGTGACACATATATGACAAAGGACTTCCAGCTGGAATATATAAAGAATCCTTACAACTCAATATAAGGAAGAAAACCATCAAATAAAAAATAGGCAAAAATGTATACAGAAAAGTCAGAAAGAAAAGTATTCAAATGTATAATAAGCAACATCATTCGACATTAAGGAAAAAGTAAATTTAAACCACAATAAGACACTGCTTTATACTAACTAGTTGGCTAAAAGTTAAAGGCTGACAAATAGCAAATGTTAGGAAGGATGTTGAACAAATGACACACTCACAGTTTGCTGTTAAAAGAGTAATTTGCAAAAGCGGTACAATGACTTTAAAAAATGTTCTGGTGACTTTTTATAAAATGAATTGTATGCTTACTGTAAGACATGGCAAGAGAAAAGGAAACATATTCATAAAATCCTACACCCCAAAGTTCATAGTAGGCTTATTCATAATAGTCTCAAACTAAATCCATCAACAGATGAACATATAAATAGCTTCTATTCATACAAAAATGGAAAACTATTCAGCAATGAAAATGAACAGATTCATGCATACGTGAATTTTTAGAGCATTGCTATATACTGATTGAAAGAAGCCAGACAAAAAACACTACATAGTGTATGATTTTATTTATGTGACACTCTGGAAGAGACAAAACTAATTTATGAAAGAAATCAGACCAATTACCTAGAAAGAGAGGCTGAGTCTGACTTCAGATGGGCACAAAGGAACTTTATGAATTGTTCTATATATTCACTGGGGGGCAGTTGAAATGTTCTCTGTCTTCATTGTGTGTTTATTGCTCAGTTGTATCTGACTCTTTATGATCCTTTGGACTGTAGTCTGCCAGGCTCCTCTGTCTGTGGGGTTTTTCAGGCAAGAATACTGGAGTGGATTGGCATTTCCTTCTCCAGGGGATTCTTCCCAACCTAGGGATCGAACCTGCATCTCCTGTGTCTCTTGTAATTCAAGCTGCTTCTTTACCCACATGTACATATAAAATGTTCATATGCATTATATTGGATGTTAAATTCATCTCAATAAAGTATACTGAGAAAATCTGTCACAAATTTAAGCATTCTAGAAATATAAATTCCTTTGAATTAATAACCAAACATATTTTCTAATACCAAAATAACACTGTAGTCCTTCCTTTCATAGGATGAATTTAAATTTAATATAATTGATGCTTGACTTCTATTCTCTGCCCTGTTTCTTGTCTCAAAGAGGGAAGGAAGAGTGGGCTATAGCTTTGTACTTTTTATGTTCTTTTTGTAAATGGATATGAAAGATAGGAAAAAGCTGTCTCATGATGGGAATTTTCAGTTTAGTGTAATGGTTTACAGTATAATTTCATCACCTTTATTCTTGTATGTATTTTTTTTTGACATAATGGATGAACTTAAAGCTATTTTCATTAATCTTTGTTTAATTCAGCTTCTTCTGCTACCTGATTGCATTTTTTACACTTTACTAATTGTTTTTTTAAAGGATTTTGCTATACTTACCAGGCTTTCCTGTTGGCTCCAATGGTAAAGAATCCATCTGCAATGCCGGTGACTAGTGTTCAATCCCTGGGTCAGGAAGATCCCCTGGAGAAGGAAATGGCAACCCATTCCAGTATTCTTGCCTGGGAAATCCCATTGACTCTTCCCTATCTCTGTACTATTGTTTCTTGACTGCTCCTCCTTTATCTCTGCATTCCCTCACTTCTCTAGTAACTGTTTGAATTGTCCCTTTGGAACTCAAGGAAGGTGTAGGAAGCTGAGACCTTTTTCCTACAAACATGAAATTATGGACCCGAAAAGACTTTTTGTACCTGGGAGCATTCCACAATGGTGCTCAGTTTACAGTGAAATGTCTTCATTCATGCCCTCTTTAGTTCTCACTTTCACAGGTCTCTGCTGAATTGTCCTTTATTGTTCTTTGACTGCAAGACTCCTTCAGCTATTAATCCCAGCTGTAGACCATCACTCTTCTGGCATAAAAAACTCAGCAGTACAACCTATAGACTTTACAGTCTTCGAGATATTCCTTGGCCACATTGAAATTATTCTATTGCTCTTACAAAATGCTAAAGGTCTGGTCATTTACCAGGCAATTTTGAGTCAATATGCATAGACCTGTAGTATTTAGATGGGTCAATAGATAATCTACCTGATGTAAGTGTGTAATAGGTACTGGCATCACCTAAAGAACATCTTCCCTTGTTGGAAGAGGGGCCACTATTCACCTGCAGTGGATTGCTTCTGTATGCAAATGTAGACCAATATTCACAGATATTCTGGGGTTTCAAGAAAGTGGAAATAAGGTTTTATGTGAAATTTCCCAACAATAGGCCATATGTAGCCTGTGGACAGCTGTACTAGTTTACTATTGGTTTTTTAGCAAATTATCACAAACTCTGGCTTCAACTAATACAAATTTATTACCTTACTATTCAGTAGGTCTGAAGTCTAACATGGGTCTCTCTGGGCTAAAAATCAATGTGTTGGCAGGCTGTGTTCCTTTCTTAAGGCCCTTGGAAAAATGTTCTTTCGTGCTTTTTCCAGCTTCTAGGAGTTACTCACATTCCTTGGCTCATGGGCCCCTTCCTCCATCTTCAAAGCCAGCAGTGCCATGCTTCTCTTGCCTTTTATCTGTTGTCACAGCTCTCTCTGACCACAGCTGTGAAAGTCTATCCACTTTTAAGAACTTGTGTGATTAGATTGTACCCATGTCGCTAAGCCAGGATAATCTCCCCATTTCAAAAGCCTTAACTTTAATCACACCCGGAAATTCCCTTTTGCTATATAAATTAACATATTTGCAGATTCCAAGGATCAGGATTATGGACACCTTTGGGGAGTCATTATTCTACCTATAAATGGGCCAGTTATAATCTCTGGTCTAGATATTCTATGAAGTCATCTCCAACCTAGAATTCTTTCTATTCCCTAGAAAAGGGCTATGGGACTCTTGCTTTCTGTTTCCTGGATTTACCAAGATGCTGTCACACCTGTCCAAGTGAAGGTTTATGAGATTCCCCTAGACCTCAGAAACCTGCAGGTCCTTGCTTCCTTGTTGAGTTTCCTTTGTACTAGGAGAGGATCTGGTCTCAGGGAGTAGGAGGAAAAGTTTTACTCTGGCCTCATCTAACTTCGCTGAATCTTCAGCAACCTCAGGGCTAGGCTTTTGAAAGTCTGTTTCAAAGCCAGTTTGTTTTTGCCTTGAGGCTAAAGTGTTTGGCTGCCCTAAAAAAAAAAGGAAGACATCAGGAAATAGGAAATACTTCAGGGAGGGATTAGTTAAAATTCTATTATTTTGCAAATTAATTTTATTTTGCCTTTTTTCTGTTGACTTGAGAGATTTGAGTGTGCTCAAGCAGACCGCTTTTAACTACGGACCATGAGATAGCAAAGAACAATTAGCAAATAGTGCTTTAAAGTTTCATTATTTCAATTGTTAAAGCTGTAGCTGACTTCTGAATTTCTGTTCTGCCTTGAATAAAATGCTGAATGACCATTAACATTTCAATAATATGTGAAATTTATTTTCCCACAACTTACAGTTTTATGTTAAACTTGCAGTCATATAGACTAATAACTTCATCATCTTAACTCCTTAAAATAAGATGATTTTAAATAAATTAGGAAATCATTTTCATATTTTCCTTTAAAATTTGAAGACCTATTTGCAGTATTTCCTAATTTCTACTTTGCTGAAAGTCAATATTGCTACTACCACTACTTTTAGGATAGTTAGTGATTAGAAGAGTCATGACTTTATTTTAAATCAAATTACTTATGGGTATATGAAAACTCATTCAATGTCATTAACGATTAAAAGATGCAGATTAGAACAAAGGATGTATTTTCACTTGATAGAGAATTTTCAAAAGATAAAATCTTTATTTTCAGGTTGTATAAAACAAATTAAGAAATTATTTATTTTGGACATCTTTATGATAATAAATGTTACACAAGTTTTAAAATGTAGGTATTGGTGACAGTAGCAAATAACTCTCCAAACACATAACAACTCCAGCATGGTGGAGGTTTCCTCCTTGTACACGAGGCTATGTTGAATCAGAGCCTTTCTCTACGTGGTCACTGGGACATCCAAGCTAACAGAAGTTCAACAACTTTAATGACAACTTCAGTTGTCATTCCAAACAACTGAAAAGGGAAAAGAGTTTGAAGAAGTACGTGTAAGAGGTCTCCATGGGTCATTACAGTACTGATAATCATTGGTTGAACCTCATACTCCCGGTCACACTTAAGTGCAGTGGTGGGAGGAACAGATAGTCTGGTTGCATCCAGGAGGAAGAAGAGGTTGTGGAATTTGGTGTATAGAGCAAATTCTCTGCTATGATAGGCAGTATATTTGATCTGGCATTTCTATATTTATCCTAAGAAAATTCGAATTCTGTTCTCAAAGATTGAGCTACAAAGGGTATTTTTTAAAGCGATCTTTATAGTGGTGAACAATTGGATACTATTTGAATGTTCAGCAATAAGTTGTGCACTGATTCAAAATACATGGTGATGTGTGTATATATACACATAGTACATGTGAGAAAAAGAATACACTATGGTGCAAGAATGACTACAGCAACCAATGTCTAGGTAAACATTTATTCACCTGGAATGTTATGCAAGGTATATCATCCATTTTAAAGAGCCAATTATGAATAGTATGTGGACTTTGAACCATTTTTGTTATAACAGTATATATTGATGGGTGGAAAATATTCTAGAATGATATTGGCAGAGGCTATCCCAGTTACCTCTAGATTGTGGAGCCATAGGTATTTTGATTTCCTTCATACATTTCTTTCTTTTCAAGAAAAAAAATCCCTAAAACTACTTTATATTTATTTTGCTTTTTTAAACAAAAAATAAAGTTGACTCTACTGCAAAAATATCTAGGCACATATTTCAATACTAAAGTTCTCTTTTTCTATGGATTATGTAAATCATTACTTAGATTTCTCTTGCAGAGTTACATAGACTCTTTGACCTGAGAATTCTATCTGTAGCTGGATACTTGTTCCCAGCCCCCCTGCATCTGAACTATGTAAATAACTCTTGAACTACCTTGAGCTATGTAAATAACTCTTTCATGTGGCAGGGGCTACATCTCTAAGATTTTTTTTCTTGTGCAGTGGATTAAGTACTTTAAAGTTCTCTTGACTTAGGCTAACTCGCTCACATCATCCGCAACAGAGTGCGTCTGCTGTATAAGTAGCTGAAATGATTAGAAATAGTGCAGATTATCACCTCTCCTTTGTTTTCAGTGAAATATTGTACAACATAGTACATAAAGAAACAAGGGCACCCTGGGAATGCTATTCATGAAAAAAGAAGACACTTCACCGTGACCATCAGCTTGTTCCTTTAAGTATTCACAAACTTCCTTTCTTTAATCTAGAACATGACTAATTTTATAGTCAATTCTCAGCTAATGTTTGTTGGTTTATTATTGAAATGTCCTAGTATTTAATTTTGACTGTCCATCACCCAGGCGGTTTGTCAAAAAGTCTCATTTGATAAATCAGAGGAGAATCCTTACTGAACTTTTTCAACTGCTTTCTTAGAAAATCTGCTTTAGAGCACAAATATGTATTTATAATTGAAAACATTAGGAATTTGAGATCTTAAGCCTAGGATAACAATAGGCACAGCAGCTTAACCAGCCATTGAGGATCTATTAACATTAAGTCATTTTCCTATCAGAAAAGAACAGTTTTCTGCTAAGATATAAAGATCAGTAAAATGGGTCTTTGAGGCGGTGTTCTTTGATAAATCTGTGGGGTTTCAAGTTGTCCTCTGCACAAGGGCTTGTAGCTAAGGGACTGAGTGGAGCCTGAAATCCAGACCTCATTCGCTTCTCCAAGCTATGCATCCATGTTTGAGCCTGTGTCTATCTTGGTGTTTGAAGGAGATTACCACAAAGGCTCTGTTTGGTCTTTGCTATTCCTGCCTTCTTTCCTTGGCTTCCCTTGTGGCTCAGCTGGTAGAGAATCCACCCGCAATGCAGAAGACCTGGCTTCGATTCCTGGCTTGGGAAGATCCCCTGGAGAAGGGAAAGGCTACCCACTCCAGTATTCTGGCCTGAAGAAGTCTATGGACTATACAGTCCATGGGGTCACAAAGAGTCGGACACGACTGAGTGACTTTCACTTTCACTATTCCTGTCATTGTTTAAGCCTGAATAAATTGCCATACAGTTTATTAAGCTTCTCTTACGGTCAGGATCAAAAGATTTTTTTCAGTACAGTATTGTAGGTTAACATTAACATGAATCACTTATTGACTAAGCCAAGACATCCCTTCCTTCCTTCCTTCACTCCTTCCTTTCCTCCCTCCCCTCCTTCCTTTCCTCCCTCCTTCCTTCCCTTCTCCCTCTATCATCTTATTATATGCCAGATATTATACGCAGCTTCAAAGATGAAAAAGTGAACACTGAAGATCCTGCCTTCCAGGATCTGGTGGTTGTTTTTCTGTCACTAGACCATGTTCGACTCTTTGTGACCCTACAGACTGCAGCACACCAGTCTCCTCTGTCCTCCTCTATCTCCCAGAGTTTGCTCAAATTCATGTCCATCAAGTCAGTGATGCTGTCTAACCATCTCATCCTCTGCCACCCGCTTCTCCTTTTGCTTTCAGTCTCTCCCAGCATCAGGTTCTTTTCCAATGAATCGGCTCTTCACATCAGTTGGCCAAAGTATTAGAGCTCCAGCTTCAGCAACAGTCATGCCAATCAATATTCAGGGTTGATTTCCTTTAGGATTGACTGGTTTGATGTTCTTGCTGTCCAAGGGACTCTCAAGAGTCTTCTTCAGCATTACAATTTGAAAGCATCAATTCTTCAGCGTTCAGTCTTCTTTATGGTCCAACTCGCACATCCATACATGACTACTGGGAAAACCATAACTTTGACTATATAGACTTTTGTTGACAGAGTGATGTCTCTGATTTTTAATAGGCTGTCTAGGTTTGTCATAGCTTTCCTTCCAAGGAGCAAGTGTCTCTTAATTTCATGGCTGCAGTCACCAGCCTCAGTGATTTTGGAGCCCAAGAAAATAAAAACTGTCCCTGCTTCCACTTTTCCCCCATCTATTTGTCATGAAGTGATGGGACTTACTTTCAGGGAATTTATAATCTGGTGGTGGCATCATTCGAAAAATGAGAATTAACAGATCAGGTAATTGTGGGCAAGGCACGCTCATGACAGACTGCTGCGGCCTCATCTTGCTTCACAATGCGTAGGTGATCAGTAAAGTTCTCAGGGTCAAGCATAGGGCATGATCCTCACTGAGTTCTAAGGCTTTTGGAGCACAGTTGTGAGTCAGAAAACCCCCAGGTTTAAACATTCTCTAAACAATGTCCCCAGCCCCTTCTCAACCCTTTACCCCCCAAGATCTTCACCTCTGTTTTACTTAGCTTGAAACTCAGCCAGTCAGCTTTCATGTGAGTCCTTAGCTCAGCCAGGCACTGAGTAAGCTCTAAAGCTACACTGTCAGAATAGATGAAAAGAAGATGTAGTGCAGGGTATCATTAGTGTTCTGATGATATTCCAATATTTGCATTAAAGAAACCATAAATATTTTAAATGAGATTTCAAAAATTCCCTGTGCCCAGCCCGATTTTCTCAGGAGTACCCAAAGAAATTTGGTAGAGGCATTTTATAGAGTCAGTGGGAGAAGATGGATTGATCTTGGCTGGAAAGAAGAGTTGAAATAAAAACTATGAACTAACATAGGTCATGTATTTCTGGGGCATATTTTTGTAGGTGTATATGATTCTATAAAATTTGACTAACTCTTTGTATAATGACTTCTAAAAAATGATATTCTTTTTTTTGGTGTGCAAAATAGAAAAAAATCACCTTTTTTCTCCCTTAGCACAAGTATAAAAAGTAAAACAGAATGTCAAAATATTCTAGTTAAAATGCACGATGTCAGAGATTCAGCTTCGCTGCCATTATGTTCAAGCAGCATGGCACCTAAGAACAATGGAACTGGGGTGAACTCTTTCAGGCTAAGTCTGCTTTATTTGAGCACAGCACTTTTCTTTGCACTAATTTCCCTGATTGACAGCACTATTGGCAGTGGGAAGGAATTTATGGGTATCATTAATGACAAGCAGTGGAAGCTTTTAGGTATTTTTTTATATGTATATATAAGAAACATTATGCCTTTCAAACTAATACGGTAATAGGTCCTTTACTGAAATGGGATTTATAGAATCTAAAATGAAAATCTAACATATACCATTATATATATACATATATACACACACATATATATATACATATATATATATATATGTAGAGGCAGTTTTATAACTTTCTGAAGTTGGAGGGTGGCATTTTATCAGCTGGGAGCATGACAAAGATGAGAGGCCATCCTGAGGATTTTGTGCTCCCCTTTATCTGTGATTGGTTACTCAGCTAAAGCTGTCCTTGATGTTTGTGATGCTGGGTCTGTAGGAAAACCTGCATTCAATCTGATGCTTGGCAAATGAGATTGCTGTTAGAAACTAGACACAAATGATGTGCTTAAATTCCAGGAGATTACATTAATGTTACCATAAATGGAAAATCAAATTGTCATCGTCTTAGAGGAGTAGAGAAGAAAAAAAAAATCTATTTATACCAGACACATCATAAAATTAAGTTACTTCATATAAAATATGAATTACTTGAGTCCCAAGAGGAAACCATTAAATATAAGCATATACAAAGACAGTTTTGACCAAAACAAAAATGAAATAAACTCAGGATCTGATTGGGCCATTACACAAAGGAAGAGTTGCTAAATAGACCCCCTATAATGGGGGATGTGGGTAGATTCCAAGGACTTTTTAACTGCAGAAAATTTGATCATAAAGGAGAAGAATAAAGGGAGGGGAGAGAAAGCTCCCGGAACACCTTGCTAAGCACCATTTCCCATTGCCCAAGTCTAATTCTGATTACTTCTGCCATTTTAGAAAGCCCAAAGCCTGAGAATTTGACAAAGAAATAGACCAAAAAATTGAACCCACATGTAAACTATTTACAGGGTTGCTAGCCCAGAGAAACGGGATGGGAAACAAACAGCAACAACAGCAAATTCAAAATTGGCTATAAATCTAAAATAAGAAGTGCTAGACTCACATTGGGCATGGTACACCAGGATCAGCTTGCTTTAGAACTTATATATATATATATGAAGAACATTTATCACTAGTTCTCTTAGTTGTTGAAGAGAAATTCCAGAAGAGAATTGACACCCATGGAAAAGACCTATTACTGGGGAAAAACATTGTTTATATTTCTTGCTTTGTTAACATAAGTGCTTAAATGTAGCAATTCTGCTGAAGCTTACTTGGGTTTGGTTATGTCCCCAACCTGGTACAAGTGGGGTCAGAGAATGTAGAACTCAAAAGGGGGCTCTATCTTTAGCCTGAGACAGGTCCCTTAGCTTCTGTTGTTCAATTTCATCTATCTACTTAGCTCAGTGGAAAACTATACCCCCTCCCTCCACAGAATTGCTGATAGCCTAGGGATGCTCATACCATCTTTAGGAGTCAGTTGATACAAAGGGACAAAGAAAATGACTATACACTGCCTGAAGGGATTAGGCAGTGTTTTGGGTGCTAGTGTTAACCCTAGGGTTGATGTCTTATTGGCCTTGGGCATCTGTGCTTGCAGAAGTTAAGTTTTGAAGTGGTATAGCAGTTCCCCACTGAGTTACTATCAAATGTTGGAAGTTCTTCATGCGTATAAATTTGCCCTGAGATTCAGCTGAGATAGTTATATCTTATTCATATTTTCACCCACTGAAATAAAATTTGGGAACAAACACCATGGTAGACTATGTGCTTGATAATGAAATTTAAAAAGGAATCTTCAAGAAGTTGACAATCTAACAAAGGGAACAAACAGAAATAAACAAACAGAAATAAACATCACCATATAATATGATCAGAGTTATCAGGGGTCATAGGAAGTATTTTCAGAGGAATAAGAACAGGAGTAACAGACTTGATCTTAGGACATTGAGGAAGCTGCACAGATATTTGAACTGGGTTTTGAGGAATGAGATGGAGTTCACCATATGGGAGCTGTATGATGAACGTTACTATATGAGGTTAAAGGCAGAGCAAAGTCCTGGAGGAATGCAAATCACAGTGTGTTTAGAATAGAAACTTTTTAATGTGTGAAATGGGAGTGGTAAAAGATGAGATCAGAAAGGTAGGATGTGTCCTGAGACTAAATGGGCTTTGGATGCAATTCTAATACAAGGTCTCAACCTATTAGCTCATCATGGAATCAATTCAGTGGCTTCCCTTCCCAAGACTTTTCTTTCTGTTTAATCATTTCCTCTGAAACATAATTTTTTACTTTTCTTCTGGATCATATCAACATATATACAAGTACGAACATTTATTCTCTTCAAATACAAATTCTCAATGCTAGGTTTTATCCTACTCATCTCTATGTGCTGCTGTCTATATCTGGCTATAACTAAATTTACCTTCACAGATAGTTCTCAAATGTATTATTTACTTATTTAATAGATGCTTCAGTTTTTACTGGCTATGATGGTTAATTTTACGTGACAGTTTGTCTAAGCCACAAGTTGCTCAGATATTCTGAGTTTGTCCAAGAGGATTTCTGGATGAGATTAACATTTGAGTGGATAGACTGGGTGAAGCAAATTGCCCTACCTTAATATGGGTGGGCCTCATCCAATCAGTTGAAAGCCTGAATAAAACAAAAAATCTGACCCTTCTGCTCATAAAAGATAATTCTTTCTGTCTGACTGCCTTTGAGCTGGGATATCAGCTTTTTCCTGCCTTCACTCTAACTGAAACATCAGTTCTTCCTGGGTTTCAAGACATCTGCCCTTGAGACTGGAATCACACCATAGGCCTTTCTGGGTTCCAGCTCACCAACTCACATTGAAGACCTTGACTACACCTTTCGTGATCATGTGAACAAAACTCTTATAATAAATCTCTTTTATATTTATATATTATGTAAACAATAAATATTAATTAAACATATTTTATTGGTTCAATTTCTCTGTACTAGTCTGACTAATACACCAGCTAACACTCTTTGATCCTCAAGCTCCTCATCTTTATAATGAAGATAACAAATACAATATTATCTACCATTGGATCTATTATAAGGAAATAGTACTAATATCTATGTGTGTAATATGTTTTTACAGTGCTAAGAGTTTAGTGGAAATAAATATAATGTAATCGGAAGCTATCATTACTTAACAATTTTTCTACCTACACTACTGTTTGGGCTTCTCTGTTCACATTACATTCTCTGATATCATTACATCAGACATCTCTTGCAACAGGCCTCATATTTTTGGATCTTTATTTCTCCAGTTATTTTTGAGCAAACAGTTTAGCACATGCGTAACACAGCAGCACCATGTCATACCTATGTCAAATACTCTTTTTATTAGCTTTATAGAGCTATAATTAACATAAAATAAACTGAACTTGTTGAAAGTTCATGGTTTGATAAATTTTGACACATGGATACTTCTGTAAATCCATGCCTACAATCAAAATAATGAACATATTCATCACCCCCAAAAGTTTCCTGTCTGCCCTTCAATTCCCTCTCCTGCATTTCCTTGCCACCCATCTCCCAGGATATGTCTGACCTGCTTTTTGCCAGTGAAAATTAATTACAACTACAAATTAATTGGAATTTTCTAGAATTTTGCATAGTAAAAATTAAATTGTAGTATTCATGCCTTTCTTCTTTCTCTGAGCATCCTGTTTTTGAGGTTCATCTGTGTTGTTGCAGATATCATTACAGTGCACCTTTTTATTGCTGAGTAGTATTTCATCCAATGGTTATACAACAATTTGTTTATCCTTTCCTCTACTGCTAATCATTTGGATTTTTCCAATTTGGGCTATTAAAGCTGCTATAAATATTTATATACAAGTTTTTTAAGGAAATATGCTTTTATTTATCTTGAGTAAATATCTTGGCATTAAATGACTGTATCATATGATAGACATAGAATTAACTTTTTAAGATCCTGCCAAACTGTTTTAGACCAGGAGTGCATAAGAATTTCAGTTGCTCCATATACCTGCCAAGACTTGATATGGTGAGTCATTTTAATTTTAGGCATGCTAATAGGTGTGTGGTGGTGGTAGTAGTAGTTTATTGAGATTTTAATTATACTTCCCTAATTAATAATGATGTTGAACATTTTTATGTGCATATTTGCCATCTGTATAAATTCTTTGGTGATGAGTATGATCAAACCTTTGGCTAGTTTATAATTGTGCTTTTTATGTTCTTATTGAATTTTAACTGTTCTTTGTGTATTTATTGATATAAATCCTTTATGAGACAAGTAATTTGCAAATATTCTCTCCCAGTCTATGGCTTGCCTTTTTATTCTCTTAACAATGTCTTTGGAGGAGAACATGATTTAATTTTGATAAAGTCAATAAATCAATTTTTATTTTTTGTAAGTTGTCTTCCTGGTGTAACAGCTAGGAAATTATTTCCTAACCCCAAATCGTTTACAAATCATATTAAGTTATCTCCTATATTTTCTTCTAGAATGTTTATGAATTTTGAATTTACACTTGAGTATATGGCCCATTTTGATTTAATTTTTGTATATGGTGTGTGAGGTATGAATTGAAATTCTTGTTTCTTGCTTTCTTTTCCTCTTTTTAAATACAAAAAGCCTAATCTTCATTGTGAAAGTATATGAAAAGTGGGGGGTTTGGGGAGGTAATTAGGTGTGGATGAGATCATGGACACAGAGCCCACATGATGGAATGGGATTCATGCTCTTATAAGGAGGTAAAGAGCACACCCGTTCTGCCATGTGAGGCTACAAAAAGAAGTTAGAGTCTGCAACTCAAGGAAAGGCTCTCATCAGAACCTGACCAAACTGGCACCATAATCCTAGACTTCCAGTCTACAGAACTGTGAGAAATATGGATCTGAAAATCAAACAGTAGAATTGCAGAATGTACATTTTTCACCTGTAATCTTAGGTTCTGTAGGATTCAAAGTCCTGGATCTCAAATAAGTGGAAAAGATGCTTCCACAGGGAACACAGTAACGATTCTACTGGACTTGAAGAGACTGCTACCAACTGATCAGTTCAGCCTTGCTATGTGAGTGAATTTGTAGGCAAAGAAAGGACTTAACTAATGAACCCAACATTGCTACCATATTATGAGGGCAGAAGGGAACATGTGTAAAACCCAGGGAATTCACAGAAGTATTTCTTATTAATTCCATGATCAGTAATAACTCTAAATGGACAAATCCAAAAACCACAGCCAAGCAAAGGAAAAACAACTAAAGACTCAGAACCTATAGGGATGAAGATCTGAGTCACTACTAAAGGAAACAACCTAGACTTGATGTATGGCTGGTCAAAGGTGCAGGAAATCTAGAATAGGTGGGAGAGAGAGCTGTTGATAAATATAATTCACAGCCCCAGTCCCTGTTGCAGCAACAAGGACTATAGATTGCTCAAGTAACCCTTTGGTATTGGTTTTTAAAGATTAAGGTAAACCATTATCTTGAAGGTCCTGAATGATTTTAGGAATTAATATTATCAGCCTTTCTTATTCCCTGTCTTACACTTTTCATGCTCACATTAAGTTCCAAATATGGCTGTTAGCAACCAGCTTCTTTCAGGTATAATGTGGCAATACTTCTCTTCTGTACTTTATATCTCTATCTTTCTGTCCTGACACCTTTGTTTACATTGAGGGCAGAATCACTCAATAGACGAGTTTGAGAAAACCAGGAAGTGTGGAGAATGGACACCCACAAATAACCCTGGAGCAGTAGGGGATGGGGGCCTGTATATAAATGGTCTCTGTATCTCACAGGCAGGCAGTTCTAAGGAATGTTCTACAGGTTCTTAGAAGATTCCCAGATGATAGGGTCTCCAGTGATGATCAACTTAATACATGCTTATATCGACTGTTTTTGCTTCACTGCTTCACCTGTCCTAGTTCTCCATCCCAAGCTCATGGGACTAAGTACCAAAATAAACTACTTTCCCTGTAGGCTTGTTTTAGACTGATTTCTGATGAGTTGTACAAGTTCAAACAGTTGCCTTTGGCATCCATGTTCCAGTGGTCATTCCTCTGTCCTTATTAAACTTATCAGAAACATGAGACAAGACACTCACTCTCTCTTTTGTGACACATTTTATTCTTTTGGTTTCTAAGATAGTAACACCTGGTTTGGATTCTACCTCAGTTCAGTCGCTCAGTCATGTCAGACTCTTTGCTACCCCATGGAATGCAGCACGCCAGGCTTCCCTGTCCACCACCAACTCCCGGAGCTTGCTCAAACTCATGTCCATTGAGTCGGTGATGCCATCCAACCATCCCATCCTCTGTTGTCCCCTTCTCCTCCTGCCTACAATCTTTCCCAGCATCAGGGTCTTTTCAAATGAGTCAGTTCTTTGCATTAGGTGGCCAAAGTATTGGAGTTTCAGCTTCAACATCAGTCCTTCCAATGAATATTCACAATTGATTTCCTTTAGGATTGACTGGTTGGATCTCCTGCAGTCCAAGGGACTCCAAGAGTCTTCTCCAACACCACAGTTCAAAAGCATCAATTCTTCGGTGCTTAGCTTTCTTTATAGTCTAACTCTCACATCCATACATGACTACTTGAAAAACCATAGCTTCACTTCACTTATGAGGCCTCAGGCCAACCAGGAAAACAGGAGCCCATGACACTTGGGAGCACCCCTAGAGAGGAGACCTGGTCGCACCCTCCTGTTGGCCACCTCCAACACAAGTCATCATGTCCCTGGATCAGAAAAGTGAGCACTGCAAGCTTGAGGAATACCTTCAGGCCCCAAAAGGCCTAGAAAGGCCTTTGAAAGTGTGCAGGCTCCCATGGCTAGGAAGGAAGAGGCCAACTCCTCCACCTCTTCCTCTTCCATGACCTCCTTCTCCTCCACCAACTTCTCATCCTCCACCCCCTCTTCTCCTCCCTCACTTCTTTGATCTCTGGCACCCCAGAGGAGGTGCCTGCCACGGGGGCACTGAGTGCTCGCCAGGGTTCTCAGGGAGCCTGCTTCCCACCCACTGCCATCACAGCCTCTCTACTGAGTCAATCTGATGGGAATTTCAGAAGCCAAGAAGAGGAGGGCCCCAGCATCTCCGAGGCTCCACCAGATCCCCAGTTCTTGCTCAGTTATGAGCTAAACAAGAAGGTGACTGAACTGGTACAGTTTCTGTGTGTCAAATATGTAACAAAGGAATCCACCCCAAAGCAGAAATGCTGAGGAGTGTCATCAGAGAGCACAAGGACAACTTCTTTGTGATCTTCAGCAAAGTCTATGAGCGTATGGAGGTTGTCTCTGGCATTGAAGTGAAAGAAGTAGACTCCACCAGCCACTCCTATGACCTTGTCAAATCACTCAACCTCAGCTATGACAAGAGGCTGAGTGATGACCTGGGCATGCCCAAGACAAGTCTCCTGATACTTATCCTGGGTATGACCTTCATGGAGGGGAACTGTGCCCCTGAGGAGAAAATCTGGGAAGTGTTGAATATGATGGGGATGTATGCTGGGCAGAAAGACTCCATCTATGAGGAACCCAATAAACACATCAATAATGATTTGATGAAGGAACAATATCTAGATAATTGGCAGGTGTCTTGACAGTGATCTGCACATTATGGATTCCTATGGGGTCCAAGGGCCTATGCTGAAACCAGCAAGATGAAAGTCCTGGAATTTTTTTTTTTTTGCCATAATCAGTGGGTGGAACTGACTCCGCTTCCTTCTCATTCTGGTATAAGGAAACTTGAAAGACAAGAGAGCCCAGGCCAGAGCTGCCCTCGGGGACGATACTACTGTCACGGCCAGTGAAAGTTCCAGGGTCACACCCAGCAGACTATCTTGCCCCGAGTGAAGTCAGAAGCAGTTTATTCAGTCTGCATTTGAAGGCAGCAGCCAGTATTCCACATAGTGGAGGACCAGGGTGGATCTGAAAGGAAGTGTATAGCATCGTTGCGTTTCTGTTGTATATGGGTGATTTGGATATTTGTCTTTATTTTTTACTTTTTTTCCCCAAATATTATTTAATAAAGTTTAATTAGTTCCAGAAAACAAACAAGCTTCTGTCCATCCACTTCACTGTCTATCTTCACTGCCTAGTCTGTCATGGTAATATCAAACTTGAACCACTGTCACAGCCCTCTGCTTGGCCTTTCAATTCTTACTCTTATTTCTTAGAATTCAATCTCCGAGATGGCTAACAAACACATGAAAAGATGCTCAACATTACTCATTATTAGAGAAATGCAAATCAAAACCACAATGAGGTACCATTTCACACCAGTCAGAATGGCTGCTATCCAAAAGTCTACAAGCAATAAATGCTGGAGAGAGTGTGGAGAAAAGGGAACCCTCTTACACTGTTGGTGGGAATGCAAACTAGTACAGCCACTATGGAGAACAGTGTGGAGATTCCTTAAAAAACTGGGAATAGAACTGCCATATGACCCAGCAATCCCACTGCTGGGCATACACATCGAGGAAACCAGAATTGAAAGAGACGCGTGTACCCCAATGTTCATCGCAGCACTGTTTACAATAGCCAGGACATGGAAGCAACCTAGATGTCCATCAGCAGATGAATGGATAAGGAAGCTGTGGTACATATACACAATGGAATATTACTCAGCCATTAAAAAAAAATACATTTGAATTGGTTCTATTGAGATGGATGAAACTGGAGCCCATTATACAGAGCGAAGTAAGCCAGAAAGAAAAATACCAATACAGTATACTAATGCATATATATGGAATTTGAAAGATGGTAACGATAACCCTATATGAGAGACAGAATAAGAGACACAGATGCATAGAACAGTCTTATGGACTCTGAGGGAGACGGTGAGGGTGGGACGTTCTGGGAGAATAGCATTGAAACATGTATATTATCATATGTGAAACAGAACACCATTCCATGTTCGATGCATGAGACAAATGCTCAGGGCCGGGGCAATGGGATGACCCAGAGGGATGGGATGGGGAGGGAGGTGGGTGGGGGGTCCAGGAAGGGGAACACATGTAAACCCATGGCTGATTCATGTCAATGTATGGCAAAAACTACTACAATATTGTAAAGTAATTAGCCCCCAACTAAAATAAATAAATTTATTAAAAAAAATAAATAAATAAAAGATGAAAAAAAAAAAAGAATTCAATCTCTGCACAGCAGAGAGAATGACCCCTGAAGTTCATTAATCAGAACACGTTGTTCCTAGGCTTAAGACCCTCCAAAAGGCTCCCTGCTGCACTTAGAATAAATGCAATGACTGATCATCACCTTCAAGATTCTACCTGAACTGAATGCTGCCTGCCTGTCTGACTTCATCTACTGTGCTCCACTTCTCATTATGCTACAGTCACACTGGCCTGGCGTCTGATCTATGAGTTTACCAAGTATATTCTCGCCTGAGGGCATTTTCACTCTCTGTTCCCTCTGCCTAGGACAAGCTGCCATCATATCTTTACAAAGCTTGCTACTTCTTGTCATTTGTCTCAATGTAAATGTCACCTCCTTAGAAAGGCCTTCAAGTCTAGCCAAATACCCTACCCTCATGCCCACTTACTCTAATATCATATTTCCCTGTTTTTAAAAATTGATGCTATTTTTATTAATTGTTACATTTGGAATTTATTTTTTAAAATTTTAATTGGAGGGTAATTGTTTTACAATATCATGTTGGCTACTGCCATAGAACAGTGTGAATCAGCCATAAGTATGCATGCATGCATGCTCAGTCATGTCCGACTCTTTGCGACCCCATGGACTGTAGCCCACCAGCCTCCTCTGTCCACTGGATTCTCTAGGCAAGAATACTGGAGTGGTTTGCCTTTTCCTACTCCAGGGGAACTTCCTGACCCAAGGATTGAACCCATGTCTCCTATGTCTCCTGTGTTACCTGAAGATTCTTTACCACTGTGTCATCCGGGAAGCCCTTAAATATACTTTCTTCTTGAACCTCCTCTGCCTCTTACCCCAACCCACTCCTCTAGGTTATCACATAGTTTTATTCGTGTATCACTACCGAAAATGACCATGCTCATTTATTTGTTTATTGCCTCTTTCTCTGTTGGGAATGGATGCTCCATTAACACTTACATTTCCTAACACTCTTTCTGGTACCTATGTGGAATTTATTAAACACATTGAATGAGTGAAAAAAAGATTTCACTTCAAAGCAAGATTCTACTTTTAAAAAAAGTCTTAGATCTAAGGATCCTACTCTGCCTTGCTATTAAATATTTACTCTTTGCAATTCTGTCAGTTTTACATAATCTCACTTGCAGTTTTTTATTTAGCAATTCCTCAGTAAATCCTAAATCATGGGGATTTATTGCAATGATTAAAAGGAGTATATGCATAGAGCTGTTCCTTATTTGCTGTTCTTATTCACAAATATGGTTCTTTTGGCCCAACATATATAGAAAATAAACTGAAATAGTGTAATGTGGTCAGAAAAACATAAATTGAAGCTGTAATACATTTACTTGTAATACATTATAGAATAAGACCTATTCTCCCTCTGAGTCAACTAAAGTCTCCAAAGAAATAAAGCAATAGAGGAAAACATCCTGACCTTTCAAAAATGTCATTTGACTCCTTATGCAAGATTTGCAAAGGTCCCACCCAAACTCAGTTTTAGTGACTTCAGCCCACTCACTCAAAGGAATAAAATGCCAAAGTTTGAAGATATTGGAAGAGAGAATGTCTTCTGAGAACACTGTTGCATTTTGTGGTGCTTTTCTTGCCCTCCCTCCCTCTGGGAAAAGGTTGGGTGTTGCTTTCCCTTCATTTAAGCCATAAGAGTGATGTTTCAAGTTGACCCTCTAGAGAATCTGCTCAATGAATCCTGGAAGTTGGGTCATATGGTTGACCAGTATCCATAAGATGGTCTTGGTGGCAGAAAGAATGTTGACAACACCGTGAACAAGTTGATGACAAATCAGAGATGCGTGTGTTTCCCCTGGATTGAAGAAGGGCCCCATGGAAGAGAAAAGGCCCAAAGATAGTTTCAGGAGAAGTCCGAGAGCGCTTCCTGGGAGATGTGAGCATCCCAGCTGGGAGAAGCCTGTGGTATATACAGAGTGAAGAAGCTGAGGAGTGTGTTGATGTATCAAGATGGAGAAGAGATACCACCCAATGTAGCTCACAAATGAGCCATTGTGAGACATTCTCCATAGAAATGATTCCTGATGAAACAATAAAAGGAAGATTCAGCTTGAAATAACTATAGTTAATATTTTACTTTATTTGACACACTCAATATTTTCCCCCTAAAATTAAGAAGAAGTCAACGATGTGTGCTATCACCACATCCATTCAGATTTGTATTGGAAGTCCCAACCAATGCAATGAAGCAAGAAGAATAAATAAAATATATCTTTAAAAACATTTCACTAAATGAAAGGTACCAGACACTAAAGTCTTGACAGTGTATGAAAAAGGTGAAACTAGAGGAAGAATAATCAGATCAGTTGCAGGGCATGGGAGTATGGAAAAGATTAGGCAAAGAAGGCGCAAAAGGGAACTTTTGGGGGCAATGGGGGAATTGGCTATGTCCTGATGTTGTGGTCATTACATGACTGTATGTGGTTGTTAATTTTTCTCGAGAAATTAAATAAATCTGACATAAAAGTTAATTATGCCAAGAGCTGTAATAAAGATATGTGGAATGGGTGGGGAATCACAGACAAGAGAAATATAATCTGAAATAAGGTGGTAGAATGTTTTGAGGTAAATACAGGGTCTACACCTATCATCTCACATGACACTGAGCATCAAGTGGCCAAATAATAAGATATGTGAGCTTCTGAAGTTGAATGGGATACTGGATTATGTTATACAAATGCATCATTGCACCTATGTCACTGCCAGTTGAATATATGCTTCCAACAGCAGAAATTTGGTCTCATTCATGATTTTATCCTGTGCTTATCATGTTTGGAAATTCATTAGCACCATAAATGCTTCTTGATTGATGGACTGAGCATCTTGTGGGGAATCAGTTTTAAATTCCCAGATCTCAGTTGGGAGTTAATCTTCTCAAAAATGAGAGGAGAATTTTAAACATTTTGCCTATTTCCTACACCAAAATGTTCTTCAATTATATTCACCCAATCTTCCCCAATGGTAGATTCACACACTTCCTCCTGGAAACTTGTTGGTCTCTCAAGCTTGGATAAGTACTCATCAGGTGTGTTCTTACTAATTTGGTGCTTCTTACATTGTATGAGCACATAGTTGGGGCTTCCCAGGTGGCACTAGTGGTAAAGAACCGACCTGCCAATGCAAGAGATGCAAGAGACACAGGTTTGATCACTGGGTTGGGAAGATTCCTCGGCGGAGGGCATGGCAACTCACTCCAGTATTCTTGCCTGGAGAATCCCACAGACAGAGGAGCCTGGCAGGCTACCGTCTATACAGTTGCAAAGAGTTAGACATGACTGAAGAGACTCAGCACAGCACAACTAGCCAGATTATAAATTCATATGACCAGGATCCAAGTTTGTATTGTTCATTTTGTATCCTAGAACTGAATACCAAGACTCACTCATACTGAATACTCTATATGCACTTTGAAAAAAATGAACACTTATAAACTTTAATTTTTCTTTTATCGATGATAGAAATGAAAGGGCTGAGAAAACAGAATCTTAGTAGAGCTAAAATCTTGTATCCTACTTTAGAGTTTCTTAATCAGCACCCACCGGGGTCTGAACCTGTTTTTATTTTTGTACCAGTTGAGCACAAAGTTAAGCAAGGAATAAGGCCAGACAGAGAATACAATATATTCTTGTGGATTTCTTTTAACCTCCTACGAGGAAACTAATAAGCTGAAGCAGGGGCAGTGGTAGTAAGGAAAGAATAAAATATCCTCTGAACAATGGCTCTACTTAAATATTTCCTTAATAAATGCCACAGCATTTGGGAATTCATTAAAGGGAAGAACACTCCTTTCTATATGTTAACTGCAGCTTCAGCAATAGGAGAGATAATTAAGAGATTCTTTGAACAGAGCCAACTTTCTCAGCAGCAGACTAATAGCTATGATTTTCCTAAAAAGGACTTTTCTAATAACCTATAAGCTTTCCTAATCCCTGGTTCAGTCCTGTTTTCTGTCTATGAATAAAAATAGAATAGCTCTGAAACCCAACCCTAAAGTGCTTAAAATTTAGAATCTCTTTTAAAAGAGAAGACAGATTGGCTCACAAGTATCTTCCCTTGCTCAATCTTTTCCTCCTTGTCCCCTATTTCTCACCTTTGCAGGGCTCCAGTTCAAGATAGAAATTTTTAGCAATATGTGTTCATAATGTTTGGGCTTCCCAGTGGCACAGTGGTAAAGAATCTGCCTGCCAATACAGTAGATGCAAGTTTGATCTCTGGGTTGGGAGGATCCCCTGGAGGAGGAAATGGCAACCCACTCCAGTATTCTTGCCTGGAGAATTCCATGGACAGAAGAGCCTGGAGGGCTACAGTCCATGGGGTCACAAAGAGTCAAACATGACTGAGCATGCACACACATTCATAATGTTTACGTTAAAATTGAGATGCATCCTCAAGAAATTGATTAATTTAGTTTAAAAAATTTGATTGTGGTGTTGGTTGCACTATTGTGCTTATTTACCAAAAATCATCAAAACGATGACTGGAACAGGTGAGTTTTTTTAATGTAGGTTATACTTTTGTTATATCTCAATTAACTGTGAGAAACTGTTTTGGAATTTTGCTATAAAATGTGTATTGTAATGAATTGAAATCTAGGATCATACTCCATAGAAGGTGTAGACAGACAGCTGATGATAGAAAGATAAAAACTGTGTATTGTTCTCTTCATAAACATAAGTTTATTTCTGGTTATCTTTATCTTTTATATGGATTTTCTTTTCCATTTATTTATTAGGAACTGAATTTCAGCAGTGAAGAAAGACATTTTTTTTTTGTCAAAGGACTTAGATTGTAGTTGTCATCATAGGTATATAAGAAAATGATTCTGAGTTCATTTCATGACCAATTTAATGAAATTACTTGTTAGTTCCTAAGGTTTTTCAGTTGATTCTCTTGAGTACTTTTTCCACATCTATAACCACATCATTTGACGATTTTAAAAATTGTTTTTCTCTTTTCCAGTATTATGCGATCTCATTTCACTTTCTGATTGCATTACTTAGCATTTCCAGGAAGACTTTAAATACTAACAGTGAATTGAGTACCTTTGTCCCATTCTTAACTCTAAATGAAATTACTTTTTACTCTAACATTAAGCATGATGACAGTTATTTAAGATGTGATACATGTACAGATCAAGTTAAGAAACTATTCTATTCCCTATTTTGCTAAGAGTTTTATTAAAAGGATATTAAATTTATCAATTGCTTTTAGATGATCTATCAAAATGGTCTTTGATTTGCTCCTTTGACCTATTGGGAGAATTTATTGATTCATAATATTAAATTATAGTTGGACTCTTTTTTTCACATACTGCTGGCTTAATTTGCTATTTAATTTAGGATGTACATCTATCTCAAGAAGAGAAATGGTTCTGGGTTTTGTTACTTTCTTTTGTTATATTTTATTATTAAGGTAATTACTAGGGTAATTCCACTGTTACACACCAGTTGAGAACTTTCCACTTTTCTTTCTTCCATTGAACAGATAAAAAGAATGGAAGTTTTTCTTGGAAGTTTTGAATATTTGACTATAAAAGAGTGGATCATGTACTTTTTGAAGAAAATTATTTTACAAGATTTTACATTTCATGTTTATCGATCAGTTAGATTTTATTCTCCTTGACTTAGTTTAGGAAATTTCTATTATCCATGAGTATCATAAATTTACTCAAGATTTTAAAAATTAGCCTTATTCAATTTTATACATGACATTCTCATATATGTAAAAAAAAACCTTACCTATAACTTTGGTCTTCATAATACTGTGTCTGTTTCTTCTCAATTTTGTTCACTCGCTGTGTGTGTTGCTCTCTCATTGACAAGCCTTGTCAAATATATTTCTCTTTGCCTTTGAAAAAAGAAAAAAAAGAACAAACAAGCTTTTGGACTTATTAATTTTATTTTTCTGTTTTTTGTTTCATTTCCACTCGTATCTGTAAAGTTATATTTCCCTCCAAATATGTTTCTAGGTAGTCTAGGATTTGCAGCAAAGGCTGTTAGTTACTTACTCGATATTCAAGTTCGTCTTTTTAACTGAAAACCAGGATCCTGATGTTAATTTGGGCAGCAATATGTGTTGTTCAAAAATTATATCTTTCAGTCTCCTTTGAAGTTAGGTATGACCATGTCCCTAAATCCTGGCCAATGAAATATAAATGGAAGGTAGTGGATAGGACTTTCAGGTAGGCATTTTAAGGTAGTTGATTTTGCCTTCCCTAATGTCTCCAGTTGGAAGGTGGGTGTGATGGCTGGAGATCCAGTAGCCTCTTTGTCACTTTGAGAATGAAATCAGTGTTCAAAGGATTGTAAAGCAGAGGGATAGCAGAAGGAGCTGGGTCTTTACTATCATGTGAGATCCAAAACCAGCCTTGGGATGTTTATCTCTGATTTTTTTTTTTTTTAATGAAAGAGAAATAAACTCTCCACTATCATCCTGTTCTCTTCATAACCTATTCACAACAAAAAAGCCACCTAAGTGAGTGAGCCATACTTACTCTCTTAATAGGAAAATCAGATAATGGTCCTCCTTTATTCTAGATGGGGTTCCCATAGTTCAGTTGATAAAGCATCTGCTTGCAATGCAGGAGACCCTGGTTCAATTCCTAGGTCAGGAAGATCCACTGGAGAAGGGATAGGCTACCCACTCCTGTATTCTTGGGCTTCCCTTATGGCTCAGCTGGTAAAGAATCTGCCTGCAAATGCAGGAGACCTGGGTTTGATCCCTGGGTTGGGAAGATTCCCTGGAGAAGAGAAAGGCTACCCACTCCAGCATTCTAGCCTGGAGACTATATAGTCCGTGGGGTTGCAAAGAGTTGGACATGACTGAGCAACTTACACTTTCACTTTATCCTGGATATTATTGTCTTAAATTTCATGTTGTTTATTATTGATACCAACTTTCTTGGCTTGTTTGATACCTTTGTTAGTAATATTTTTGGCTATGACTCAATTGTTAGCCTTCTTCTGTCATTTAGCTTTAGGTACAACTTGTAAATTGCTTATTATAAAATTTAACTTTTTGTTTCAATTCATAGTTCAATAACAGTCACTTTTACAGAATACTTATTATGTGCTTTGTGTCATGTATTGCGGAAAGTACTGTTTTATTAGTATTTATAACTATCTTACATTGTATTTTGTTTGATAATTTTCTTATCTTTTGCTTTGCTGTAGTTGTCCTTTAATCTCTGTAAAGAGATTCATCTCCTGAGGGCCTGAATGAATAGAAGTAGAAATTCTCTGGAATAGCAGGATAAGTCCTTTTTAGACCAGAAGAGCTTGGAACAAAACACTGTTGTCAAGATCTTTACTATTTCATGTAAGAAAAAGCAGTGAGCCATGCAAGTCTGCTAAAGTGAAATATGCATTGGAAAGACTGATGCTGATGCTGAAGCTCCAATACCTTGGCCACCAGCTGTGAGGAGCCAACTCATTGGAAAAGACTCTAATACTGGGAAAGATTTAAGGCAAAATGAGAAGTGGGTGGCAGAGGATGAGATGGTCATAGAATTACAGATTCAATGAACATGAACTTGTGTAAACTCCGAGCGATACATGGAAGCTTTGTGTGCTGCAGTCCATGGGATCGCAGAGTTGGACACGATTTAGTGACTGAACAACAACAAAAAAATGAAATATAAGAAAATATAAGTGGATGTCTCAAATTATTGTCTCATTTGTGAACTAGAGATTTAAGGACAATATTTATTAAAATCTATTAAAGTCTGTCTTTTTGCAAATAGGTACTTGCTCACCAGGTATAGGAGGTTATCAGTTTCTGCTCAGGATGTGGTAACAAACACCAATTTCATTTGTCACTGATCTGCTTGGGGAACAGAGAACTGCTAATCTTAAAGGTGAATACACAAAATTTACATTCTTGCATAATCCTAGTTAAGACTTACCAAGGAGAAAAAAAGTTTCAGCCCAACTCAAAAACATATATAATTTTATTCTCAATCTTTTTCATCAACAAAAATTTTTGCAAAGTATTAAGTATCATGTATCATGATATCAAAGTATCATGTCATGTTGCTTTAGAGATTTCAAATAAGTATCTTCATTTGTGTAAAATTTTGCTATAGGAGGAAGGAGTTGGAAAAAGAAGAATTATAAACAGAGAAGAAAATTTGCATTAAGATCAGTGTTCAAAAATTGTGAAAGAATATTAAGATGACAAGAGAATATTTTAAATTGAATTTGACATGTAGTTAGTGATCCCACAACTAGAAAATTTCTATTTATCTGGAAAAAAAAATGACAGAATGGAAGGTGTGCAAACTAAATTATTTAATCTTAAAACCATTTTGCTATTTAAAATGTTGAAAATGATCACCTTTCAGACTTATTTTGGAATGGAAGTGACCTATAATGAAGTTTACGACTTTTGGAAAATTAATCTTGTTAGATTTACTTTATGTTTACAGTTTATGATCGTTTCACATTTTAGTGACAGTCACATTAAAAAATCAGTACATAAGACTGCTTTTTGCTCATAAACCAAACAAAGAGAAAGATATTACTGGGACCTTATCTTCATTATCTTATGAATAGGATGAAACCTATAACTTTTCTTTTGGACATAATTATCCTAAATCATAGCCGAAAAAGTTTTAAATTAAGTTTAAAAACATTAAATGAGTACAAATAGGTCTAGATTTAAAAGAATGTTTTTCCATGGGAAGAAAATAATGGCTGTCAGAGTCACCAACATTCAATTCCAGCATCATCTCATAAACACAGTGTCCCAAGATGCCAGATGACTATATATATAAATAAGAAATGCTCTCTATCTTCAAGGAACTTTCAGTGGGGTGACATATAGAGCCAAAATATGTATAAATGAAGGCAGAAAAAAGTTTCTCAGACTCCTTTGTAGGGGCATCCCTTTCCATGCCAGCCCCCTCTTCTGCACACACAAACTCACACTTTGAAAACTTTTCTACATTGATGTTCCTCAAGGATGGAACTTGCCTCTTATCCTCTCTAATGCTCTATATTTTCTATGAAGTCTCAAGGCCAATGAGTCTCAAATATACATCAAACACAGATTTCTCCTTTGATCTTAAGCGAACCTTAAACACAAGTTTCCCCAAAGTGAAAGGATATTCTCTCCAAGAACTGATCTTCCCCCAGTGTCCTTTATCTTGGTGGATGGCATCAGCGCTCATTATACCCAACCCTGAAACACTGACATCTCCCTCTCTCTCACCCTGCATCCATATCAAACCATCACTAAGTCTAGATGATTTTATGACCTAAGTACTTCTCAAATCTGTACACTTCTCTTTACCACCACAAACACCACCCAAGCCACCAGTTCACACTTGAACTACTGCAAAAGTCTTGTAACTCGTTACTCTGTACCCACTTCCATAATCCTCAGATAATTTCCCTGCTACAACCAGAAAGTTCTTCACAAAACTGTGTCATTGCCCCAGCTTAAAAACTCAGAGGTTTTCCATTTCTCTTAGAATAAAGACAAAACCTTAACACGCTGGATCACAATGGATACTCTCACTTCATTCAGCCCTTACTTTATATCTTCCAAGTGTTTCTGACTTTCGTTCATTTTTTTAAAAATAAGCCAAAGTCACCCCCACCATGAAGCTTTAGCATTCTCAGTCCATTTTAACCGTTTCCCCTTTTCATCTAGTTGATGCCTACTAGTCCTTGAAATCTCAGTTTGCCTATCAATTCCTCAGAAAATCTCATCCCAACTACCCAGGAAAACCCTAGTTACATGTTCTCACAAAACACTTTTTTTTCTTGCAGAATTCTTTTTATTGTTCATGTCAGTTTATCCTTATATCTTAAGGCCATTGTATGATTAATATTAATGGCCCTCTTCCCTATTAATCTAAGCTCCATGAGAGCAGAAACTCTCATAGGATAGAGCCGAGTATCAGGTTCATGGTACGTTCTCAGTGAATGTTGTTGAATGAATGAATGGATGGATGAATGAATAGAAGAGTGAAAGATATGGATGGAAGAGCAGAGGAATTATCAAAACAGATTAGAAGTAGAACTTTAATTCTCAAAACAAGATACGATGGATTTCTTGAGGCGATAGCTTTTGAGTTGAACTTAATAGGCTAAGAAAAAGGGAAAAGCTCTTCTAGGTTAAGGGAAGAAAAGTTTTTTAAAGTAAGAAAATATAAAAGTTTTAAAATATTGTTAGCACAGAAATTTAGCCAGTGTGGCTAAAGTAGGAATCTGTGAGGCATTGTATATATAAAAGCAAAAAAGGCACAGTGGGTAAAGAAGCCACCTACCAAAGCAGGAGACACAAGAGACACGGGTTCCATCCCTGGATCAGGAAGATCCCTTGGAGGAGGAAATGGCAACCCATTCCAGTACTCTTGCCTGGAAAATTCCATGGACAGAGGAGCCTGGTGGGTTACAGTCCATGGGGTCACAAACAGTTGGAAATGACTGAGCATGAATAAGGAAGAATCTTATTTAGTAGACACTCAAACACCACTGAAGATTTAGAGGAGGAATGTGTCATTATTTAACCTGTTGAAAGATAAGCTGAATTTAAAGGATGGGCTAGAGAGTCAAGAGATTAGAAAGGAAAAAAAGAGAACGGAGGTCTCAAGTGAGACTATGAAAGTGAAGTTGGAAAGGAGAAAAGTGCTAGACACATTTCAGAGAATGAACGAATAGTCCGTTCTTGCCTAGAGAATCCCATGGACAGAGGAGTCTGGCAGGCTATACAGTCCAAGATGTCACAAGAGTTGGACACAACTTAGTGACTAAACCACCACCACCTCTGGGTGACAATTGAAAAGAGAGGAGGAAGAAGGTGATGATATTCAAGATGCTTTGGTTTCTCTATCCTGTGTGACTAGGTAGATGGGGTATATACAGGTCCATGGGAGGAGGACCATGATTAGCAAGAATAACCTTGACAAAGCTTCAGGTTAGAAAAAATGAAAGTTGGATAACCCAGTATAATATCATTATGGAGAGGACTGGCAGGTAGTAATTGCAGTCTTGCCCTTGGACCCTCGTTTAAGCAGCCACAATTTAGAGAACTTGACCCTGGTCCTGGTCTGGATATGTTTCTTTGGGACAAGGAATCCACAGGTCTAAGATGGATGTTCCCCGGAGTCCGATACCTATTGTTAAATCAGTTCTGGGTTCCTGAGACCTTAGATACCATCTCCAAAAGGCCCTCAATCCACCTCTGGAATTGGTGCAGACTTCCTCATTGGGTCCATACTCTGATGTGCCTCCCTTAGACTCAAGAGATGCTCAAAGGGTAGCTGTTTGCAAGGGTATGGATGCAGCCTCCACTTGAGGTATAGGGGTCCATATGCCTACTCATGAGGCCCCATACAGTGCTGGGTAGAGTCAGAAAGTGAAGGAGAAAAGGAGAGGAGGCAGGGCTGGAATGGCTCTCACCTTTTGTTATATCCTGAGGAGGAACCCCCTGAAATCTCACAGTTTACCCTTGAACCTGGCTTTTCAGGTTTTTATGGAGGCATATTTGCCAGGATAGGAGAATAATCTATACTGGACTGTTAAAACATTAGGCATCTAAAATATATACACTGTTGGTAGCAATGTAAATTGGTACAACCACTATTAAAACAAAAACGACTAAAATAGAGTTACCATATAATCCAGCAATCCTATCCCTGGGCATATATCCAGAGAAAAATATGGTTCAAAAGGATAATGCATTCCAGTATTCTTTGTCACACTATTTACAATAGCCAAGACATGGAAAGAACCTAAATGTCCATCAACAAGTGAATGGATAAAGAAGATGTAGTACAGATATACAATGGAATATTACCCAGCCACTACAAAGAATGAAATAATGCCGTTTGCAGCAACATGGATGGACATGGAGATTGTCATAGTAAATGAAGTAAGTCAGACAAAGACAAACATCATATAATATCACTTATACATAGAATCTAAAAGAATTCCATAAATGAACTTATTTATTAAACAGAAACAGATTCACACACTTTGAGAATGAACTTTGGTTACTAGGGAGGGGGACAGATCGATTGGGAGTTTGAGATTGACATGTATGCACTGCTATATTTAAAAGCGATAACAAACAAGGACCTACTATAACAAATACACATAAATAAATAAAATTTTAAAAATACCAAGCATCTGTTAAGAAATCAGGCTTGAAACTATAGACTTGAGAGTCATTAACATCACTGACATCATGGATATCAAGTAAGTCTCTTCTGAGCCAAGTGCAGACTCAGAAGTCACTATGGAGGGCTGGATGTGGGACATGAAGAAAGAATGGACCCAGAGAATGAGAGTTAGATGGAGTAATCTTAAATGTAGAAGGTTGCTCAGATGAGCAGTCAGAAAAGTAGACACTCATGAAAGTCAAGGGAGAGTTTCAAATATAGCAGGATTATTAATAGTAGCTTTTTATAGAGAGGTCAAGCTGGTAAGAACCCAAAAGTGACCAATAGATTCTAAATGACCTTTTAAATAATTGTTGCAATGATATTTTATGGGCAGTCATAAGATCCTACGGGATTAAGAAGGAAATGAGATATGAGGAAAAAAGATGAAAATGAACATTTCTTGAAAAATTTATAGTGATGGGCATAACAGAGAGGAATGGGAAAGTTTTTATTAGGATACGAGACAATCAGACTTATAACCAATGGTGTAGAAGCCATAAAAGGCACAGGGGAAGGTAGGTAATTGATGAAACAAGCATCAGGACACTGGGACTAGCAGTGTCTATGAGTGGGTTAAAGAGTGTCCCAGAGTTAGTCTGAAAAGTAAGATTGGAAAGGGCTGCCATTATAAGTAAGATCGGAAGGGAATAAGTGATAGGAACTGAGAGAGTTTGCATCTGGCTGTCTTCATTTTTTCTGTAGACTATGATGTTAGTGAATTGTTATGTGGGTGCTTTAAAGAAAAATACTAAACTTCTGAAATAACTCAGACAGTAAAGAATCTATCTGCAGTGCAGGAGACCTGGGTCAGGAATAGGCCCCTGGAGAAGAGAATGGCTACCCACTCCAGTATGCTTGCCTGGAGAATTCCTTGGACAGGGGAGCCTGGCAGCTACAGTCCAAGAGGTCACAAAGATTCCAATATGACTGAGTGACTAACACTTTTTTTTCCTGAAATAATCACTGTTGGGAGAAGAGTAGTAAGTTAACTAATTTAATGAATTAGTGAGCAGCTTTAGACTAGTAAAGGCAGCTCTATACACTCGTCATCAAATAAATCAGGTTTGGTCATGTCTCTCCTTCTTGACAGTTTCATTTAGAAAGTCAGAAAATTAAAAAAGAGAAAGTGGGTTTTAAGTTTTCCATGTTTATTTATTCAGCTATTGAATATTTATGGTTTTGCCTAATTAACTGATGTAGACAAGAGCAGAACCTATATTTGGGGAACTAACTCTACAGCGGAATTAGAACAAGGTACGTAGTCAACAAAATTTTGAATATTTGTTAATGAATAGTTTTAATTTTTCTTGGGGATCTGACTTAGTAGGAAGGAAAATGAAAGTAGATTGCAAACTCTGGGAGATCCGCAACAATTGGAATGTTTCTTTGTAAAATTTGCATTGAACAGGTTTTCAATAAATACTTGTTCAATAAGTGAATGAATGAAGTTGGTCTTATAAAAATTAATGAGTCTGGCATAAGTGCATGATTAGAGTAGAGAGACGCAGAAGGCGATGGCACCCCACTCCAGTACCCTTGCCTGGAAAATCCCATGGACGGAGGAGCCTGGTAGGCTGCAGCCCATGGGGTCGCACAGAGTCGGACACGACTAAAGCGACTTAGCAGCAGCAGCAGCAGCAGTGTAGAGAGAAGTTAGACCTTGAAGTTTGGATGAAATTAAAGAGTAAATTTAGCAGTAGCGCAGGCTTGATGGTGGGGAGCTCAAAAATAAGGATCAGAAGAAGATTTGAGAGTTTGAAATTTAAGGACTAAAGAACTGTAAGTAATAGAAATGCTAAGATGTAGCTCTGTTAAAACTGAATGAGGGTAAAATGTGTTGGATTTGGTCCACGATATCTGAGTATCGGGTGTCTGGTCCACTGGAATGATGAGGGGCAGGTCTAGAGGGAATCTCATGCAGGTTTCAAGAAATATGAACATGAAGGGGAGCTTCCTGAAGTTAAGTAAAATCATGATAAAAAATAGGAGTAGAGTCATATAGGCAAAAAAATTGGGAAGGAAAATTAAATGAGGGTAAACAAGCAAAGCTAAGAAATGGCAGTGAGAAAAGGATGGAGGTGGATCTTGATTGTATCTTCTGGTTCTGAAATATAATAAATCTGGGGTAATGATCCACTTTAATTTGAGAGAGTTACTGGGAAAGCTAGATTGTCTGAAAGAATCTAGTTTTCTAGTGGAGGAGCTATAGGAGATAGAATAATGGTCCCCAGTATGTTCTCATTTTTATCCCCCAAACCTGTGGATATATTATCCTACAAGGCAAAAGGGACTTTGCAGAAGTGATTAAGCATAAGGATTTTAAAGTTGAAAAATTATTTTAGATCATCTCAGTGGAACCAATCTAATCACGTGTGGCCTTAGAAGTTGAGAACCACTTCTGGCTGCTGTGAGAGAGAGATGTAAGTGTGAGAATGACCCTGACCACTTCAGGGAGGTAAGGGACCTCAGGCAAGAACTGGAGGTCTAGGAGCTAAGGGTCCCCCCCAACTCCCAACCCCTGCCTCACTCTCACCACCACTGACAGCAGAAAGACAGAGATCTTGATACTGAGCAGGGTCCTGTGGCTCCTGGACACAAAAGGCTTTCTATGTCCCCCATTTCTTGATTGCAGGAAATAGGCTTCATTCAGCCTCCATGACTTTCCCTGAGCTCCTAAGGGCCTGTTCAAAAGTTGCTAATCAGGGAGGGGAAGGGATATAGAAACAAAGGAGGAGCAATCAAGAAACAATGGCACAGCCTTGGGGGAGGGTCCTGGTTCCCTATCAAGGGATACACACAAAAGTATCTTTGAGCTATTTTACAGATACTGAAACCCCCACCAGGTAGGAGAAGTTAACTGCTTGCTGTCTACAGGCACACACCCAAGACAGGTTGGAACCAGAAGTGATGATGCTGACTCCCACTTCCCTCACCACCAACCAATCGGAAGAATGTCCATGAGCTGATCACACCCTTTTTGAATCTTACTATAAAGCTCTTAATAACACTTCCTAGGTCAGAAGACACAGTTTTAAGGGCGTTACTGCTGTGACTCCCTTCCCCTTATTGTTGTTGTTCAGTCACTCAGCCGCGTCTGACTCTTTGCAACCCCATGGACGGCAGCATGCCAGGCAAGCTATTTTTTTTCCACTTCACTCCAAACTCTGTCTCTGAGGCTCAATTCTCGATGGGAGGGTATTGAGGCCGAATTTCACCATCAGTCTCAGTTCTACCACTGCATAGTGTCATCCCTTGGTATCTCTAGGGATTAGTTCCACCACTCTGCTTTTGCCCTGGTGAGACCTGTCCTGGACTTATGATCTCTAGAACTGTGAGATAAAAGACTTATGGAT
Organism: Giraffa tippelskirchi; assembly: GCF_054371585.1. Classification (NCBI taxonomy): domain Eukaryota; kingdom Metazoa; phylum Chordata; class Mammalia; order Artiodactyla; family Giraffidae; genus Giraffa; species Giraffa tippelskirchi. Next base: position 38,257,201 of record NC_137280.1, on the reverse strand, counting down.
GTTGCCTAGGCCACTAAGTTTGTGAACATTTGTTACAGTAGCAAAAAAAAAATACCAAACAAACTATTCAGGGGCCATTATCGAAATAGAGACTTCATAGCAATTTTCTGACCAAAAAATGGAGATTTTAGAGAAAACACGGACAATATTTAGGAAGCTATTAGGAAGACTTCTCAGGTTTCAAAAAATGCATGGATAATTTACTTTTTAAAGATCATACATTGTTTCACAAAATTATACAGAGGTGAAGGATCTCACATCATATGCTTTAAAATAGATATTATGTATATATAAAATGAATATATAAATTATAAAATATAAAATGTCAGTTTGACAATTAGTCCTAAAACTGTTTTTATAAGCTAATATGAATAATATTTTGTATAAAAAACCCACTACTTTCTGTAATTAAAGAAAAACATTTTTTTAAATAAAATGGGGTGAATTTCCATTGAAGAATGTACGTTTTGTTCCCTATAATCGTAAGTCCTATAGGACTGATGGAATTAAAAAGATTGACCTCTTGGCTACTCTTTAAATTTAGAAAGGGTCTAGAAAAGGCTTGATCTTAACACTGTAGTTTAGTCTAGCTCATATGATAGTTAGCCTTGATAATTGCAAGAAAAAGAAGAAAGAAAAAGAAAGAAAGAAAGAAAAAAAGCTACCTCTTTTGCCTTTTCGATTTCATAGCAAAGATAGGTTTAATTCATCCTGTTTCCATTCCTGTCTACATGCCCCACTGGTCTGGGAAAATTGTTCCTGACAGAGGGATGAAAACAGATGGGAACTTGCCTGCATTTTGCTGATGTGCAGGCGAGATCGTTCCCAGAATTTCCTTTTGGCAGAAGAAGATCTTTCAATTTACATAAAAGTGACTGTGTTTTTCCTTTAACTTGTACCCTTTTGATTTACATTCTTCCTTATTGACTCACTTCTTCCTGGCGTGTTAAAAATCACTCCTCAAATTCTAGAATGACTAAGAGTCCTTTTTGGCTCTTCTTCAGGCCGTGCTTCTTCATGACCACACTCTCTTTCGAATCCCAGCTGTTTCACCCCCACGACTGGTCTGAAGAATGGGGCTTATCCTGGGGTGGTCCCTGTGGACCTCCTCTCTCTGCATGTGGGGGAAGTAAAAACATATTTATGGCACAAGACCTTGTATGGTATTTCAGTGCTTAAAATTATTTTTTGAAAGTATTATTTTTGTTAAAGAAAACAAATGTGTTAAAGTTTTGGTACACAAGATAGCAAAAGGTCTATCAGGAATAATGAATAAGGGTGGTGTGAGGAAGACTTAGAAACAAAATAAATTCGGTTAATTTTTGTCTATTTAAACTGATAAAGGAAAGTAGAAAGTTATAATAGAGGGACCATAGTTCTATTAGATATTAATAGAACTACCTTTGATGTGAATGTAAGTTTTACAACATTGTAATGTTACAAGTGACTGTAACATTGTAACATATTAACCCTGTGAACTTGGACTTAATATTTCACCTTTCTGAGGCTTTTGTTGTTCCCATCTGTAAATGGGGATGGTGACAACTGCCCTACAAGGCTATTGGAAGGATTCAAACACAGTAATTCCTGATGCATTGAATAACGGTTTGCCATCTTGTGTGCTTGTTGAAGGTGGGAACAGTGTCTTCTCATTTTGTTTTTCCCATGCTAAAGACAGCAGCCAAAAGATACACAAAAGACATTGAATGGCTGAGCAAGGGCAGCAATAATCCAAAATAACAGATCATTGGAATCAATGTATTCCTAGTGGGGAAACTTACATGTGTCTTTCCATGGAATCAGGTTTACATGATTCATGGATAGCCAATATTTGCAATTAGACTGCATTCCATGGGAACACACTGGTTGAGCAGAAAGCCACCCAAGACCTTGCTGAGCAATTAAGGGACAACTGGCTTGGGACTAACAACCCTTGTAAAAATAAATAGAAGTCAATAACAATACCAGTCCCTTTATATGCATTCTTTTCTTCTTTTAAGCACCAGAATCAATGGATCTAGGCTGTCATCCACTTAACTATTATGCTATGTTGGGAGCTTAGACCATGGAACTCATCATTTGGAATACTCAAATACAGGGGGTAGTTTGGTAATTTGGAGGTTTAGTTTATTGTTTTTTTTTTGTTTTTCTATGACCTCTCTGATCCTAGAGTCTGAAAAAAATTAAAAGGTAGAATTGAGCAGAGATTAATTGGAATGGTAGCTTCAATTTATTCTGTCTTTTTCCCACAGTTCTTACAACAGGCTATTAACTTTTTTGGAATCCTGTAGTGAGAATATCTTTGAGCTAAAACTTGATATATTTCTAATAAATAAAGATGATAACTAAGAATAAGAAAACTATTGTCACTGATCAAGGTAAGAAAAGATTTACCTTGAAAAGAATATTATGGATTGTTACTCATATTATTTTTAGTGTACTTTTTATAGCCAATATGGCTTGCTGTGGTTGCATTCAATCAAAAATGACTAATAAATATTTTAAGGCCATATGCTCTGAGGATAGTCATTCAAATTTAAATAAAGCATTTGTTTTAAAATGGCATATTTAAATGTTTAAAGGTGGCTCAGTGGGTAAAGAATCTGCCTGCAATGCAGGAGACACATGAGATGTGGGTTCAATCCCTGGGTAGGTAAGATTTCCTGGAGGAGAGCATGGCAACTTGCTCCAGTACTCTTGCCTGGAGAATCCCATGGACAGAGGAACCTATACAGTCCATACGGTTGCAAAGAACTGGACATGACTGAAGCAACTGAGCATGCACACACAAACGTTTAGCTGAAAGAATGAGGGCTTCCTTTAACCCTAGAATAGCATTCTACTTTTTTAAAAATCGTTTTTTATTGGAGTATAGTTACTGTACAATGTTGTGTTAGTTTCTATGGTACATGCTTCCCTGATGGCTCAGTTGGTAAAGAATCTGCCTGCAATGCAGGAGACACCGGTTCAATTCCTGGGTTGGGAAGATCCGTTGGAGAAGGGACAGACTACCCACTCCAGTATTCTTGGGCTTCCCTCGTGGTTCAGCTGGTAAAGAATCCCCCTGCAATGAGGGAGGCTGGGTTCAATCCCTGGGTTGGGAGGATCTCCTGGAGAAAGGAAAGGCTATCCACTCCTGGAGAATTCTGGCCTGGCCTGGAGAATTTCATGGACTGTATAGTCCATGGGATCGCAAAGAGTCAGACACACTGAGCGACTTTCACTTTCATACTACTGTACATATATACATATATTCCCATTTAGGTCACCCCAGAGCATTGAGTAGAGTTCCCTGTGCTATGCAGTAGTTGTCGTCAGTTATCTATTTGACACATACTAGTGTGTGTGTGTGTGTGTGCATATATATATATATATGTATGTACATATATATATGTGTATATATATATATATATATATATATATATCAACTTCAATCTTCCAAATCTTCCCACCCTCCTTTTCCCCTTGTGGTGTCCATATATTTGTCTTCTATGTCTTTGTCTCTATTTTTGTTTTACAAATAGGTGCATTGTGCTTTCTTTAGTGAAGCAAGTTGCACAAGGGAACACATATGAATCTCTTAATTTCATTAATCTATTTATATTACTGCTCATTCTCTGAATCATCAAAATATGACACTCATCAGGCTTTTAAGGAGCATGATGTTTTGTACTCTATTTTGCAATAGTTTAAGAAATTCATATCATATATTACTGTAAGTGCCTTGTATGAGTGGGAAATGTAATTAAAGACTTGTGATGGAAAACATTTCTGTACCTGATGGCATAATCTCCATGGGTTTTAGTTATTTAAAGGACTTAGCTTGTTATTTTGTAGAAATAAATATGATGAAGAACAGAATTGGATTATGGTTTTTAACAGAAAGCAGAATAAACTTGTTTATATCTAATTAAATTGATTCATTAGCTATGTTATAATAACTAACACACTAAGGAAAGCATTGTTAAATTATTAAATATAGAGGCACTCAATATTACAATATTGCATTGTTTTAATCAAAGTGTCAGCTCCAATAATGTAGATGGCCCAGGGTTGTGGACCTGGGACAAATAAAACTGGAGGAATTTAAGGGACAAAGATGGTTCAAAAGCAGAGAAGTAAATAATTAATGGATCATTTCATGGTCAGGGCTGAGCTAGTGGTCTGAAACCAGGTCCAAAATTTTGGCAAGATAGGAGGAAAGGGAAGAGGGAGGTTTGTAATTTTTATTATTAAAGAAAATGTGCCTTGGAGTTTGACCTCCATTGGTTGAAATCTTAGTTCCACTAATGGTTTACAATCTGACCTCAGGGTCGCATCTGGGCCAGTTTTCTCATTTGCAAAAGGGAGATAACACTTGCCTCTGATGGTGGTTTCTTGTGTTCTCATTATTAGCCATTATCTTTGGAGTGATCTTTTCTCTCCAGGAAGTTACATTTGAAGAGATGTGAGAATGTGCACTCAAATAAAGACAAGTGAGTGTGGTGTAGGCAGTGTGTATGCAAAGTCCTCAAATGACTGAAAGATGGCTTGGACAGGTGAGGGCAACCTGCACAGAGGCGACATTTAATGCTATATATCACCATTGCTTATCCAAGGTAGGCACCGGTCTCAGTTTCTTGGGCTGCTGCAACCAAACACCACAGAATGAGTGGCTTAAACAACAGAAATTTATTTTCTTACAGTTCTAGAGGCTGGAAGTCTGACATCAGGGTACCAGTACAGTCAGGTTCTGATGAGAGCTTCTCTTTGTAGCTCTGGGGCTTCTTAATGCACTGGCTTATGCAGAATGGGCTCTAGGATACCCGGGCTCAGTAGTTAGGACCCATGGCCTTAGTTGCTCCTCAGCAAGTAGAATCTTCCCAGACCAGGGATCAAACCTGTGTCCCCTACATCGACATGTGAATTCTTATCCACTATACCACCAAGGAAGTCTCTCACATGGTCCTGTTCATGCTAAAAGGGAGAACTCTCCACTGTCTCTTCCTTTTCTTGTAAGGTCACTGGTCCCCTGGTGGCTCAGACGGTAAAGCATCTGCCTGCAATGCGGGAGACTGGGGTTCAATCCCTGGGTCAGGAAGATCCCCTGGAGAAGGAAATGGCAACCCACTCCAGTACTTGTGCCTGGAAAATACCATGGACAGGGGAGCCTGGCAGGCTACAGTCCATGGGGTCGCAAAGACTTTCACTTTCACTTATGACCTCGTGGGTGAGTGCATGCTAAGTCACTTCAATTGTGTTTGACCCTATAGACTATAGCCCACCAGGCTCCTCTGTCCTTGGAATTCTCCAGGCAAGAATACTGGAATTGGTTGTTGTGTGCTCCGCCAGGAGATCTTCTTGACCCAGGGAACGAACCCACGTCTCTTACATCTCCTGCATTGGCAGGAGGGTTCTTTAACACTAATGCCACTCCCTTAAAGGGAAGCCCCTTTATGACCTCACTTAACCTTAATTTTTTTCCTAAAATCCATATCGCCAAATACAGTCCCATTGGAGATGAGAGCATCAACATAGGAATTAGGCTTGGGGTGGGGGTTGGAGAACACAATTTAGTTCACATCAGCGTCTAGTTAGAGGCAGGCACCAAGGCTGTAAAGACCAAGGGACAATGAATACAGAATCCACAGAGAGACTGAACAAGAGGAATTTGAAGTTCAGACAGGTAGTCTAGTCCACTAGCAGTTCTTCACCAGAGTTGAAGTTCTTCACAACAAGGTAACAGTTTTTCTCATATTAAGACATTTTGCATATTAGCAACTTTTTAGGACAAAAAGCAGTCTCTAAGTATGACTATGTCAGGCCTCTGTGGTAGCTCAGTGGGAGGATGAGGCTGAAGAAATGATGCTGATACAGAAGCAGATGACAGAGAAATGGAAAGAACCACCGTTCCCTCTGTCTTTGATTCTTCCATAAGACAGAATACATTATCTGATGTTCAATTTGTGTCTGTTTCATTAACTTGATAGGAAAATCCAAAAACATAGAAACCAACTTGTGTTTTTGGTCCAGTGATGACAGGAAGTACCTATTTTTCAGAAAAAGAAAATAAAATTGCTGCCTAATATCCTTGAAAGAGTGAGGTTTTTGCTAAAATATCTAGAGTACATATTCTACAGAAGCTCATTCATGCCAAACTCAGTGAAGCATGGGTATAAATGGAGTGCTGTGATATAAATGCCATTTCCACTGACTCTTTTTTTGAAGATTATTATTTTTTTTTTGATGTGAACTTTTGGGGGGGTAAATTTTTTTTAATTTATGTTTTAACTGTAGTATAATTACTTTACAATATTGTGATGGTTTCTGCCATACATCAACATGAACCAGTCGTAGGTATACATACGTCCCTTCCTTCTTGTACTCCCCTCCCCCCTCCCTCCCCCTCCCACCTCTCTAGGTTGTCACAGAGCACAGGCTTCAAGTTCCCTGTGTCGATGATGTGGACCATTTCAAAGTCTTCATTGAATTTGTTACAAGAGTGCTTTTGTTTTATGTTTCTTGGCCATGAGGCACGTGGGATTTTAGCTCCGCAATGGAGGATCAACAGCCACCCCCTCAAGCCCACCCCCCACTCCCCCGTATTGGAAGGTGAAGTCTTAACCCCTGGGTAGCCATGGAAGTCCCCCTGCTGTCTCTTCTATGTGCATAGGAGGACAGCACTGTGCCCCCTTCCATCAAGTTAGATTGTGGCCACGTGACCCAGGGGTGGCCCAAGGGATGAGGGCAGCTGTGATACTACGAGCTGCTTCCAGGCCTGGAACTTAAATTCTCCTTGGGTGGCCCTCAGCATCTCTCTTCATGGTGGCAGCTGACACCCTGACCTGCAGACCATGTGTTGTGCAGTGTGAAGTCAGATAGAGGAGGCTCACCTAGCCTGAAGTGGCTTTATATGAATGAGAAGAAAATATTTTATTGTATTAAAGCCACTTAGATAGCAAGTATAGATTAGCTTATCCTAACTAATACATGACCCCTCCCCCAGTGAAGAAATGTGTTTTCTGCTTAGTTCTATTTTATGTTAGTTTTCCAAAACACTGGTTCCAGCTAACACTGGGTCCTGATCTCTAGTGTGAAAAACATCCTTTTAAAGAACGTTAGCATTCAGATAAGGCAATGCAATGCTCGCCATTTAAACAAGTGGATGAAATCACATTCTTTAAGACTTTGGGCCTATGGTTCAGACTGATCACAATTAGTTGGTTCCGTTGTCTCCTCAAGAAGTTAAAATCCTATGTCAGCCTTCTCATTAATTGCTAACAATTGGAACCACCTCCAGAGACTTGCATTCTTCAAAATGAGGCAAATACTATTAAAACATCATGCATATTAATGACATACTCCATAGAAAGGACAAAGGAAATGAGGTATCAATTTCTAAATGATTGTTTGTTTGTTTGTTTTTTCTCCTTAATCTGTGATGGCTCAGACTGCCTTACTGGGTTTTATTTTCATGCACCATCTTCTTCCATATAGGATTCCCAAGTTCTCACTCGTATACAGCTTCCTCGAGCAGCCCGGCTGTGGCAAATCCCCAGGAACTGCTACAAGGCCAACAGCTCTTTCTCTTTGAGGCTTAAATCCTCCAGGATAAACTTGAAGCCCATTAGGTCTTGACCTTTTAACAGCATTTGCCTTCAATGCAGTGTTCGATCCTTGAATTGGGAAGATCCCATCGAGAAGAGAATGGCAACTCACTCTAGTATACTTGCCTAGAGAATTCCATGGACAGAGGAACCTGGTGGGCTACAGTCCACGGGGTTGCAAAGGGTCAGATATGACTGCATGACTAACATACATACATGCACACACAATTAACTTCAATACTTAAGCTCTAAGAAAGGTTGTCCATTCACTGGGGAGCCAAACGTTTTCTCAGTGTGCTCATGGCATCCTCAGCCATGAAACTGTTCCAAGAAACTTTGAAAATGTTTTCAAACAGAAGAATGTTGGCAAAGTAGCACCCTCACCCCCTTTTGCTTGTTTTTGATTCTTTGTTTAAAGTAATATGTTGGTCAAGCAAGATGGCATTGGGCTTGGAGTCAGCAGGTCTCTATCACTTCTGAAAAATGTAGGAAGTCTGGATAGCTGGTATATTCTAGACACCAGCTTAGACCTGAGTGGCTTAGACCTGAGTCAGTCCACCCTTCTATCTGTGAGTTTGAAATGATTTTAAATGGACTTCCCTGGTGGTGCAGTGGATAAGAATCTGCCTGCCTATACAGGGGACATGAATTCCACTCCTGGTCTAGGAAGATTCCACATGCCAAGGGGCAACTAAGCCCACGCGCCACAACTACTGAGCCCATGTGCTGCAACTCATGAAGCCTGGGTGTCTAGAGCCTGTGCTCCGCAACAAGGGAAGCCACTGCAATGAAAAGCCTGAGCACTGCAATTAGAGAAAGCCCATGCAAAGCAACAAAGACTCAGTGCAGTTAAATGTAAAAAATAATAAATAAAATTTAAAAAAAGTTTTAAACACTAAGATTTTTTTGGTCTATCCTGTCTTTACTTGAACTGTTGGGAAAGTTTGATAACAAGGCGCCAAGTAAACTTTCTGCTGACAGAACTTTTATTCTTAAATTTTTTTTCATTACGCCATTTTAATATTTCAGCATAACATATTAGGAGCAAATTTAAAACAGATTCTGACCTAACTTCTTCACAAGTTAAAATCCTCTGATGTTACTTAGTTTGGAGGGGAAATGGTTAGTAAATGTTTTCACCCACATAGTTAAAAGCATGAGGTCATGCTCTTATGTGAAGATTCCACAGTCTGTGGATTTGCAGTATATGAAAAGAACTGTAAGAAAATATATGAAAATTACAAAGTGTTAGATAACAAGCAAAGGCATAAATAATTCACACTCAACAGGACTTCCAGGATAGCTCAGTTGGTAAAGAATCTGCCTGCAATGCAGGAGACCCTGGTTCGATATTCCTGGGTTGGGAAGATCCCCTGGAGAAGGGATAGGCTACCCACTCCAGTATTGTTGGGTTTCCCTTGTGGCTCAGTGAGTAAAGAATCCACCCGAAATGCGAGATTTGATCCCTGAGTTGGGAAGGCCCTGGTGGCCCAGATGGTAAAGCATCTGCTTGCAATGTGGGAGACCCAGGTTCAATCCCTGGATCCTGGGTCAGGAAGATCCCCTGGAGAAGGGAATGGCAACCCACTCCAGTACTCTTGCCTGGAAAATTCCATGGACTGAGGAGCCTAGTAGGCTATAGTCCATGGGGTTGCAAAGAGTTGAACACAACTGAGCGACTTCACTTTCACTTTCTTTTTCCTGGAGAAAGGAATAGTCCATGGGGTTGCAAAGAGTCAGACAGGACTGAGTGACTTTCACTTTCACTTTGATGTTACCGTTTACAACAAGACTAAGAGTTTATTAAGAGTAAAAGTGATCACTTATGTCAGACATTTAAAAACAGAAAGGCAGAAGGAGTGCCATCTGGGAGGACTTATTCTAGTTACAATAAATTAATCCCTATCACTAGTCCCTATATGCACTGTGAACAGTGATTATTGTTTAAGGTCACTGATAACTGGGATGAACTATAAACAAAGATAATTAGGCTGTTAGAGCCGTGGGTCACTGCTGTTATTTGGGGAGAAGTAGAAAGCGTCAGGACTTTCCTGGTAACTCAGTCGGTAAAGAATTCACGGCCAGTGCAAGAGACCAGGGTTTGATCTCTGGGTTGGGAAGATCCCCTGGAGAAGGGAATTGCAACCCACTCCAGTATTCTTGCCTGGAGCATTCCATGGACAGAGGAGTCTGGCCAGCTATAGTCCATAGGGTTGCAAAGAGTCAGATGCTGCTGAGCAACTAAGACACACATTTAATATGTATATATATGTACATGTAACTGAATCACTTTGCCACGTACATGTAATGTTGTAAATCAATTATTCTTCAGTTAGTAAAAAAAAGAACACAATAGAAAGATGGGTTTGGGGATAATGATGATCAGTTCAGTTTTGAACCATCTGAGTTAAAATTTTAAGTTAAATCCAATTTATGATAGTCTTTGAAAATCAGGTTCAAAAGATTTAACTTTGATACTGTAATTAGACAAGGACAATTGAGCAAAATTATGGAATTATAAAGATGGTATTAAAATATAATTGATTGTATATCCATGTACCACTTTTAAGAAAAAAATAGATTAAGAGAAATCTATCTTTGAGAAACTAATGCTATAATCGTGGTGATAGCAATAGAAAAATTTAGGAAGAGACCACAGAAGTCAGATTTGACATCATGTCATGTAAGGAACACAGAGTCTGGGACCCATGTAACATCTGTGCCTGACTAAGAAGAAGGCCACTTCTCCAGGTAGAGTAAGTCCTGCAGGTACAAAGTTTGGCAAGTGGACCTAATTGGTGGGGTTGGGGGTGGTGGTGTGGTGGGGAGGTGCACGCATGTGTAGTCACTCAGTCACGTCAGACTCTTTGCAACTCCATGGACTGTAGCCCACCAGGCTCCTCTGTCCGTGAAATTCTCCAGGCAAGAATACTACAGTAGGTTACCATGCCCTCCTCCAGGGGATCTTCATGACCCGGGGGTGGAACCTGTGTCTTCTGCATTGCAGGTGGATTCTTTACCACTGAGCCACCAGGGAAGCCCTAATGGGGTGGGGGAGGGCTTCATGAAAATTATAAAAAACACCCCTCCTGTGGTTGTCCACAGCTCCATGTTGGTGCTCAACACCTAGCACAGAGCCTGAATTTCAGGCTCTACTCACCCGTTTGACCTAACTACTCTTTGCAGTGCAGGTGTTGGTGCTGGAGTGAGGGTAGGTAAGCCTGGAGGCATTTGATGAGATAAGAGAAAAGGAAGGGAGCCAAGTTTTGTTTTTATTTTAAGTAGATAATACGGGCTTCCCTGGTGGTTCAAACAGTAAATAATCTGCCTGCAGTGCAGGACACCAGAGTTCCAACACTGTGTTGGGAAGATCCCCTGGAGAAGGGAATGGCTACCCACTCCAGTATTCTTTCCTGGAGAAGACCATGGACAGAGGAGCCTGGGAGGCTACAGTCCATCAAGTCGCAGAGTTGGACACGACTGAGCGACTAACATTTACTTACTTAAATAAAAGACACTCTTGGGGAAGTAAGATTAGACTTTTTCAATTGGGTTTACTGGACGTAATCATGATCAGCAGACCACTATTTTGAAATAGCAGGTAAACATTTTAGGTAAATAAAACTGCTCAAAGCATGACTAAATTTCTTGAGAGACAGTGAACTCAGTCATTGGAAGTAATAAAATGGACTCTGGATACCTAATTGATAAATGTTTTATAGAGGAATTCTTCAAGAAAATTCTTTCAAGCCTGTGATTTGATGATTATTTGAGTGTTATGACCAACAAATCTGTGACCACAGAGGAGAGCTAACTGGCTGAAATGGGAGGGACAGAACTTGGTTTGGCCCTTGTAAGAGGAATATTTTCTCAAATACAAAGATTCAAGGAAGAAATCGAAGAGCCCCTTCCCCCACTCCCCAGTTATTTTTTTTCATATTTGTATAGCTGCATAATGCTTGTTACAGTTGACTATGATTTAACAGATCAGCTTCATCCTAAAAGTCCTGGATTGGATTGATGGATTATTCTAGTAGAAGCTGGTGTGGATGAAATCTGGATTTGGCTTTGGTTAGATTAAGTGTCTGTATCCCCCACTTTCTAATGTAGATAATTGGATAACTAATGTTTTTTGCTTTCTGTTTCTGCATTCAGTTGCTTTTGATTTGGTATATCTCACATCTAGAACATTAATTTTATTTCAAAAGGGAGGTCTTCATTATGATCCAGGTGTAAATAAGTGTATAGGTATCAAGTATTTGTATTTAACTGAAATAAGAAAGAATAATAAATATCAAAAGCCTAGTTTTTATTGAATATTAAATTAATTGACTAACTTAGGGGAAATAAACTGTTTTTGGAAAAAAGAAGTATAAGCTAATAAAAATCAAGTTTTTGGACTTTCCTAGCAGTTCGGTGGTTAAGATTCCACGCCTCCACTGCAGGAGCCAAGAGTTTGATCCCTAGTCAGGGAAATAAGATCCCACTTGCCAAGCAGTATGGCCAAAAAAAAAAAAAAAAAACTGAAAAACATTGAGTTCTGTTCAGACTTCAGCAGTAAAGAAAGTTGAAAGAAAATGGAGAAAGGAATACAACTCACTAAGAAGGACAAAGAGGAATCTGAACCAGCAGGTTAGTTTCACAGCTAATGTTGTTTCTGTCATTTTAAAGGATAAATAGAAGGTCAGGAAGACAAATATACAGTTTCCTGATTCAGGAGGTTACTGCACATCTTGGAACATCATCTACCTTCTAAATAACAGTTCTCACTGGAGATTAGAAACAGGTTCTAACAGATCATTGTGTCTAAGAGTTAATAGTTTCAGTAAAGTGGAACATTGGGTCTAGTAATTATGTAAACCAATACCTGGCTGGCATCATGGTGCCCAGCTAGTAGGTCAAACATTATCCTGGTGTTTCTGTGAAGATGCTTTGGATGAGATTAATACTTAAGTTGGTAGACTCTGAGTAAAGCAGCCTGCCCTCCCTAATGTAGGTAGACCTCATCTAAGCAGTTGAAGACCTGAATAGAACAAAAAGATCAGCCCACCCAGAGTAGGACAGAATTCTCCAGCCTGTTGGCTTTCAGATTGGAAAAGTGGAACTGGCTACGGTGAGTCAACAGCATACCTGTGTACTGGCAGAGTTTGAATCCCCCCCCCCCATTGTACAAGTCGATTATAATAAATCTCTTCATATATATTTAAATATATTTATAGCTATATCCATATTTATATACACACATCCTACCAGTTCTGTTTTTCTGCAGAACTACTGACTAATACACAGGGTCATACTTATTTCATGAGGGTGGAAAGAACACTGTGCCATTCCTTCTCTCACCTTAGCTCCAGGGCATAAATCCTCTCCATTCTCTTCTCGGTCTGTCAGACTCCTCAAGTGATTCAATGTGCACATCCCTAAAGTTTATTCCTAGCCAAAGCTGAAACTCCAGTACTTTGGCCACGTGATGTGAAAAGCTAACTCATTGAAAAAGACTCTGATGCTGGGAAGGATTGAAGGCAAAGGGAGAAAGGGGTGGCAGAGGATAAGATGGTTAGATAGCATCACCAACTCAATGGACATGAGTTTGAGCAAACTCCAGTAGATAGTGAAAGACAGGGGAGCCTGGTGTGCTGTAGTCCATGGGGTCGCAAAGAGTCAGACATGACTTAGCGATTGAACAACAACAACAAAAATCCAGTATGACTGGTGTCCTTATAAAAAGTGGAAATGTGGAGAGACGTACACAGTGGAACACCATGTGAAGATGGAGACAGAAATCAGAGTGATGCTGCTCCAAGCCCAGGAATGCATGAAGTTGCCAGCAAACCACCAGAAGTCAGGTGAGAGGCATGGAACATAATTCAAAGCCTTTGGAAGGCATCAACTAGACTGACACTTTCTGATTTCTGGCTTCCAGAGCTGTGAGACAACGAATTTCTGCTGCGTCACTCAGTATATGGTGCTTTTTGAAGGCAACCCTGGCAAACTAATATAAGATTGCAGGAAAAAAGACAAATATACAAAAGATAGTTGACATTGACATTGACTTTTCCTCTCAAGTATCCATGCATCTCAAGGATATACTGAACCTCCCCTATTTCTCAATTTTGGTATAGGTACCCAAACAGGACATTTTGAACAGGGTCTGCTCTATTATGGCCAATACTCTAAAGGATAGTTCCATCTGAGTAAGTTTTTATTCTGATACGTTCTTAATTTTTGTTGAGATCCATGTGATACAGGAGGCATGGACAAGCCAATTGAACAGTGAGTCTCTGGCAGAAGCTGAAAGAAAACTGAAAGGCAGTTTCACATATAAAGAGGATAGATTTTGAGTAAGAAAGATATTAGGGCTTACCTGGTGACTTGGTGGTAAAGAATCTACCTGCTTGTACAGGAGACGTGGGTTTGATCCCTGGGTCGGGAAGATCCCTTGGAGAAGGAAATTGTAACTCACTCCAGTGTTCTTGCTTGGGAAATCCCATAGACAGAAGAGCCTAGCAGGCTACAGTCCATGAAGTGTCAAGAGTTGGACATGATTTACCGACTAAACCATCAACACCAAGAAAGATACAAGTTCTCACACCTGCACTGTAACTTTGGGCAAATTAGTCACCAAACTTTGTTACTTGGGATGTTTTCTTTCACTAATCTCATCTCTAGTTTCGCTGCCCTGTGTCTTCTGAGGAATCCTTAACCCACTCTGCTGGCCCTATAAATTGTGGATCTCCCCTTGAGATTATTCACCTGTGTTTTCTTCTCTAGATGATGTCTTATGTTGCAAACCTGTCTTGACCTCGCTCATATGCAAACCCCTGCTCTGACCGGACTCTACCTTCCACAGAGATAAAATAGTTTCAGGGAAACCTATGAGCTCTTTGTGGGCAGAAAACACGTCCTGTGGTTTCATCCTCAGTGCTTACGTTGCACAGTATCTGGCACCCTATAGGTCCTTGATGATTACCTGCTGAATGACTATTCACCTGAACTTGGACATGAGGGGTTCATGTGTTAAATCTCGAGTAATTTTATTTTTCTCATTTCAATGTTCTTCATTTGTTTCATCTGAAGGGACCCTACTTACCCATCAAGACTGAACCCCTATGTCACCCTTCCCGGGAGGCCTTCCACAGGTCCCTGATGGAATAAATTACTCATTTCTTCACGCTCACCAAGCACTTTGGCTATTTACTCTCATCTTCTTCTCCTTGGGTTAGACCATGATCTCCTATTTATCATTGGATTCCCAGTGCTCAACAGATTGAAGAAAGTGTTCAATAATTGTTGAACACTTTCTTCAACAATCGAGTTGAATGGGAAGGGAGGCTATATTTAATTATTCCTATGACTTTCAGTTTCAGATTGTTTCAAGGAGAAGCTGATTTAAATAAACTTGTAGGACAGTAAGTAAAATAGGCAATGTGCAATAATTGGGGCACACAGGGGATGAAGAGATAGACTAGGTTTGATTGGTAGTTTTGTAGTTTATGGGTGTAGGTATAGACACCAACTTTTCCCTTTCTTGGCTGCCTCTGGTTTCTTCCTGGTACCAGCAGGAAAGCCACTAGAGGTGGTAGCACATTCCTTAAAAGGTTAGCAAATTAGAAATCATGCTCTAACTTTAGAGACATCCATTGATGATGGAATTCCAGGCCCCATGGCCAACTTACAGCAGATATTTATAACTTTTCAAAACACACTTGGAAGCCTCTGAGTGGAATGGTCCTGCTGAGACAAGTCCACGGGCCTTCCTTATGTAACTCATTAAAGGAAATATGTGAGTAACCAGAGCTGCAGTGGAAGGCAGACGGGTAAATAAGGACCAGCTTCAGAATCAAATCGGTTATCTTGAAAATCTGTCACTTCACCCTTGAGATACCTCATAACTTTCTGTTATTCATAAATTTAATTATCATGCTTTTGATTCCACTTCTCAATCCAAAGATTGAGGTATTTTTAAAAAAACTGGACTTTAGTTTCCTAAGTTTTTTCTGGAGATATTTAACCTTTTCCTTTTCAGCATTTCTGAGAAATGTTTCATTGATCATATATGGTCTTAAACCATCATGGAATCTGCAGGCATTCTTTTTCCCTTTTCACTCCTTATTTTATACTTGAATACCCTAGTGGTAAAAAGTCCATCTGCCAATACAGGAGACATAAGAGACATGGGTTCTATCCCTGGGTTGGGAAGATCTCCTGGAGAAGGAAATGGCAGCCCACTCCAGTATTCTTTCTTGCCTGGGAAATCTCATGGACAGAGGAGCCTGGCAGGCTACAGTTCATGGGGTTGCAAAGAGTTGAACACAATTGAAGCAACTTAGCAAGCCCGCATGCACCCATTTTCTAGTTTCTACATTGAAACGTTGAACAAAACTAAACTCAAGAATTGGTGGATGCAGTTTTTCCAAGGATCACTGTCAAGAATTCCATTTTTTAAAAAAATTTATTCATTGATATTTATTTTGGCTGCATTGGATCTTAGTTGTGGTTAGTGAGACTTCTTAGTTGGGTATGTGGGATCTAGTTCCCCTAGGAGGGATGGAACCTGAGCCCCCTGAATTGAGAGCAGGAAGTCTTACCCACTGGACCACCAGAGAAGTCTCTAGGAGTTCCATTGTTAATAGAAAGACCCCTAAACTCCTCCTTCACTGTGGGGTTGAAAAGAGAAAGTAAACATTGTTGAGGAAAAAGGATTTAGTCTTGGAAAAATTTTGTTTCTCTCTGTATGTCTGGTTTGACATCG
Source organism: Giraffa tippelskirchi (assembly GCF_054371585.1). Taxonomy (NCBI): domain Eukaryota; kingdom Metazoa; phylum Chordata; class Mammalia; order Artiodactyla; family Giraffidae; genus Giraffa; species Giraffa tippelskirchi. The sequence goes on along the minus strand of NC_137280.1, from coordinate 38,240,863 downwards.
GGAAAAGGAGTAAATGTTACTGTTTTCAGACGTCAAGTAATCTGTGGGTTTTGAATTTTCTACCAGTGACCTATCCATGTGTGGAATCAACATATGCAGGAAAGGGAAGAATAGGAGACTGAATATTTAATTTTTTAAAATAAAACTGATGAGACAGCAAATGATATTCAATCCTATTAAAGAGACTAAGCACAGACCTTAACAAAAAAAATCCTTACATTCCTTGCATTGGGATTGTGTGATATGGTTCCACAATTCAGGGAGATTGGAAATTACAGAACATCTGCAATGAAATTGGTTTTCTGTGGAAAACTGATGAATCACTTACTGCCAATGACTAGAAGGAAAAGCACTTGTTTATGCCCTTATGTAATGAATTTTTATGAGGTGAAGTTTGCTGTTTATAAAAAATACACTTTAAGCTGCTGTAGTTGTAAAATAATAGAATTCAGAATTCTGAGCAATGCATTACTGCAAAGACAGTCACTAGCAGAATATTATCTGCTTACAAAACACCAAAACAGGGCTATTACTTCTATAATGGAATTAAAAAAAAAAAATCTCATCTACCCAGTTGGATTCTAGAAGAAAAAGCATTTAAAGAGACATAGCTGAAATTGACAGCTCCAAAATTGCATGCATGTTCAAAGAAAAGTTATTAATTCTCTTATTGTGCTCCTGAATTCCAACTGTTTTCCCTCAAAGCAAGAATACCACAGAATATTTTAAATTAAAAATGGTACTCCTAAGATTCACCACAAAGACAAACTGGGGGTGCTGGCTTCTCTATGGTGTTATAGAAATGCATGTAGAAATCTTCTCACAATAATACCATTAGTTGTTCAGCTCCATGCTTGTGAAAAGCTTCATGATCAAATCCCAAAGTCTCTGGCCTTCTTCAAACACTGAGTATTTGCAACGTGCCAGTCACTGTTTTGGCAACCCACTCCTGTATTCTTGCCTGGAGAACCCCAGGGACGGCGGAGCTTGGTGGGCTGCTGTCTATGGGGTCGCACAGAGTCGGACACAACTGAAGCGACTTAGCAGCAGTCACTGTTTTTGGCTGCAGTGTCACAAAACAATAAGCAAGATACAGTCTCTATCCTCACAGCCTATTTTGACATTTGAGAGAGTCATCTAACAAACTGAGGACTATTCTGGTCGCTTTGAGAAGGGGCACTAAGAAATATCGCATACAATATTAGATGGGGGCTTTCCTGGTGGCTCAGATGGTAAAGAACCTGCCCACAGTGCCAGAGATCTGGGTTCAATCCCTGGTTTGGAAGATCCCCTGGAGAAGGACATAACAACCCACTCCAGTATTCTTGCCTGAAAAATCCCATGGACAGAGGAGCCTGGTGGGCTACAGTCCATGGGGCCTCAAAGAGTCAGACACGACTGAGTGACTTCCACTTCTCGCTCTCAAAGAATTTATCTGCCTTTTGTATTCGGTCTGGAGCTAAGCATTTTTAAAGCAATTAACTATAATTTCCATGAGTGGAAAACAATTGTGTTTTATTTTGTTGACTAAATAGGCACTCTTACAAATTGATAGGGGTTTGAAAGAAAAGAGGCTGTTAGGAAAAGATGCTATTTCCTGAGTGCTTAGGGAATATGTTAACCAGGGAACCATCCTCGACACCTTACAAGACGGAAAAGCTCCTGGGTCTGCTAATTCAGAACTGTGATTATTTAGATAAAGTATCAGCTGCAGTTTGTTTGTATTATGTCTTATTGGCAACCAGATCATAAAAATATCTTAGAAATGTCAGGATTTCTGTGTCCACATCTGGAAGGAATACAAAATCCTGGGTCAGACTCTGTCTTGACTCTTGGTTGAGGACATATGGTCATCTTACAGGCTTAGGTGAATTGCTAATATATTTATGTCATTTGTTTTGATCTGCTGTACTAGTTCTAGATATTTTAAAGTAACTAAACCACTTTCATTTACAACTACGTTAGATGTATTTATAAGTATCATACAAATACTTTCGGAAAAGGGTGTTGGAAACTTTTTAACTTTTTGTTGCCTACATACTTCTAAGTGGTTGAAAAAAATGTATATGCTATAAGGAGTCAGAGATTTAATATGTAATTTAAAATGCATGAAATAATTCAGACTATTTTAAGAGTTGTGGGCGGTTGACCATAAAACAAAGACAGACTTTATTTATTGTAATGCAAAAATAGGTACTCTAAGGTTTTTAGGATCTTATATCTCCTAAATTCACATTGTTCAAGGATTTGTTTATAAGCTGTGCCAATGTTTACCTTTGAATTGAACTGAAGCAAAGCTGGCCAGGAGATTTTAAAGAAATAAGTAACTTGTTTTGGTGTGATTAAAAACTATTACATGCTCCTTGTAGAAAATTGAGGAATACAGAAAAGTATTTTTTTAAAAAAGCAAAACTGAATTACTTAGACACTGATTGTAAGATATATGTGCATGTTTATCTCAAAATTGAGATCACATTGTACTTTAGATCCTACTTCTTTCATTTTAATAGTATATTGTTAAGCATGTTCCCATGTAATAAAATTATTTGTGTATATTTTTACATAAACTTTTTTCCATGGTATTTATTACACTGACTTATTAAACAGCTATACATTTTACTCATTTCCTTATTGTTGAACATTTGTGTTATGAATAGGGCCATATTGAACATCATTTCAATAAATCTACATCTAAAATCTTATTGTTTCCTTGAGACAGATTCTTAAGGTCAATGGTATAAACATGTCCACATCCATTTGATTTTAAATTCAGCTTTACTTCAATAGATTTTTTATTGGTTTGGGGATTTCAGCAGTGGCATGACCCAAAACCTGTTAATGTGAAGTTACTTTACTGCTAATGAGAAGGAAAGAGTACTACCCATTGAATACTGTACACTTGGATTTCCTGGCTTCAGGAGTGACTTGGTTTAACCTCATCTGACTTGTTTTAATTGCCAGAATAACAATTCGAAGACAGGTTTCCATGAAGGCCCTGTGCTTCCTTTTTTTAAAAGGACATTTTAAAAACCATAGGATTTTTTAAAAAAATATCAAGAAAAAGTAAGAGATGACCTGCAAACATAAAGGCCTATTCTGTCTTGTTACATGATTTACATACTCTTTGAAGGAAAAAAAATACACTCGAAATCTTTGCCAACTTACTGGTGGCGATGAATATAAATTTACACTCCACACTAATTTTAGCTGCAGAGAACCATGGAGCATCAGTTCTATAGACAATATGGCCTATCGGCTTGGCTAAAAAGTCTGTTTGGAATTGTTCTGTGGCTGAAAATATCTTTTCTTAGTAGAGTAACACTTCACTTAGGGAGCGCTGTTAGGAAAAACAGCTTTTTAAAAGCAAATGTTCCAAATGAATCAAGTTTTTGCTTTGAGTACCAACACATTTTGAAGGCTTCCTCAAATAAAACAATGCTAATGTCACTGCCTCCTTAATCAAATGATACAGATTATATAGTAGTTTTTATTGATGATCTAAGGTCATTTTTAAGCCACAATTTTGCCGTTGTTGTCGTTTAGTCTCTAAGTCATGTCCTACTCTCTTGTAACCCCATGGACTGTAGCCCGCTAGGTTCCTCTGGCCACAGGATTTCCCAGGCATGTATACTGGAGTGGGTTGCCATTTCCTTCTCCATGGGATCTTTGCACCCAGGGATCAAACCTGCATGTCTTGCATTGGCAGGCAGGTTCTTTACCACTGAGTCACCTGGGAAGGTCCAAGCCAAAATTACTATTCAGTTATTCTTCAAAGTCCATGGGTCCCTACTCTAAATATTACCAGATTAGTTTTTAAGTTCTTTTTTCCCATTGATATTGAGTTTTCTATTATTTCTTGTTATTGTAAACAGGCTTGCATTTTACCAGTGTCCTCTGTCTCGCATCTCTTAGTTTTCACCTGTTGGTGAAAGTTCACAGAAATCTAGTTAAAAGAAAGCAGCCTCTAAATGGGAATTCAAGGAACCACCCCATAGGTAGAACTTTGGTGCATGAAGTCTATCAACATCTATTTTAGTTTCTCATGGCTTTGCTGGTCTCCATGTCTGTGACCATTTCAGAGAGTGATGCTGTTAATGTACCACAAGCCTAATAGAAATCTAACAATTGTGGCTTGTTATCTGCTGTAGCCTTTGAACTGGTTTTCTTGCTTTTACTTGTAACTGTACACACATCAGTCATTGTGATCCTTTAAAAGAATGTGTTTGATGCTATTTCTTTGTTTCAAGTCTTCTGGTGGTTTCCTCATGCTTAGAATGTATGTGTGAAAGTCAGTCATGTCCGACTCTTTACGATCCCACAGACTGTAGCCTGCCAGGCTCCTCTGTCCATGTAATTCTCCAGGCAAGAATACTGGCATGGGTTGCCATTCCCTTCTTCAGGTGATCTTCCCAAACCAGGGATAGAACCCAGGTCTGCCATATTGCAGGCAGATCCTTTCCTGTCTGAGCCACATGAAAAACCGCATACTTGGAATAAACTCAGGTACTTTTTCACCGTGGCCTGCATGGGCTGGCCCGGCATCCCCTCGTCTCACTGCCTCGTGTCCCAATCTTGCTCGCTCTGATTTCTCACTTTCTCAGGTGATGGATGTTCATCTGAGACCTGGGACACTTGCCATTTTCTTATCCTGGCACCCCTCCTCTGCTTGGCTTTCCCTCTCTTTTCATTCAGATCTCTTTAAACTTCAGCTTCTCAGAGAGGCCTTCCAGGAGCATGTAACTCAGTACAGCATCCCTCGTCACTCTCCATTCTCTTAGTCTATTTTATTTTTCTCAGAGTATTCTAACATCTGAAATGATCTTACAACATGTGTTTATTGTCTATCACCCCTCCAAGAATGTAAACTCCATGAAAGCCAGGGTTTTGTTTTATTCATGAATGCATCTCTGAGTACTGAAGAATGCCTGTAGGGCCTTGAGAAATAATTTCTGAAAGAATGATATGCTATTTAATTCCCCATTACAGTCTTACTGAAGTTGCTCGGTCATGTCTGACTCTGTGACCCCACGGACTGTAGCCCACCAGGCTCCTCCGTCCATGGGATTTTCCAGGCAAGGGTCCTGGAGTGGGTTGCCATTTCCTTCTCCAGGGGATCTTCCCGACCCAGGGATCGAACCCGGGTCTCCATTTCAGGCAGACGCTTTACCGTCTGAGCCACCAGGGAAGCTCCAATTACAGGCTTAAGAGGTCAACATTACTGAATGTCCACTTCATAGGTTGGGCAAATTGAAACTCTAGGGAAGTTAAATAAACTTGTCCAAACTCCACGGACACTGAGTACTGAAGGCAGGGGAGCTGGGAATGAGGGAGCAGGTCATGGCTTCTGTTCACCTGGACTGATGTCTTTTAGACATGGTCACTGAAGCCACCTGGACACACTAAACACACAGGGACCTAACCTGACTTGAGAACAAGGTGCAGAGGAGGGAAAAGAAAAATGTTAAGTGTAGAAGTTGTTCTCCCAAAGGAGGACACTTGGGGCTGAATATTGGGTTCTGAATGCTAGAGTGGAAACATGATGTAGCTAGATACGACCCAGTGGTCATGAACTTTGAGCCCTGAAGCCACTGGGGAGTGGGAACAGAAGCACCAGGGTCCAACCAAGTCCCCTGGCAGCCCTGGGGCAGCAGGGACTAGGTGGCGTCTGGGGCTGTCATTGCAGCTCGGCCAGCAGGCCTGTCTCTGGGGTGAGGTGAAGCTCCCTTAGGCGGCGCTCAACGTTCATGTCACCCACTGATGAGAAGCTGCACACCAGCTGCCCTCAGTGTGCCCTCTGCCAAGAGTCCTTACAAGCAGGAAAAACAAATGTGGGAAACTATGAAGAAAAAGGATGGCGAGACAGGGTCAGGTGTGACACCCATTCCTTTAGGAATGGCTTTGCGGCCCAGCTGTCGGGGGTGGCAGGGGCAGGGGGTGGGGGAGGATCAGGGCAGCAGGCTGCCTCAGGGACAGAGCTGCCAGGCCTGAGGTCATGCCCTCCTGAGTGGCCACCGCCAGCATCTGACAGGTGGAGGTCAAAAGCCTGACTGCTCTGGCTCCACCTAGGACATCCATGCCTTCAAAATGCTCCAGGGCTCTCCTCTGGGTTGGACAAGCTTCCTTCAGCTTATTCCTGCTTCTTCACCATTTCCTTTCACAGGCATGGATTCCCTAATGAGTATCTTGCACCTCAAAACCCTTTCCCACCGCAGAACCCAATCTGTGATAGGTTTCGTCACTGGCTCACAAGATGTGTGTCTCGGTACCCCAGAACAAGCGGCACGGTCTGGCTATCCAGTGATGGGCAGAAGAGCTATAGTCTCTGACCTCATGGGGGGTTATCACTTAGTGGGGGTGGCAGATATTAAATTAAAAAATATATATTTTGTACTAAGTGCCATGAGGGTCTGTAGAAAGAATCTGCCCCCATCCATAATACTGACAACTGTTAGCATGTGTGTTGCATTTTCATGCTAAAATTATGACAATGTGGGCACCTGTTCAGAAACTGCTATCAAAATAACACTGTAACAAAATTGTTGGTAGAACAAAATCTTGTTGACTTTATTTCATCCTTTCAAACCTGCAATCTAAGATGACCATTCAGTTGCTTACTGATGTACTTGTCAGACTAGATCACTGGTAAAATTAGAGGCTGGTGTAGACCTCCAGGAGGGCAAACGGAGACTGGTCAAGATCTAGTGCTTCTCCCCTGACCAGCGGCCACCGTGCTCCTAACTAGCACCTGTGGTCAACGGCTTCCTGTCCTGTATTGGGTTCATGGGGTGTTTGTGAGGGTGAATCATCCACAGTTGAGGGACTGGGAACAGTATTTCTCCATCATGGTTTAGGAATGTGCACACAATTTCAGGCTGACCAATGACTGTGGGCTCCTGGGCCTTGCCAGGCTATTACGCAAGAAGCTCTTTGGTCAGTGGGATCAGGAAGCTGGTAGGATGGAAGTCTTGAGCCTCTGGTGGCTGTCATTAGCCCTGAGCATGAAGCAGACAGAACCCCTTAAAAGCTGGCTTCAGAGAAAAGCTTACAATTACAATTGGGACATTGGGTCTGAAAGTTTTAAACAACAGGTCTTACTCTTGTTTTGTATAATGTTCTGGTGTCATTGCTGAAAATAAATGTACACTCAGCCCAGAGTCTCCACAATCTTTTATTTTTAGTCTCACCTCTTTCCAGGAAGTGGCAGAATGAAGGAACATTCTTAGTGGTCATTTGTTAAAAAAAACAAACAAACCCAAACTGCCCATTATTCTTGATGTTAAAAATTAAACACAATGATTAAAAAAAAATAGCATGTTACCATTTATATCACATATTTAGGATCATGTGGTTTCCAGTGCGAGTAGAATGTAGTTGTGCCTGGGAAGGAACAGAAGGCAGTGGCTGAGAAGCACGTGTCCTCATAAAACATATCTAAGTAGTACACTCAGGATGACTAATGCTAAGGATTTAGACATAATACAGTTCTTCTTGGAGGAAACACCTTTAGTTTCTAAGGGCCACTCACTTCTGCCATCTCAATGCCTGATTTCAAGGGTTGCAGGCTATGGACTTCTGTGCCACACTTAGGACAAGTGAAGGACATGTCAAATAAGAAGCTGCTCTTCACGCAGTAGTAACAGAAGACATGCTCACAGCCAATGGTGTGAGGCATGGTGGGCCACTCCCCACACAGAGAACACTGCCTGCCACTGGTTGCCAGTGTGCTGTCGCTGCCTGGGGCTCCAGTCAGCGGGACACACCATGAAGAGAGCTTGGCTCTCAACTTCTGGACATTGACGAGGGGGAGGAGAAAAATCAGAAACTCGGCAAAGCCATGCCAGAGGAGTTCCCTATTCATATACTCAAAGCCCACTTCTCGGACACTTTGGGGCTTGTCAAAGACAGAATGGATGCCCAGCAGACGTTCGGTCAAAGTTGCAAACTTGCCCCTCTGGAGGAAGATCAAGAAATTAATCAACCCGCCTAACTTCAGAAGTCCGACCACCAGATTCACACACTGCTTGGCTTTCCTGAAGGATGTGATGTGACGGTTCCGAAACAAATCGTAGCATCGTTCTTCTAACCACTTGCCACCAATCGTACAGACGGCGTACCAGAGCTTCTGATTTCTGCTTGGTGGCTGGTAGCTCAGGTCTGGGGAAAGATCGTTCTGGTACCGAATATTCAACACTGACTGTCCCACTGTGGCATTTTTAGAGTAGATGGTGAATCTCCACAAGAAAAGCCACAAGAATGCTTTCACCTCAGGTTCAAAGCGGGCTAACAGCCCTGGCTTAAATCCATGAAAGCACTGAGTAAACTGGGACCAAACGAGCTGCTCCAGGGCCTTGTTTAGTTCGAGTGCATCCAACTGGCTGATTCTTAGCACTCTGTTAGTCTGCTCCGCATTCTCATCTCTGGAAGCCATGCCTTCTCTGAAGGCCTCTAGGAAAAAGTACAATTAGAAACCAACATTGACGGAGCAGTTTCTCAGAGCTATCTAAAATGCTGTCTCCCGGGCTGCAATCCTCATTTCGCCCCAAAACTTAACTAACCCCCCACACAAAAAGAAAACATCATCGAACAGTCGCAATCTTGAACTGTCTTCCAAACTTAGAGCTGGAAAACTGTGACACACAAGTGACAATGGACAGAGGAGACAGGCACTCTGTGAAATCCTTGCCTCATACTAGCCAAGAGCTGTAGGGAAAGAGAGAAATGGGTCAGGACAGAGGTCTCCTCTTTTTTTTTAATCCATTCATGACTCTATCCCCTCCCAGCCTTTCCTCATTCTGGCTGCTCTGAGCTCCCCACTGGCTGATATCTAATGAGTTTGTCTTCCCTTTTGCCTCCTTCAGTGCCTGTCCCACACTGCAATACTTTGAAAAAACATGAGCCTTCCCAAGTGGGCCCCCAAGGCCACTTTCCTCACGCTTCACCCTCTAGTTATAAAGTGCTCCCTTCTCTTGTTCACTGCTGGACATTTGTCGTCTGTTCCCTTTGCCAGGAATAATCTGCTCCCATTCTCTAACTGGAAAACTCACATTGCCTGGAAACCTCATAGACAGAGGAGTCTGGTGGGCTATAGTCCATGGGGTTGCAAAAGAGGAGGATGTGACTTAGGGACTAAACAACTAGGTTCTTAAGTACTAGCTTAGGGACCACTTCTTCTTATTTAGTTGCGTCTCTAGCTGTTTCTTTAGCTCTCTGTCCTTCCTCTTTCATGATTTTATGTCCCTACTGTATATAAACTACTTTTCAATTGTCTATTTCCTCCACTGGAGGATAAACCCTATAGCAAAGACTGAGTCTTTTTGCAGTTGATTCTTGGCAAATAGCCCAGTGCTTGGTATAGAGAATGTTTCCCACAAATTCGAGATGAGTGGAACAAGGAACAGGATGAAAGTCTGGAGTGGGTGAGTGGTAGAAAATACAAATTCCCACCCAATAACCTTTCAAAAGATTTTGAGTTACCATATCTCGACTGCTGATAGCCACATCTTTCAACATATGTTTGTTGCTCACCAGCTTTTTCCCAATGAATGTGTCAGAAGCCTGTGATAAAACGGGAGAACACAGTCCCAACCCTTGTGGAGATCATAATCAAGTGACTCAGAAGAGGGATTAAGCAAGAGTGTACTGCAGAAAATAATAAATAGGCAATTACAAGGAGATGTGAAAGGTCATACGCAAGGGGAACTTAAAAACATCGTGCTTACAACTAGACCTCAGAAGGTCCACTAAGCCTTCATGGAAGAGGCAAGATCTCCTGAAGGTAGCCAACTGAAGGATCGGCAGTGTCAAGAGGGTAAAGATAAGATAAGAAAACCACTCCTACAGAGGGAATAGTGGGTGCTAAGGATGGGAGGAGCCAGGACAAAAGATCAGGCTGGAAAGGAAAGTGAACGACTGAAGCTAAAGGCACTAAGAGCCAACTTGAGGAGGCTGTATTTTATCAAGAAGGTAATGGGGAGACACTGCATAGCTGTAAGGAAAGAACTGATCAACTCTGCATTTTAAACAGCGTGTTCTGGCCACATGGAGAATGGATTAGAGGCTGAAAGACTGGAGGCAGAGAGACCAATTAAGATGATTGTTAACATGATTTAGTGAGAAACTAATGATGGTCTAAATTAAAAGGGTATCAGTGGGGATGGAGAAAAATAGGTACCTTTGAAAGCTATGAGGTGGAAGGATGGACACAACTCAGTAAGAAGTAAGCCAAGAATAACTGACTTAAGTAATGGCGTGGATGGTAGTCCAATTCTCTGAAATAGGAAACATATGCAGAGATACAAGTTTGAAGGGAAAGATAATAAATCTGGGCAGTTTTAGACAGCTGAGGCCCCTATGAGACAGCTAAGTGGAAAAGCTCAGTAGGAAGTTCTGAAGATATATGGGAGAGAGATTTGGGGAGGAGATTTTGTGTGAGCCCCTCTGATAGGGTTGATCTATTTTAAATCTACCTGATCTATTTAAATGCTAAGATCCTGCCCATTCACAGCACATCCAATTTTCTTCGTACAATATAATCTTATTCCCCTGGTTTCCTTCTCCAGTCACTGTGGCATTTCATGGGTCACGTTCACTGCCATCACCAACCTTTGACCTTTCAATCTTTCTCTGCTGGGGTCTGTGTATCACATCCTGTTGTCTCTCTGTGCTTGTAGTCTAGTGGCCTTCACACCTGAGCATTAATCACCATCACATGCAGGACCTGTTAGACTGTGCCCCTCAGTTCCAGAGTTTCTGATGTCCTCTGGAATGGGCACCAATAATTTGCATTTCTAGCAAGTTCCCTGGTGATGTTGTGATTTACTGGGCTAGTCCATTTCCAGGCAAAATTCATGATTTTGTGGGCCTATCTATCACCCACACAGCTCAATGCTGCACCAGTCCTCCTACTCATTTTTGCTTGGTTATCGTCCATAGATCTGTAGAGGCTCTTACAGATCTCACCCTGATTCAGTTTTCTCTTTCTGCTACTATGTAGTCCTTGTGAGACTGGGACCACTCACAGATTTCACAAAGTCTATGAGCATCAATGTATCTTAGCTCTGCAGGTGCTTGGGAAGCAAAGATGAAGACGCCAACCTGGGTCTGCTCAAGGAAGCAGGCAAATCGATGGACAAGTCAGGCAGCAGCAGAATTACATGGTATTGCAAGATTCTCAAAGACACTGCATAAAATTTCAGAACTATCTCAACAGAAAAAGACTTTCAACATTTATGCAAAAAAATCATTTGTGATTATTTTTCTCTCATTTTATGCAATTTAAAACCTTTAAACATATCATTTATGTAATTAAATAAAGGTCCATATACTCAAAGCTATGTTTTTACCAGGAGTCATGTACAGATGTGAGAGCTGGATCATAATAAAGGCTGAGCAACAAAGAACTGACACTTTCGAACTGTGGTGCTGGAGAAGACTCTTGAGAGTCCCTTGAACAGCAAAGAGCTCAAACCAGTCAATTCTAAAGGAAATCAGCCCAGAATATTCATCGGAAGGACTGATGCTGAAGCTGAAGCTCCAGTACTTTGGCCACCTGATGCCAAGAGCCAACTCACTGGAAGAGACACTGATGTATTTAAGAAATGTAATTAAGAAAAAAAAAATTACTTAAAAAACCTCATAGGCAAACCAAAATCTATAAAATTATTTGTTCAGATTTACCAAATCATCTCTTACCTCACTGCCCCCAGGATAAAGTACAAACTTCTTAGATCTAATCTAGCCCAATTCTGTGTCCTTCTTTGTAACCATATAACCAGTTATTCCCTGAAGAGTCTTTATTCTACTTTTAAAAGATTTTTTTGATGTGGACAATTTTTTTAAAGTCTTTATTGAGTTCATTACATTATTGCTTCTGTTTCATGTTTTGGTATTTTTTTTTTGGCTGAGAGGCCTGTGGGATCTTAGCTTCCTGACCAGGGATGGAACTTCACTCCCTGAGTTGGAGGACGGCAAAGTTTTAACCACTGGATCACCAGGGAAAACCAAAGAAATTTTAACTGACTCTCTCTTGGTCCTGCCTCTATGCCTTTTCTCACATACCCGAACACTTACGTTCTCTATCATCTCCTCCTGCCACCCTCAAGTACCTTGCAACCCTATTTCAACACTCTCCAATTATCTCTCCAATTCCCACTGTCACCATTTTTAACTATAACAGCAACTATCTGTGCCATGTGCTTGAGTCCTCACTCCAGTCGTCTGAATACACCTTTCCCTAACTTAACCATAAACTAGCAAAGGGAAACTGCCTCATAGCTGCTTCTCAAGGTACCTACCATCCACAGAGACTCTGACACCTAACTCACTTTTCCTTATGCAAAATTCTACAATCGCTTGGGATAGGTGAAAATATGATATATACAACTCCTCTACTGTGACAGTCTGGACAACTCGGCATGTTTCCCAGGTTTTGTATTCTGTGGTCAACACGATAAAGGAAGTTCTCTTATTTGTCAAAGTACTCTTGAAAAGCTCAGGCTGTACTGGACATCAACTCCAACACTTCGGCCTTCTCCCGTCACCCCACCCCTGCCCTCAGTACTCAGCTGGATGGATTGATAATTTTTTTCAGTTGCGTGCTCAGTTTCTCAGTAGTGTTCGACTCTTTGCGAGCCCGTGGACTCCCATCAGGCTCTTCTGTGGAATTTTCCAGGCGAGAATACTGCAGTGGGCTGCCACTTCCTTCTTCGTTTCAGTTGAGTAGCAGATGGAATTTATGGCATGTGTTAAGAGGGCCAGCTGTGCCAACTTATGTATCTTCAGATGTTAGAGTCACAATCAGTTCTTGGTAATCTTTACAGAACTTACTGCAAAGATGGGCCAGCTGTAGTAGTTGCTCAGTAAATGCCTGCTGAACTCATACGGGGTGGAGTAAGCAGTTTGGTAGTGAATCAATGTTCAGGTTGAACACTGCTGATAAGCTGGAGTCTGAGGGCAGCTCTCTCTTCTCAGGTTCCTTACTTGTATGTAGGAAGAAACTGGTCAGAGAGGAATCACTGATCTCAAATTCCTCATTTCTGGAGGAATCATACTTAAGTACAGTTAGTAAAGATAGGAATTTTTAATGGCTGCCAGGAAAGAAGACTTAACACACTCTCTAACCAATCCAATATTTAACAATCCTTATCATCAGAAAATTCTTTTATACCTTCTGTTACAGTTTTACTTTTTTTTTTCCCTTTCCTCTTCTTCACCCCAGGCCTGGCCTCGGTGTAGATTAAGAACAGCTGGGCCCGATCTCCTCTCTACAGAAGACTCTTTACTAGAGCAAAAGACTATTATTAAACTGTTCTTCCAGATGAATAATTTTTTTGTTTTTGTTTTAGGTTTCAGTATCCAACATTTTAGTCATTTTTGTGACTTCTTTTCATTGTAAACATAGAACAGGCATTGTCTATTATGCATCACAGTGTGTTAAAGTAGGAGCATAGCTTTCCTATTGCTCTGTAATTCTGTTCAGGCGACTGGGACAGAGTAGAAAGACCAGGTTTAAAATCAGATAGACTCGGGCTCAAGCTCCAGCTTGGTCTCTTGGCTGCTAAATCATCTTAAAAAAATCATTAGCAGCAGATTCCTCTAAGAGTTGGAAATGAATGGCTACCTCAAGATGTTGCTGAGATTAAAGCAGACAATGTTGTGTAAGTGGTTTGGAAATGGGCAGGCAGTATTACATTATTGCTACTTTGGCTAGGGATGAGCTTTAGAAGAAAAAGACTCGGTTGATTTTGCCAAATCTCATTTCAAAAGACTGAAATCTTCATTATTACTCATCTAATGCCTCAACCAACCTGTGGTAAAAGGATTCCACCCCCCGCCCCCCTCCCCTTCCCTCTAGGAAATACTGACTACACCATTAAAATATAAATTGTGGCAGTTACACAGTGAACATTATGTCACCTGATGTGGGCATGTGTGGGGGTCAGATGGGAAGGGGCAGAAACGTGGTCCAGCGGAACTCATGCATCGTATCAGAGGAGATGCTGGGGTGGGAATCCTGAGGATGGAGGCATCCCAGCGTGACCTGCTCTCTGGGTTGTCTCACCTCCATCCACAGGGCTGTGCCTGTTTATCCGGAAGCAAAGAAACCTCTCCGGAATGCATACTGATAGCATCTAACGCGAGGGTGCTTCACAGAACAGGGCCTGGTACAGGCAGTCCAAGACAAGCATCCAACCTTGGTTTACCTTGGTTTACCACGCTCCGTTCAGTTCCTCCTCCTTTCCTCCTTTCCTCTTTCTGGCAGGTACAGTTATTCTAGGATATTGGCTTTAGAGAAGGGCACTGTTCAGGAGTAGAAGAAACTGATGAGATCAAAGTAACTACAAGTTTAACTCATCTGATTATGGAACTTCTTCCCTCCACTGCTGGACAATAATATTTGGCTGACGTAGGTGTAGGACACAGACAAAATGCCATAAAGATCACATAAAGTTATTCTCAATCTAATGGAAGAAGTTTGTGTTTCGGTGAATTCTAAATCTCTGACAAATCGCTACTCAATTTAACATTTATTGAGTGCCCACAAAATGCCAAGCATTCTCCTACATTTCAGGGGTTCGATCCAAATAGTTAACTCTTAGTTAACTTCCTTTTAGTAAGGCATTTCTAAAGAAATAGGACATTACAATAATCAAGACTAGTCACTGATCTCTGAAGAAAAGAATGGATCTCAAAATACGAAAACACTATGAAGGATCACAAAACTCCCTGGGGCAGAAAAGAGAAAACTTGGATTTAATACTGTGCAAACTTCAGAAATATGCAAGCACTGACCCCAGCCACGATCCACCTGGGAAACACGGGGAGATGGGTTTCAACGGGAGCTGCGTCCTTATGAATCCCCACTAACATGGTTGCACTCGTTCGGAAGTAAAGAAAGAAGCTGTCTGCTGTGACCAGAGCAGAATGGCTTGGCAGGAAAGACTGGCTGAAGAGTTAACCCCCTGCAAAAAAAGACTCCCGTTTTAAGAAAATTGCACTGATTTTGTAGCCATGAGTAATCACTGAACAGAAGGGACTTAACAGGATATACATTTTAAAAGATTAACCTGATTGCAGAGTTTAAGAAAAGGAAAACTGCAATTCTGAAGGACCAGTTCCAGCAGGTGGCCCCCAACCTTTTTGGCACAAAGGACCTGGTATGTAGAAGAGACTTTTTCCACGGATGGGAGTGGGGATGGTTCAGGTGGTAATGCAAGTGATGGGGAAGGATGAGGAGCAGTGGCAGATGAAGCTTCACTGTTCACCCCACCGCTCACCTCCTGCTGTGTGGCTGGGTTCCTAACAGGCCACAGACGGGTACCAGTTGGGGGCCTGGGGCTTGGGGACTCCTGAGTCATACGACTCCTGTGACCTTTCAAGGACCTTAACGGAGGTGTTGATTAATAACTTTCTGAACAAGTCTTAGTAAGTTGACCTGCTTCATTGACAACTATGAAAATAAGAACGATTACAGCATCCTCACGTTTTTGAATCAAAGATCCCCAACTCTTCTGGAAACCAGTGCTTTCCTGACTCTGCTACACTTATTGCTATCCAAGGCCTACTACTGGTCAGTCTACTTCTACTTTCAAAAATTCAAATATTAAAAATTCTGTTATTATTGGTTCTTGTAGGTTTTTATCTAGTCTCTCAAAAGCAGCTCAAAGTTAAATGGCTTAAAAAAAATACAAACTAATTTTTTTTTTAAGTTGGGATTGTTTTGAATTGAAACAAATCCCATCAGATTTAATTCAAATTGATTTTTCCAGAAAGACAAAATCTGGTGATACTTTTTCCTGCTGTGCAATGAGATCTCCTTCTTTTAATGCACAATCCTATCAACCTCTCCCTCTCCATCCCCCGTTTCCCAAACTATACTAAGATTCTGAAAAGCTAACCTGGGGAAAACATTTATGGCCATACAAAAAGACTTATAAAAACAATTAAAAGTATAATTGGCACTAAGTAAATTCACGTTCAGTGAAGGATACTACTATGTTAAGGACATGTGAAGAAGATGCTTAAGGCAAAATCAAGACCAGATAAAAAGTATAGCATCTACGAGGGTTAGTGTGATTAACTTGTCACATAAATATGTTTAAGACAAAATGATTGAGCACTAAAAAACTATTAAAAAGGTCTCCTGCTGACATTTTATCACTAGACATGTCACACTGCTTTTCTTTCACAGGGAAAAAACAACTGAAAATTCGTTTACCGAGAGCGCGATATATAACCTTATCCCTTAAATAACTCATGCTTTCTTTTTAAGCTTTTCATTCCCCAAATAAAACTTTGTCATCTATACTGCATTCCAAAACCAAAACGAAGGACTTTTTATCTCACTACAGTGGGAAGAATTTCTCAGGACGTCTTCTAGCGCTTTTATTGAGTATTGTACAAATTATGAATGAATATATTTTATTTAAAAACATGTTATTGACAGAAATCTATCAATAATAATGTGGGTATTGTCAAGGGCCTGTCAATATTAATGTAATTATGATTAAGGGCATAACATGGATTTTTAGCTATAATACCAAGTAACATCTCCTGCATTACCGCTATCAATAAACACATTATTATTGACCTGTTTCAAGATGCTCAGCACTAGATGTATTACCATTAGGCATGTTTGTCAATTCATACTGCCGACAAAAATTCTACATTTAAATTTACAGTCTTTTCAAACTTTGTCAGCAGAAACGTGATTCCCAAGCAATCACTAAGGTTTCAAATCCATCCACACACTCTCTGCCAGGCTATTCTTTTCCAGACCCACAATCATCGACTGATATTCAGTACGACAATGTTGCTGCCACACTGTCTTAAGGGTTCTGGTGATATAAATGGATGAGACCATTTCTGCCTTTTAGTTTTTTTTTTTAATCTTAACTGGCATTTCACATTAGGAGGTTATATGAATAAAGTTCTACAACCTGAGATCTTAAGCTTTGAACCTCTACCCTACTATTTTATTTCCTTTGTGTAGTCAGATAGATTTACTGTCCATTGTATTGAAATCAATACTAATAAATGGGACATGCATCAAAAAGATTTTAACAGGACATTGATTCCCAGAACACACTGCAAACATGTGAAAAAGAGGAAAAAAGCTATGGCTGGGACCCATTAGACCCTTGTGACCTCTGGCACTGTGAACAGGCCTAGAAATAAACAACTGTAAGTTCAAATCCCACTTCTGCCACAGCCTTGCTAAGTGACATGTCACTGCTGTTTCATTCATCTCTTTCATCAAACATAAACGAAGTCCGGATAGCTTATAGGTATCTGATGATATAAACCCCAACTGTGCTCATTTGGATACAGACAAGACATGCGGAATTTAAAAATTCCCTTATGAACACTAAATTACTTGTAACTTAAATGCAATCCTCATCAAAATGCAAACGGAATTTTTCTTTTGAGGTGTGGTAGTGGGTATGTAACAGAATGTCTCTACAATATATCTGAAGGATAAACTTCCAAATAGCACACGTTTTTCAAACACATGAACAACGATAAGTTATTCTTTTTATTTGGAGAGAATTGGGAATTCAACTTAAAGACTAAAACCTTCACCACTACAGTCTTACACAATTGAGCACCTTACCTATTTCACTTATGATATATTTACTCAAGTATCTAAAAGTAACACAAACTACTTTTTTTTTTAAACCTGGGGACAGAATCTCCCATTACCTTGGCCTTGCTTCACAAATACATTTTAGGCATGGCACTCATCTTTTCTCTCAGAAAACTGATACTTCTGAGTCTTTGAGGGAGAAAGTACACTGTGGAAATAAAGAGCAAATGTCTGAGTGAACACAGGGCAGGAGACTTAAACTGGTTCTGATTAGTTCTATATTCTAGCCCAGGTTCACCAACAGGCTGTGTGACTCTGGACAAGTCATTTTACCACACTATACTCTTCAGCAGTTAAAAAAAAAAAAGTCCTATAAAAAGTCTACCTCTCTAGAATCATCTTTGGAATTACTTTAGAAAACCCTGGAAGAGAAGAGAAAAAATAAAAGTACAGTCATTTCCAACTGTAGTAAGGATTAATGTCAAACATGAGGAAGGAAAAGGCTAGAGAAAGTATAGAGGAATCAGAACCAGTAGCACCCATGAGACAGATTCAATTTTCACAGAAAAAAACAGCGAAGCGTGATGGAAGACAAACCCAAACAATTTGGGAGTTTACAACTACAGTAAACCTATACTACTTACTTCCTGGATATGGAGTGCTAATAAGTGACCACCACAGCTAAGTGCCCTTTGCAAAAAACTCAAATATTAAATTATTTAATCCTTACAATATTATGAAAGAGGTTCTTTTGGTATTTTGTTTTAAAGCAAGGAAACTGAAGCACAGGGAGATGACTTGTGTGAAATAACACAAGGAGGAGTGGCGGGGCCATGCTCTGCACCAGCATCCTCTGTGGACAAGGTGATGGCAGACCCAACGCTGCTCCTGCTGCTGCTAAGTCGCTTCAGTCGTGTCCGACTCTGTGCGACCCCATAGACAGCAGCCCACCAGGCTCCGCCGTCCCTGGGATTCTCCAGGCAAGAGTACTGGAGTGGGGTGCCATTGCCTTCTCCGGGCAGACCCAACAGATGAACATAAACACCTCAGGATGGCACTGCAGGACATGCAGATGGGGCTGTTTAAGAGGCTAAGTACGAAGTGATGAAGAGTACCGGTATGAACTTCAGCAAAAATTGCAATCCAAGGATGAACAAACAAAAGACACATGAAACTTAGGGAGCGACTAGACCTTCAAGTACTCTATAAATCAGAAAAAGACTTTAGGATCTAACTGCCTAAGAAGAGAATTCTAAATGACTTCAAGATTACTGGAACAATGAACACACGTTTAAGTGCACATTTGATGAAACACGAGAGAATATGAAAACAGCCACAAGGGAACAGAGGTATCTATCGGCAATGCAAGAGGAGGCAGTACCACGGGAGACACACTATGAACAAGGCACTAGATGTTTTCTTCACAGTTTGATGACACAGTCAATGTTATGTCCACTTTAAGAAGTCAAAAGTTAAGAGGGGACTGATACCGTGCTTAAGGTCAAGCTGGTGATTAGTAAATGCTAGAAAAAGGGTGGAACATACAGAAGGAAGTCAGTATAGATATTTGCTAAGTTTGGATCAAATTCAACACCACAGAGCTCAAAACAAAATTTTTCTCTCAAGATAATTCTGAAGACCAGACTGCCAGTCAAGCTCTCAGGGCTGTAGATGGGAGGAAGAAATTCAAGGAAGCTGGTAAAGTTGCCCATGTTGCCTGGAATTCACCTCATCTACTTTCCCTGCCTTTCCATGTGGTCAGAGAACCATTTGAAGAAACTGAATGTCAAAAATGAACCAAAGGAATATGGGGGTGAGAAAAGGAGGTGCAAACAAATATTATGAACACACATAATATGGGAAGTAAAGGCAATGCCAACTCATGTGACCTGGAAAGGAACAGGTATGCATAATCAAAATGGAATTCCTCTACAGCTCCTTTTTTTTTTAGGTTTTAACAGTTAAAAAGAAAGAAAAGATAACTGGGATGAAATTTTATCTCATGTTGTTGACAAAGGGGTAAAAAGGAAGAGCTCTGCAAAAAAAAAAAAAGAAAGAAAGAAAATAGATAAAAAGCAACCTAGAAAACGGCATTTTGATTCCAGAGATGAGAAAAGATGTGAGAAATTTAGAGGACACAATGGGAAGGCTTCTCGGGTGACTCAGGTGGTAAAGAATCCATGTGCCAATGCAGGAGACATGGGTTCGATACCTGGGTTGGGAAGATCCCCTGGAGGAGGAAATAACAACCCATTCCAGTATTCTTGCCTGGAGAATCCCACAGAGGAGCCTGAAGGGCCACAGCCCAGTTGCAGAGAGTCGAACACGACTTAGCAACTGGACACCACACACACACAGGGAAGGACAGAGGGTGCTAGACACCCTCTTCCCTGCTCCCACGTGCAGGAATTAGTGTCAGGATTACAGATGTGGGGCAAGTGGGACGGTCAGGGCTTTTCTCCTGAGGTTTCTTCCACATTCCAAAGGAACTGAAGAGGAACAGGGAATGTGTGAAAATGCTGTCATTTCACAGCAAAGAGAAAAGAGAACATCCAATTTGCTTCTAGGTTGTTCAACTCAGATAATAAAATGAAGCAAGAAAGAGGCCAGTGACTCAGAGCAGAACTTCTGTCCGTGAATAAAGACTGCTTTGTCTTGTGCTACAGGAACCAGAGCGTGGTGGAGTGCAAAAGGCAAAGAAACTAAAAATTTACTTTATGCTTTAAGGGAAACGTGAGGCTAGGACTTGGAACTTTACTAGTAAAATGATGTTAGGTAAAACTGCTAACATTTTTAAGGTTCAGCTGCCAAAAATGGAAAATATCTGCCCTCCCTATTGCAAAGACTGCTATGAGCTTCAAAATAAGCAAAAATTCTATGGCTAAAATTAAAAAGTAGGGGGAAAAGAGAAAAAGAATAACTGTGATCAAAAACAAAGAATTAAACTTAAAATTTGTATCTATTAAATAAGGTTGAATATGGACAGGTTTGTGGCTTTTGGTAATGAATTAACTGTGCACATATGCATTTTATTGTTTAAAAACCTGTAACAAATGAATGCAAGTTGAATACAAATGAATAATTAATCTATGAAACAAAATTTTAAGGCTAGTAGGAAATATATCATCTAGTCTAAGATACAAATTTAATTTTCTTAACAGGACTACTGTTTTTCAAGCAGAACAAAAAACAATAGCTGTTCTTGCAAAATACTGCTGAGGGTCAGCTTGCTTTGTCTCTCCTCTGCATGACTCCAGGACATTTCTACAGGAGTTCTTCTATAGAACAGTTTTAAAACCACAGATTGAGTGCTCCTCCTAATTTCTAAAAATGAGGAGAATAAAGCCAAGAGGTAGAGCTGGTCAGGAGTAGAAACTCAACTCTCTTCACTCAGTCTAGCATGTTCTTTGCTATGTCCTCTTAGTTCTATTTTTCCCCCATTTCTAAGGAAGATAAGAGGTTTTTTCTCACTTGTACTGTCAATAAAGAATTCCTAACTCCACTCTTTCTTTTCTTCCAAATCTCTTCCTGGCTCACGACTATTCAACTTTAATGTTTCTGGATAATATGGGCAAGATGAGGGAGAAGATACAGGGAAAAAGAGAGTCGGTCATCCTGAGATTATTCGGCCAAGGCTTAACTAAAGGTAACTCATTAGGGGAAGGCCTTCAGACTGCAAACGGGTGTGGATGGAACCTCAGCCTACCTGTAATTTCTACTGTTCAGATATAAAGTGTTCTAGGGACATCACAGAATACCAATACCGTTAGATGTGAACAGTCTACAACTTAGTCCCATTCTGTGAACAGCCCTTTCACTAAATGTAGTATTTTCGGAAAATGGGACCTAAAGATATAAGTAACCAGTGAGTTTTAAGGCCTCACAAGAAAAATGACTTTTATATTCTATTTATCAGGTATCAATGTTAAATGTAACTCACTCATCATAAGCAATTTTCTAAGAAAATTCTCAGTAGCTTTTCCTCCCCAAGAAAATTAAAACTGCTTTTGAGTTTATAGGCTTTTAAAAATATTGGAAACTTAAGCCTACTCAACTTTTTGGTACCAAACAGCGCTATACACGAACCATCAGATATTGAGAAAAGTTTGGACCCTCAGTAATTCTTAAGCCGTTCGAAAGGGTTAAATCTCACCACCGCCAAGTGACAGGAAACGATTTCCAAGTATGTTCTAGAAAATTACTTCCCAGAACGCAAAAGAAGCTCAAATCTAGCTGTCCTTTTTTTTTTTTAATGGTGCCATCCTAAGACTATTTTTAGGCGTTTAGGTTTGCTCCACCGACTTTCCCAAAATCAGACTTTGCCTCTTCCAGGAAGACAGGAAGCCAATTAAACAGGGAAACAAGAAAAGGGCGACAATTACAAGGTCGTGAAACTCCACGCCCTCCCAGTTGTAAGCAAGACCGCAGGTCCACACTCCGACTCTCGGGCGACACTGACCTTAGGAGTCTGCGAAACGCCCCGCTCCAAGTAACTGTTTCTGAAACATCTCTCGGAAGCTTGGCTTTTCCAAGCCAAACCTGCGATCCACGAGCTTCCGGAACTCGTGGGTTTGCGGAGTGACGCAGCACCCGGAAGTGCCTAAAAAAAAAAAAAAACAAACGTGAAACTAAACCAACGAGAACCACGCTTTAGCGCTCTGCGAAACGCCGAACTCCGACGAGCCGAAGGGCCGAAGAGCCGACGAGCCGAAGGGCCGAAGAGCCGACGAGCCGAAGGGCCGAAGAGGACACTCGCGCGCTGATTGGTCTGCTGGCCGTGGGGGAAATCCGCATCTGATTGGCAGGAAAGTCGCGAACCCGGCAGCCCGGGTCCGGGGGCCGCGCGTGGAGAGGCTATCGGGTCAAGGGGCCACGGGGAAGCCAGGGCTCTGGAGGGCCGGGCTTTCCCTGCCTTCGGACAACTGCAGCCGGCCTCTGAACGAGTGCCGCCGAGTGGCGGCGGGGCGCCTCCGCGTCTTGGGGGCTCTTCGCTCGCCAGGTTGGAGGGCCCACTGCGAGATGGCCGGGTGGGGATGGGAGCCTCCGGCTGGGGCCGCAGCATCTGCGCTGGGGCAGTTTTTGCGGCGGGTGGCTGCCGTGGCGGGAGCGGGCGGATGGCTGATTGGCCTCTGCGGGCTCAGGGAGGCAGGTGGCCTTCAAAGCCGCGGCCGGGGAGGCCTTGCCATACGAACTGGACCCTCTCTCGCTCGCACAAATCAGGGCCGTGAGCTCCTTGCCGCGAAGTCGGTGTGAATCATCCCAGACCCTTAGAAACGCGGACCGTAGTGTCGCCCAGCCCTGGGGAGCTGAGGCAGGATTTCTAGTACTGAGGGCCCGAGGGAAGGTGTTTTTTGAGCATTGATCAGGCAAATATGTGTAGCCGGCGTTGAAAATCGCCTCTGCCTATAATAATGGGATGACGTTATCAGTCTGGCTTGTTTGCTCAAAGGTTTGAATGAAGTCGTGTGGGTACAAGCTCTCTGCACTCAGTAGGTCTTAAAAACGTTTGAGCGCATGTCTCCCCCGCTGCGCCTTCTCAGAACCCAGGAGCATGCAGACCTGCGGTAAATATGTTGACAGACATTGGAGAGCTCATGCTGTAGAAGCAGTATTTGGTTGATTATCCCATGGAACAGTTGTTACTAAGAATTTGAAACATGGACAAGATAAAAGAACATTTATCAATGAAGTCTTACATTGTTCAAATTTGTTTTTACTTTGAAGGTACACAATTAGCATTACTTATACCTGGAATTATGTCGTCTTCCATATATTAAGGAGATCTCAGAAAGATCAGGCCTAAAAGAAGATGGTGATGGTTTCGCGAATTAATAAAATTCCCACTACAGGAACCAAAAGTGTAAGTGAGATTGGCTTCCCTGATGGCTCAGAATGTGCCTGCCAGTGCAGGAGATGCAATTTCCATTCCTAGGTGGGAAAGATCCTCTGGAGGAGGGCATGTCAACCCACTCCAGTATTCTTGCCTGAGAAATCCCATGGACAGAGGAGCCTGATGGACAGTCCATGAGGTCGCAAAAAAGTCTGACACCTGGTAGCGACTAAACAGCAAAGGAGCTCCAAGTTGAAAGGATATGTAGTTCACTTAGGTATAGGACGGAAGGTGTCTCCAGAGCTCCAGTTGGCCAACTAGTAGCCACTAGCCAACTGAAGCATTGGTAGGCTGGATTGATGTCTGCTCTAAGTGTAAAATGCACACTGTATTTCTAAGATAGAAGATATGAAAAGAAAAGAATGAAAACTACCTCATTTGTTACATTGGCTACATGTCAACATGAGGATATTTCAGAAAATGTAAAATTACATATATGGCTCCTGTTAACATTTATGTTGGGTAGGGCTGTTCTAGAGGGTAAGAAAATCTCTTTGAAGAAGATCAAGTCTTTCATATAGCAATTGTAAAGGAAGGCAACCATGTTGAGCCTACATCTGTGCTTCAGTTAATTTTTATGAAAAGGAGAAAATAGGACCCCCCCCCCAAAAAAAAAGACTAACATAGGGGAAATTTTCAGAACGCAAGTTCTAATTCATGGAGCCTTATGCATGTCACATGAAAATATCGTGATATCAGTTGATAATAAAAAGATACCAAGCTATCAAGAAATTTGAATTATGTTTTAAGGAGTCTGATTATGAGGGCAAAATGTATAGAACATTTAAGATTTCTATTGAAAATGTTTCAAGTAGCTTCTGGGTTTTATCATTTAACCTCTAGATATGGTGAGCTTTTTTCAGTTTTCCAGTGAGGTTTCAGGTAAGCTTTTCCAATACACTTATTTTTCATTCATTTATTTAACAAAAGCCTGCTGAGGGCTCTGGGTATTGCAAGGCAGTGTTATAAAGGTGAACACTCAGACCATGACCCTTACTCTCTCATAACTAACCAATATCAATTCAGAAACTGAAAAAGTATGTAATAACCAAGGCATAGTGTTTTTTGTCTTTGAGTAAGTGCTTTACCTCGGTAAATTCAACATGTTAATTGTCTTCAACCCAGAATTTATATATTACTGCTCACGTATTAATGAAGAGTCTTACAAGAACTAGATATGGGCTTAAAATATGTTGGTAAAAAATCAAAGTATACTTAATTCATCTGTTAATTGTCAGAACTTGAAAAAAAATTAAATTTGAGTATTCACCTTTAAATAGAAAGAAAAGATGAAAAAATTACAATAGCATCTTATTTATGATACCTTCTTTTAGCCTTTCAGCAACTTTTAGGTTCTAAGAAATTTAATAATAGAAATGTAAAAGAGACTTTGATTTATGCCTCTAACATAGTTTAAAATTGCTGACTTAAAAAAGCTAAATTTATTTTAGCATATTACAAAGTTCTTAAATCAATATATTTGAGTCTTTTAGGAAAAAGGTAAACATAAATCTTATGTTAGTTTACTACTGCTGCTGTAACAAATTATTGCAAAGTTGGTGGCTGAAAACAACACCAGTGTATTATCTTACAGTTCTGTGGTCCCAAGTCCAGCTGGGGTCTCCTTGGGCTAAAATCAAAGTGTCCATGTGTCTGTTCCTTACTAGAGCATCTGAGGAAGAATCGAGGTTTTTTGTTTATTCAGATTGTTGACCAGATTCAGTTGCTTGCTACGGTAGTATTGAGGTCCCTGGTTCCTTGCCAGCTATTAGCTGAGAGATGTTTCCAGCTTCTAGAAGCCATTCACGTTCCTTGGGTTGTGGCCCTCCTGCTCTGTCTTCAGAGCCACCCATGGTAGGTTGAGATCCTCTCATCCTTCTGATTTCTTTTCAGTTCAGTTGAGTCACTTAGTCGTGTCCAACTCTTTGCAACCCCATGAATCGCAGCATGCCAGGTCTCCCTGTCCATCACCAACTCCCGGAGTCTACCCAAACTCATGTCCATCGAGTCGGCGATGCTATCCAGCCATCTTATCCTCTGTTGTCCCCTTCTCCTCCCACCCCCAATCCCTCCCAGCATCAGGGTCTTTTCCAATGAGTTAACTCTTCGCATGAGGCGGCCAAAGTATTGGAGTTTCAGCTTCAACATCAGTCCTTCCAATGAACACCCAGGATTGCTCTCCTTTATGATGGACTGGTTGGATCTCCTTGCAGTCCAAGGGACTCTCAAGAGTCTTCTCCAACACCACAGTTCAAAAGCATCAGTTCTTTGGCACTCAGTTTTCTTCACAGTCCAACTCTCAGATCTATAAAGGACTACTGGGAAAACCATAGCCTTTACTAGACGGACCTTTGTTGGCAAAGTAATGTCTCTGCTTTTTAATATGCTATCTAGGTTGGTCATAACTTTCCTTCCAAGGAGCAAGTGTCTTTTAATTTCATGGCTGCAATCACCATCTACAGTGATTTTGGAGCCCCCAAAAATAAAATCTGACACAGTTTCCACTGTTTCCCCTTCTATTTGTCATGAAGTGATGGGACCAGATGCCATGATTTTAGTTTTCTGAATGTTGAGCTTTAAGCCAACTTTTTCACTCTCCTCTCTCACTTTCATCAAGAGGCTTTTTAGTTCCTCTTCACTTTCTGCCATAAGGGTGGTGTTGTATGCATATCTGAGGTTAATGATATTTCTCCCGGCGATCTTAATTCCAGCTTGCGCTTCTTCCAGCCCAGCGTTTCTCATGATGTATTCTGCATATAAGTTAAATAAGCAGGGTGACAATATACAGCCTTGACGTACTCCTTTTCCTATTTGGAAACAGTCTGTTGTTCCATGTCCAGTTCTAACTGTTGCTTCCTGACCTGCATACAGATTTCTCAAGAGGCAGGTCAGGTGGTCTGGTATTCCCATCTCTTTCAGAGTTTTCCACAGTTTATTGTGATCCACACAGTCAAAGACTTTGGCATAGTCAATAAAGCAGAAGTAGATGTTTTTCTGGAAATCTCTTGCTTTTTCGATGATCCAGCAGATGTTGGCAATTTGCTTTCTGGTTCCTCTGCCTTTTCTAAAACCAGCTTGAACATCTGGAAGTTCATGGTTCACTTATTGCTGAAGCCTGGCTTGGAGAATTTTGAGCATTACTTTACTAGCGTGTGAGATGAGTGCAATTGTGCGGTAGTTTGAGCATTCTTTTGCATTGCCTTTCTTTGAGATTTGAATGAAAACTGACCCTTTCCATTCCTGTGGCCACTGCTGAATTTTCCAAATTTGCTAGCATATTGAGTGTGGCACTTTCACAGCAGCATCTTTGAGGATTTGAAATAGCTCAACTGGAATTCCATCACCTCCACTAGCTTTGTTTGTAGTGATGCTAAGGCCCACTTGACTTCACATTCCAGGATGTCTGGCTCTAGGTGAGTGATCACACCATCATGATTATCTGGGTCGTGAAGATCTTTTTTGTACAGTTCTTCTGTGTATTCTTGCCACCTCTTCTTAATATCTTCTGCTTCTGTTAGGTCCATACCATTTCTGTCCTTTATCGAGCCCATCTTTGCATGAAATGTTCCCTTGGTATCTCTATTTTTCTTGAAGAGATCTCTAGTCTTTCCCATTCTGTTGTTTTCCTCTATTTCTTTGCATGATTGGTGAGGAAGGCTTTCTTATCTCTCCTTGCTATTCTTTGGAACTCTGCCTTCAAATGGGAATATCTTTCCTTTTCTCCTTTGCTTTTTGCTTCTCTTCTTTTCCCAGCTATTTGTAAGGCCTCCTCAGACAGCCATTTTGCTTTTTTGCATTTCTTTTCCATGGGGATTGTCTTAATCCCTGTCTCCTGTACAATGTCATGAACCTCCATCCATAGTTCATCAGGCACTCTGTCTATCAGATCTAGTCCCTTAAATCTGTTTGTCACTTACACTGTATCATAAGGGATTTGATTTAGGTCATGCCTGAATGGTCTAGTGGTTTTCCCTACTTTCTTCAATTTCAGTCTGAATTTGGCAATAAGGAGTTCATGATCTGAGCCACAGTCTGTTCCCAGTCTTGTTTTTGCTGACTTTATAGAGCTTCTCCATCTTTGGCTGCGAAGAATATAATCAGTCTGATTTCAGTGTTGACCATCTGGTGATGTCCATGTGGAGAGTCTTCTCTTGTGTTGTTGGAAGAGGGTGTTTGCTGTGACCAGTGCATTCTCTTGGCAAAACTCTATTAGCCTTTGCCTTGCTTCATTCTGTACTCCAAGGCCAAATTTGCCTGTTACTCCAGGTGTTTCCTGACTTCCTACTTTTGCATTCCAGTCCCCTATAAGAAAAAGGACATCTTTTTTGGGTGTTAATTCTAAAAGGTCTTGTAGGTCTTCATAGAACTGTTCAACTTCAGCTTCTTCAGCGTTACTGGTTGGGGCATAGGCTTGGGTTACCATGATATTGAATGGTTTGCCTTGGAAATGAACAGAGATCATTCTGTTGTTTTTGAGATTTCATCCAAGTACTGCATTTCGGACTCTTGTTGGCCATGATGGCTACTCCATTTCTTCTAAGGGATTCCTGCCCACAGTAGTAGATATAATGGTCATCCAAGTTAAATTCACCCATTCCAGTTCATCTTAGTTCGCTGATTCCTAGAATGTTGACGTTCACTCTTGCCATCTCCTGTTTGACCACTTCCAATTTGCCTTGATTTGTGGACCTAAGATTCTAGGTTCCTATGCAATATTGCTCTCTACAGCATCGGACCTTGCTTCTATAACCAGTCACATCCACAACTGGGTATTGTTTTTGCTTTGGCTTCATCCCTTCATTCTTTCTGGAGTTATTTCTCAACTGGTCTCCAGTAGCATATTGGTCAACTACCAACCTGGGGAGTTCCTCTTTCAGTATCCTATCATTTTGCCTTTTCATACTGTTCATGGGGTTCTCAAGGCAAGAATACTGAAGTGGTTTGCCATTCCCTTCTCCAGTTGACCACATTCTGTCAGTCCTCTCCACCATGACCCGTCTGTCTTGGGTGGCCCCACACGGCATGGCTTAGTTTCATTGAGTTAGACAAGGCTGTAGTCCATGTGATCAGATTGGCTAGTTTTCTGTGATTTTGGTTTCAGTGTGTCTGCCCTCTGATGCCCTCTTGGAACACCCACCGCCTTACTTAGGTTTCTCTTACCTTGGACGTGGGGTATCTCTTCACGGCTGCTCCAGCAAAGCGCAACCGCTGCTCTTTACCTTGGACGAGGGGTATCTCCTCACGGCTGCCCCTCCTGACCCTGAACGTGGAGTAGCTCCTCTCGGCCCTTCCTGACCCAGGAATTGAACCCAGGTCTCCCGCATTGCGGGCAGATGCTTTACCAACTGAGCTACACGGGGACCTTGATTTCTCTTACCTTTTCTTTAATTTCAGTCTTTTAAACCTCCTGTTAGGTTGAGCCTACCTAGAAAATCCAGGATAATCTCTCCATGTCAAGGTCCATAACCTTAACCACATCCTTCAAGTCCCGTTTGCTGTAGTGAAGTGACATATTCATGGGTTCCAGGGATTAAGGCATGGACATTTTTAAGGGTCATTATTCTGCCTACCACAGATCTTAATTGGGTTCATGCAGTATAGCCATAATTTCTTATCAGTGCTCTCAGTACTTTAGGATAGAGTAACAATGTTTATAATAACGGGTAGACTGATGCTGAAGCTGAAGCTCTAATACTTTGGCCACCTGATGTGAACAGCTGACTCACTGGAAAAGACCCTGATGCTGGGAAAGATTGAGGGCAGGAGGAGAAGGGGGCAATAATAAAGGATGAGATGGTTGGATGGCATCACCGAGTCAGTGGACATGAGTTTGAGCAAACTTCAGGAGATAGTGAAGGACAGGGAAGCCTGGAATGCTGCACTTACGGGGTCACAAAGAGTTGGACATGACAGTGACTAAACAGCAACAACAAACTTTATTGGATGTATGATATATTCCAGGTACTATTCTAAACCCTTTTTCTGCATTTACTCTTATTCCTCAGAAATGCCCCAGGAGACAAGTGCTGTTGTTATCCCCACTTCCAGATAAGCAAACAGGTATAGAGTAGGAAAGTGACTTGCCTACTTCTCACAGCTGTTAAATGGTGGAATGAGTATTTGAATCTACATGGTCGGTCTGATTCCAGGGCCTCTGCAGGCTCTGACTCACAACATAGAAGAAATAATTTTGAACGTTTGGATTTACTAAACATGCTTTAGTGATATAATGACTATGAATTCAGGCTCTGATATCACAATGTGTGGATTTATAGTCTATCTTTACCAGTTACTTGATGACGTGGACAAGTTGCCTAACCTCCCTGGGTCTCAATTAACAATAAACTGAATTCATAGTCACACTTGAGGATTAAATGAGACACTATATATATAAAGTACATACTTAGTGCCTCTGCATGAGCTATTGCTAGCTATTATTATTGATGACAATTCAACTTCTAAAAACAGCAGTTTATTGTAAAAAGAAATATTTCCTTTATGAAAATTCAGGCACTTTATGAAATAAGAACTGAAAGTTAATCTTCTTCCTTTTCAAAGACCACAATGTTTTCTCCTTCCCCAGTCTCTAATTACTCTCCACTTCAACCCAGCTGCCATCTTCCTGGCAGTGTTACTTTCTCCAATCAGGTATTATGCTATTGTACACTGTAGACACTTTGTCCAGACTCTAGTTGCCCCAGGTTAACATCCAAATTCCTTAGAAAGGCACCAGGACTCAAACTCCAAGTATCCTGTGCTGCCCAGTATTTACACAGCCCCCATTTCTAACTTTGAATTTCTTTTGCAATTATTGTTCCTAGAGGAGACATAGTGCTAATATACCACTCCAAACCTACCCCCTCTTCCAGTAATCTTTGCTGCCATTGCTTCAATTCAAACCATCATGCTCTTTGCACTTTAAGTCATCCCCCAACAAATTCATGGCCTCCAGTCTTACCACCCTTCAAACTTTTACTCTCCTCCCTGTTCACCAGAACAGTCTTTCTAAAATACAAAACTCCACATTACTGTCCTCCTTCAAGCCCTTCATTGTCTTTTCCAGACCCTATTCCTTCAAATATTATTCCTTTCCTTATGTCTCTTAACACCGATTAAGTGCTTCCACGTTGCATTCAAGGTATGCTTATTTAAGAACTTTCTTCTTGCCTTCTAAATCATGAATACATTGATAGGGATTAAGAGATGCTTTTGCTTGCATGAATTTATTACATTATTTTAGTACTGCCTATGTACATGTCTGTCTGTTGTCTCTGAACCGTAAACTCTTTAAGGGGAGGCTTGTGGTATTATTTCTCTTTACCTCTGTGCCCAAGAAGTAGAAGGTGCTTAGTCATTGTTGAATGAATGAACAAAGAAAAATAACCCCACATACACACAATTGAAAAAATGCTGCTTAAATTCCCAAATGTGTTTACTGAAACTATATAAGGTCCTGATTTTTGAAGCCACATAACCGGTGGTTAAGAGCATGGACTCTGGAGTCAGAGTATTTAGCTTTGAATTCTGACTCTGCCACTTACTACCTGTGCACTATGAACCTTGAATCTATTCTTTGTAAAACAGGAATGATAATAGTATAACTATATCTTTGGGTTAATAGAGCCAAATGAGTTCATGTTTATGAAGTGTTTATAATAGCATCTACCACATAGTAAATATTTTGTAAGTGTTGGTTAAGTAAAAATATGATAGTTTATGTTCTTATTACTCTTGTAGCCCACCAGGCTGGAGAAGGAAATGGCAACCCACTCCAGTGTTCTTGCCTGGAGAATCCCAGGGACGGGGGAGCCTGGTGGGCTGCCATCTGTGGGGTCGCACAGTTGGACACGACTGAAGTGACTTAGCAGCAGCAACAGCAGCAGCAGCAGCAGCCCACCAGACTCCTCTGTCCATGGGATTCTCCAAGCTAGAATACTTGAGTGGGTTGCCGTTTCCTTCTCCAGGGAATCTTCCCAACCCAGGAATCAAACTTCAGTCTCCTGCATTGCAGGTAGATTCTTTACCAACTGAGCTACAAGGGAAGCCCTGATAATAGCTAATGTCCTTATAATACAGTGATAAAAAAAATAACCCAGTGTTTTGTAATTGTGATATTTAACTAGAGATTTTTAAACTTTCAATGATTTTTGATATCTTAAAAATATATAAAATATATTTTGATGAGTAAAGTAAAGCATGTTGTATGTTGCCCTGTAAAGAGGCCAAGGAACTGAGGGCAGCACCTGGCCAAAAGCCAGAAAGGAACCAAGGTCCTGAGTCCAGTAGCTTGCTAGGAACTGAGTCCTACCAAGGACCAGATCATGTACTTAGAAGTGGACCTTTCTCTGGTTGAGCTTTGAGATGCCTGCAGCCCCAGTGAATAACTTGATCGCAACCTTGTGAGAGATTCTGAGCCAAAGGACACTGCTAAACCTCACCCAGATTCCTGATCCATATAATTATGAGATAATAATTTTTAAAGCCATTTCATTTGGGGGTAATTTGTTACACAGCAGTAGATAGCTAATATGTGTCTGTGTGCGTACTCAGTCGTGTCTGAATCTTTGTGACCCCATAGACTGTAGCCTACCAGGCTCCTCTGTCCATGGGATTCTCTAGGCAAGAATACTGGAGTGGGTTGCCATTCCCTTCTCCAGGGGATCTTCTTGACCCAGGGATCAAACTGGGGTCTCCTGCATTGCGGGCAGATTCTTTACCGTCTGAGCTACCAGGGACTAATATATTAATGCTATTTCAGTGCAGATGTGTAACAAAAAACACTTGGAATGAAAAGGCAACTTTGTAGGTTTTCCAGTTATTAGTCAACGCTCTTTCTACTAAAAACAATGATGATGATAATAAAATTAGAATATTTGTAGTAATTTACATTTTTTGAATGCCTACTAGAATATAAGGCACCTTTCCAAATTATATATATATCAGTTCAGTTCAGTTCAGTAGCTCAGTCATGTGGGACTCTTTGTGACCCCATGGACTGCAGCACCCCAGGCCTCCCTGTCCGTCATCAACTCCCAGAGTTTACTCAAACTCATGTCCATTGAGTCAGTGATGCCATCCAACCATCCCATCCTCTTTTGTCCCCTTCTCCTCCTGCCTTCAATCTTTCCCAGCATTATGGTCTTTTCAAATGAGTCAGTTCTTTGCATCAGGTGGCCAAAGTATTGGAGTTTCAGCTTCAGCATCAGTCCTTCTAGTGAATATTTAGGACTAATTTCCTTTAGGATTGACTGGTTGGATCTCCTTGCAGTCCAAGGGAGTCTCAAGAGTCTTCTCCAACACCACAGTGCAGTAACATCAATTCTTTGGCACTCAGCTTTCTTTATAGTCTAACTCTCACATTCATACATGACTACTGGGAAAACCCTGGCTTTGACCAGACGGACCTTTGTTGCTAAAGTAATGTCTCTGCTTTTTAATATGCTATTTAGGTTGGTCATAACTTTCTTCCAAGGAGCAAGTGTCTTTTAATTTCATGGCTGCAATCACCATCTGCAGTGATTTTAGAGCCCAAAAAAATAAAGTCTGTCACTGAAACACTGTTTCCCCATCTATTTGCCATGAAGTGATGGGACCAGATGCCATGATCTTAATTTTCTGAATGTTGAGTTTTAAGCCAACTTTTTCACTCTCATCTTTCACTTTCATCAAGAGGCTCTTTAGTTCTTCTTTGCTTTCCGTCATAAGGGTGGTGTCATCTGCATATCTGAGGTTATTGATATTTCTTCCAGCAATCTTGATTCCAGCTTGTGCTTCATCCAGCCCAGTGTTTCTCATGATGTACTCTGTATATAAGTTAAATAAGCAGGGTGACAATATACTGCCTTGACGTACTCCTTTTCCTATTTGGAACCAGTCTGTTGTTCCATGTCCCATTCTAGCTGTTGCTTCCTGACCTGCATACAGATTTCTCAGGAGGCAGGTAAGGTGGTCTGGTAGTCCCATCTCTTTCAGAATTTTCCATAGTTTATTGTGATCCACACAGTCAAAGGCTTTGGCATAGTCAATAAAACAGAAGTAGATGTTTTTCTGGAACTCTCTTGCTTTTTCGATGATCCAACGGATGTTGGCAATTTGATCTCTGGTTCCTCTGTCTTTTCTAAATCCAGCTTGAACATCTGAAAGTTCATGGTTCATGTACTGTTGAAGTCTGGCTTGGAGAATTTTGAGCATTACTTAACTAGCGTGTGCTGCTGCTGCTGCTGCTAAGTCGCTTCAGTCATGTCCGACTCTGTGCGACCCCATAGACGGCAGCCCACCAGGCTCCGCCGTCCCTAGGATTCTCCAGGCAAGAATACTGGAGTGGGTTGCCATTTCCTTCTCCAGTGCATGAAAGGGAAAAGTGAAAGGGAAGTCGCTCAGTCATGTCCGACTCTCAGCGACCCCATGGACTGTAGCCTACCAGGCTCCTCCATCCTTGGGATTTTCCAGGCAAGAGTACTGGAGTGGGGTGCCATTGCCTTCTCTGAGCATGTGAGATGAGTACAATTGTGCAGTAGTTTGAGCATTCTTTGGCATTGTCTTTCTTTGGGATTGGAATGAAAACTGACCTTTTCCAGTCCTGTGGCCACTGCTGAGTTTTTTTTTATGCAACAACTCTATAAGTTTGTTATTTGTTGTTGTTTAATTGCTAAGTTGTCTCCGACTCTTGCGACCTCATGGACTGTAGCCTGCCAGGTTCCTCTGTTCATGGGATTTCCCAGGGATGAATACTGGAGTGAGTTGCCATTTCCTTACCCAGGGGATCTTCCTGATCCACCCGCAGCTCCTCTTCTGTCTCCTGCACTGTAGGTGGATTCTTTACTGCTGAGTCACCAGGGAAACCCCATAAGATAGGTATTATTATAATTATCTTCATTTTGTAAGTAGTGGAATTAGAGTTAACAGAGGTTAAATAAAGGACATGCCCAAGATCCCCAGTTGAGTAACAACATATTGGCAAGATTTGAACCCAGGCTGTGTGACTACAGTTTTCCGTCTGAACCACTGTAATAAATTGTTCCCTAAAGATCCACGCTCTAAGGCAAAGGTGATGGGTGTGGCAGGAAGAAAGGGCAGCACTCCAAGAGTTCACAGGGAAATGAGCTTAATCCTGATCTAGGAAATGCTGGAGTGCCAGGGAGGCATCTGACCTGACACTCAAATGCTGGGTGGAATTTAGGTGTGTGGCTCTTAGAGGAAGGAGTCTATCAGCTGAGCAAAAAGTTGAAAAAGCATGAGACACAGACAAGAAAACACCACCTCATAGTGTGTCTGGAGCTCAACTAGTGGGAGATAAACTTATGTAGTTTGGAACTTGGTTATAGTTATGTGAAAGATTTTGAATATTTTTAATAAAGAAAAACTAGCTCTTGAGGTTTTTTTTTGATAGAAGTTTCAATCAACTAACTTAGTTTAAACTATACTGCAAAACTGTTAGGATATTCTGGTGAATTTGAAATAGAGAATCTGATTGTATGGGTTGTATGAAAATATGAAATTTAATTACCATAAAGTGCAAAAATAAATAGAAATACACAAAGAACATTTCATGTGGTTAAATTTCTTAACACATTCAAAGATGTGTTCAGTTCGTGTTTAGTTTCAGTAAAACTGCAAGGATATCAAAATTTGTAGACCTTTTTATTTCCTTGTAAAAACAATACTATTGGTGGTTACATTCAAAGCACATTAAGTATTTCACTAAAAACAAAGCCTAGAGAAATTTAAAAAAAGTTATGATTGTGTTTTTAGTTACCTGGGAGTGGACCTTGAAAACAGTACTATGTAAGGCATTCATATGAGCAGGGCTTAAAATATTATCCTCTCTTTTTCTCAAAACATCATTCAAGTGCGCTAGATGGAAATTTAATTTTGTAAGATGTCTGTACTGTTCAAATTTGTTTATGGTGTGAGCTTTCAATTTAGACAATTTATCATTACTTGGAGAGGAGCTTTTTCTCTTAAGCCAGATTGAGTTTCCTTTCCAGGGAATAGATGAATCCAGGAAAAATGTTTCCACAGCTCATACCTAGCCAAAAGCCATGGCCATGGAGGAATGGAGAGCTCATTGAATAATGACAAAAGGAAAATATGTAATCCCCTTTCCCGTAGCCTCTCATGCCCTTGACTTCTCTCAAAACTCTCCAGTCCATAGATTCAAGCAGTGTCTATTTTGATTCTCAAATTTAGGGGTTGAACTTCTGCTTCACAACAGTATTAAGCAGGCGATTACAAATATGATATACCTACAGAGGTCTGACTCTAGTTTGTCTGACAATCGTATAATCTTTGGAAGGTCTCTTTATAACCTTTGGAGGGTCTCTTAACTGTCATGAGCAGTGATTTCTTATTCTCTCATCTGTTTGACATATCCTCATAGATTCCTTTTGGTTTTAATGGATTAAGATTCTAAAGGCCAATTTTGCATGACTGCAGTTTCACCCCAATGCTACATTTAAACACTTGGGTTTCCATGCTGTCTCCATATATTTTTGAAGTCATCTTTTCTGTGTCTGCAAGTTTCCTGCAGTAACATAATTACATGCATAAGAGAGGCTAAGTCCTAAATTTGTCTCCTCTTCTGGTTATTTTTGATCTCATAATTTAGGAGATGATACTCCTTCCATCTTGAGGGCTGATACATTCTCTACCTGTGCTACAGAAATAAATTGGAAGTCATTTCCTTGTAAAATATCTCTCTTTTCTGTATATATTTACGTATTTGTATTGTATATCTTGGCTTCACAGGTGGTGCTAATGGTAAAGAACCCTCCTGCCAATGCCAGAGACCTAAGAGAGATGTAAGGTTTGATCCCAGGGTTGGGAAGATTCCCTGGAGAATGGAATGGCAACCCACTCCAATATTTTTGCCTGGTGAATCCCATGGACAGAGGACCCTGGAGGGCTATGGTCCATAGGGTCACAAAGAGTCAGACATGACTGAAGCAACTTAGCATGCACAATCTTGCTGTTACAACAGAGGAAGTCAGTGAGGAAAAGAGGAAAAAATATATGGCAATAATTTACCCTGACACCATTCACCTTAGCAAACTCAGCATCCATCCAGCCCTCCAGCTTCCAACCCAAGAGGATTGCAGTGAGTCTGAGAGGCAGGGAATTTCTTCCAAAAAAGTCTCTGAAACCATGATAAGCTGCTCTGAACAAGAGCTACGTACTCATTACATGAGAAGTTTGGACTGACCTGCAGGCAATATTCTTGTCTCCCTCAAAAATGTAGGGAGTAAAGGTTTTTATAGGCGAGTTGAAATTTCACATGGTTTCTAAGAAGTCTGGAAAGTATCCGAAAGTCCCAATTTTTCTTGAATTTCTGGATTAGGGCATTGTTCTTTCTGTGACTCATTTTTGAAGGCTCTAATAACAACATTTCTCCTGATTGTCTCTGGGTCATAGGAATCCCCTATAAGTTGGGTAAAGGTGAGCTGTAGAGTTACAAGAACTGAATTTAGTGTTAAGGAGACAAGATTGCTTGTGTCCACCTTGTATATTGAGCTGAGTGCTCTTGGGCAAATGGCAGTATTCTTGATGGTCTCAGTGATGTTGAAGAGTATGGGTAAGATAACTTTTGAGGACTATTTTAGTTCTAAATTTCTACCGTTCTCAGAGTAAATTGCCACATGCCTGTAGATATTTTGGATTAGACCCAAACACCAAGGCAAATAAATGTCAAAGGTTAGTGCTACTTAGCTGGGCTTGGACATTATCCAGAAATGCAGAAGCTTAGGTTTATCTACTTTGATTCCAAGAACTGCTGAAGAGAAAAGTAGCCCAGAGTGAATGTAAGGCTTGCTCTTGCTGTAGTCAACTTAAATTTAATAATTTTGAGGTGTTCTTTTTAGCCATCATTACAGAACAACAATGTAAAATATATGATTTTTACATTTACTCCTTTTAAATTCTTTCATTTAAAAATCATCCTTATTATCTTTAGTAAAATCCTACCAAGTTTCCCTAATCCAGTGACAATCAGTGACACAAGATTTTTACTGTATATACAATGCTATGTTAGTCACTCTGGAAGGATAAAAACACCTTTGACAAAGCACTTGCCTTTAGGTGCTAGGAGAAGAGAAAAACCATTAAGAAACACACATATGAACAGGAGTGAAAGAATCAAAAACCCCAGGACATTCTGCAGGAGAATGGATTTAACCAAAAAGGGGAAATGTATGCTTTGTTTTTCTAATAAAATAATTTTGTGAGCACTTTGTTCAATTAAAGATTATTATACTTAGAAGCAGGTTGAAATCTTTTTCTTTCCAGCATGCAAAGCTTTCTTTAAAGATAAAGGTTGTCGTGGTATTTTTAATTACTGAGGTTGGGTACTTATTTCTTTCTTACATTCATGTGCTTCCAAAGGGATTTGGAACATGAAAGAGTTTC
The DNA here is from genome assembly GCF_054371585.1 of Giraffa tippelskirchi. Taxonomy (NCBI): domain Eukaryota; kingdom Metazoa; phylum Chordata; class Mammalia; order Artiodactyla; family Giraffidae; genus Giraffa; species Giraffa tippelskirchi. The sequence goes on along the minus strand of NC_137280.1, from coordinate 38,202,989 downwards.
ATAGCTGTTTAGAGAAATGAGAATTTAGGCCTTGATAATTATAGACATTACTTTCCAGTTCTATCTAAGTTCAGACTCTATTCTCTGTAGTATTGAACCTTCCAAGTTGTGTTATACCAATATAATGTATGCTCTGTGTGCCTGGAACATTCAAACACTGGTGAGTTTCTAGAATACATTAAGGCAAATTAGTTTCAGCTAGCTTTGTCCTGAGTGATTTTTTTCTATGTGGTTTGTGAATTATCAAATAAACATATCATTTAGGAAATACAATTTTATAGCATTCTTATTCCCAGTAATTGTAGCTCAAACACAATATACCAATAATGCAATTTGGCTATCATGGGCTGACTACCTGAAGCAGTGTCTGGACATGTTATTCATGAGCTTAAGATGACTGGAAAATGCTAATTTGGGGGGTAATTTTGATGGATTCCTACTGATCTATCAAAATCTTATACTATAAACATGTATGTTTGGGTAGTGTTTAGTGAAGGTAAATATTTCTGTCTTGTCATGTATAATTTTTTTTTAAATAACGCTGATCTATCATAAGGGCTTTTTAGGTGGCTCAGTGGTAAAGAATTCTCCTGACCATGCGGGAGACATGAGACACGGGCTTGATCCCTGGGGTCAGGAAGATCCCCTAGAAAAGGAAATGGCAACCCACTCCAGCATTCTTGCCCAGAAAATTCCGTGGACAGAGGAGCATGGTGTGCTACAGTCCACGAGGTCACAAAGATTTGGACACAACTGAACGACTGAGCAAGCAAGAAAATCACATCTGTAATAAAGTACTAATTTATAATAAAGTATTGGTGGTTTTATTTCTGATTAAGGTTAGACCATTTCCCTCTATTTTGTGAAATAATATTAATGGCTAATGCTTATATAACACCCACTATTTGCCAGACACTAAGTGTTTTATAGGTATTGGTCCACTTTATGTCCACAACAACACCATGTATGTAGTAGACATTGTGATGATCACAGTCCCATTTTACAGATGAAGAAAATGACGCAGAGTGATTAAGTAAATTGTCCCAGATCATAAAAGCACCAGTTCTGAATTTGCACTCAGGCACTCTGACTCCTGACTCTGGCATCAGTGCTCTTTATTATCATGCTGTACTTCCTCTCCACAAGTCAGCCTGCACCTCGGCAGCCCTTAATTTCGAGGCCTGGAGCCACAGTTTGGGACTTGAGCAGCTGTAGCCAAATCCTGTTTTTCACTTAATCACTCAACAATAAATGAGTGAGATGGGAAGAACTAGCTTGCAGCCAGCTCTAGCTACATAATTCATAGAACTCAGTCCAAAAGGAAAGTGTGGGACCTCTTGTTCAAAAAGTAGGAAAAAAATAGGATTAATGATACTAAAATATAAAGCCTTTCCCTTCTTTCATGGTTTCCCTCTTGTCATGGAATTTTTCATCTGCCATTGAATGTTGTTCTAAGTAAAGAAAAATTAAAAATTGAACTTATTAGCATGAATTTGGCATTCATCTTTGTGTTGTGCAATTTTTCAGGGCAAATAGAAAAACATTCAACTTTTATGTGGAATCACCAAAATCGTACAATGATTTTTTTGTAACTTGTACCTGAATATCTTTTTTTTTTTTCTTTCTTACCAGAACAGTGGAAACTCTGCATAAAACTAATTCAACTGTTTTTATTTCACTGCTTGACATGAACATTTCACCAACACTTTCTCCTTCTGGCTTACTGATGAGTAGGAAGGACTGAAAGGAATGTGAGTTGTCCTGTTTTTTTTCCATTCCTTCTGTGTTATAATTTTCAATGTAAAATAGTTCATTAATAGGAAGGAAGTAGGTTGCTTGGTCGTATCCGACTCTGCGACCCCATCAGGCTCCTCTGTCCATGGAATTCTCTAGGCAAGAATACTGAAGGGGTAGCCTAGCCCTTCTCCAGGGGATCTTCCCGACCCAGGAGTGGAACTGGGGTCTCCTGCATTGCAGGTGGATTCTTTTCCAGCTGAGCTACCAGGGAAGTCCAAGTTCATTAATAATTGGAACTAATATGAGTAAGAAAAGATATGATAAAATTCCTCGGTTGTTCATGTTTCCTATAACACCATTGCTTTTCTTTCTTTTAGAAGCAATTCTGTTTCAAAAAGAAAGTGTACGCTCTTCGGGTTCAGTTGTAGAAGCAACACACTTACTGTGTACTTGATTTGCATCTCTCTCAACTTTCACTTACCGTGGGTCCCCTGGAATCCAGCATACATGGACACACAAACACTATGTGTGAATTGGGAGGTAAGGGACAGTGCAAACTGACATGCATTTTGCTTGTATCTCTTCTACTCATGTATGTGTTCCATTGTTCCAAGGGACTTTGCTTAAAAAACACAAGTGCAAAAATGAGATTCTGGAGAATTTCATGATGGCAATAGCAGAATTTTTTTGAGGGGCAAAGCTCTGCACAGGTTGTATGCCTGAAGTAAGCCTAGCTTTGGGCCTTTAGGTGAGATGGAAGCTGAGTTGAACTAAAACCACTTTTTCAAGTTAACCCCAAACATCATGCTAAAGATTGGGATAGATGTATGTGCACTGTCATGTATAAAATAGATGGTTAGTGTGAATCTGTTGTATGGCACAGGGGGTTCAGCTCAGTGCTCAATGGTAGGATGTGGGAGGGAGGGGATATATGTATACATATAGCTGATTCACTTCATGGTACAGCAGAAACTAACCCAACATTGTTAAAGCAGCTATACCTCAATAAATAAATAAGTAATAATAAATAATAATAATATATATTTTTTAAATGTAAGAGATTGGCCTGGGACTGTTAAGTATAGTCACAAGTGATCAAAACAGGCCACCGTGCCTACAAATGCAGTGGGGTGGGCTGACTACTGCTCTACTGAAATGAAGCCCCGCTGAATGATGATGAAAGATGGCCTACCATTAACAAATGGTTAAGTGCTAAAAGTGTAAAAACTGGAGAGCCTGGGTGGTTTCAGCATAGTTAAAGGGCAGGTATAGTCAAATGGTAGAGAGGAGAATTAATTAGGAGGGTCGCTGAGATGATTGGATCCTCAGCCGAGGCAGATCTGCCCTGTGAAGGTCAGAGTCCTAGAAGGAAAAACTAGGAATTCTGAGAAGTGGGACAGGGCTCTCTGGGCGTCCCTGAGGATATTGATTCTACAGCCCCTCTGAAGCCTCCAGATGTGCAGAGGTGTCCACCCTGCCCTTCTATACAGAGAGCTGGCACTGCAGCTGTGCTGGAAGATGCTACAGACTCCTCTACCCACAGGTCAGTTGGTACCCTGGTCAGATTCAGCCCTCATTCATCTCTTCTGGTTGCCAAGCCAATAACTACAGATTGGATTTTTAAGACTGCTTGGTCAACAGACCAAAATGTAAGCCTGAATAAGCAAGAATGTATTAACCTGGGGCCACTTTCTTGGGAAATAAGGATTAACACCTTAGCAAAGACTCTAGTCATGGGGCACATATGCTGCTGTGGTGGATTTTGGAAACCTAGAAAAACAATGGCCAACTCTCTGTAAGTTAGGAATGCCTGAGTTGACCTGGCTGATGGTGGATGAAGGGAAAAATTATGCTTGAGAGAAGTGGGCACATTGGGGTGGATATATTAAGGAGAACCCACAAAACCCATCATGAGATTATATCCCATGAGAGAGCTGAGAGAGGACTGACCATATGTTAAAACCACCGGGAATGTACTGGGGAGGGAGGCAGGCCAGCGACGATGACCATTATCAGGCTCCATTTCAAGGCAGCTGGAAAAAGAATATGGTTGATCAGGCACCTGGGTTCTAGCCCTCATTCTAAAATAACTCGGTGATGCAGGATAGTTGTAAAACTATCTAGGCAAATCATTCAGAAAATTTCATTTCGGAAAAGAGAAGTCTTTATGGTTTCCTCAGATCCATGTAAGTCTATGCCTTACTGCTCTCGACTCTTAATGCTTTTCTTTGGCTGTGCTGAGTCTTTGTTGAGGTGTGTGGACTTTCTCTACAAGCAGTGCTCAGGCTGCTTTTTGTGGTGGCTTCCCTTGTTACGGAGCACAGGCTCTAGAGTGTGAGGCTCAGTAGCTGTGCGCTTAGATGCCCCTAGGCATGTTCCCATCCAGGGATTGAATCTGTGTCCCCTGCGCTACTGGCAGATTCTTAACCACTGGACCGCCAAGGAAGTCCCACATTTTTATTTTTAAATTGACTTATCTTTCCCTAATGTCTGAAGAGGTAGATAATATTATTTAAGTTTTAGGGATCAGGAAACAAAAGTTAAGAGTCTAAATGATTTAGCATGTTTTAAAGTTGACAAGAGAGAGATAATTACTTACTATTGCAAATCATGAAGCAAAGTGGCCTATGCTTGAATCAAAGCTCTGTAGCTTACTAACCCTGTGACGTTGGGCAGTGACCTAAATTTTAAACTTAGTTACTTTAACTGCAAAATGAGATTAAGGCTAAAATTTGAATTATATATTATTTGGAATATTACCTGTGATAATCCAGGTAAAATGCATGTAGCATATATTTAATAAGTATGAACTCAAAATACATTTCCTTTACTGTTACTGTTGGGCTTGCCACTTGCATCTGAAACATAGATCAATTGCCTGCCTGATCTTTCAAACTCCATTTTTATTTTGGAATTGCAGGTACAGGAAGATATGACGAAACTCTGTTTTTATGTAAAAAACAAACTAGTATACAAATAAGAGGAATTTATCACTCTCTCATTTCCAATGTCAAAATTTATGAATTGATGGAGCCCAAGTTTGAAAATGTGCAGAGAAGTTCACCATTAAATCGCTTCACTTATTTTCTCTTTTCAAAAATATATAAATTTTTTTAAAACAGCAGGATAGAAAAAGAAAATCATGTTCAAGAGAGGGCTGTTACCCTACTACATTTCTTCAATGATTGATTGTATTTTCTCCCAGGACTCAAAGAAAAGAAGAGAACATGAGGGTTGATTGCATCAAAAGTGTGTCACGAATAAAGGAATCAAGAAATCGCATATGTCTGCACAGAAGTCAACTAATAAATCAAAAGCATGTTCTTAGCTAAGTCAGATGTTTCTTTGAAACAGCATATGGTGCAATTCTAATATACTCTAGATTCAGCTACCTAACAGGCTGTTGCTTTCAACTAGTGAAAAATCTAGCAGCACAAATGTTTATAAGGCTGGTAAAACATTTTAACTTTATTTTATGCCCTGATTAGCTATTACTGGTCTGATGATTACATTGTAAAACCTAAAATCATAAATGGAGAAAATACCTTTTGGCAAGAGTGAATCCTAATTGTTACAACGTCCTATATTATATGTTCATCATTTCTCTTTAGCAGTTATTTTGATGTAAAATTTAACAAGTTTTCTTTCATACCGTATCAAGTCTGTATTTTTCTTTAAATTGTGGATTTAAATTTCCACATCACTTTTTAAAGTTGAGAGTCATAAAATTAACATATGTCATAATCATTTTAATCAAATCCTCATGATAGTATCGTGTCCTAATCAGGGAACAATAAAAATTATAACCTTTAAAAATGTTAAGATGACTGTATCTTACAACAAAGAATAAGCCAATCCCATTATAGTGGAAGAAAACTAGTTCACATAGAGTTTTAAACTTTCAATACTAAAAAGTCCCTGACTATGTGAAGGTTGCTGTGGGTGTGTGTAACTTTGTAGCAAAGGAGAAACTTCTTAGACTATGATTAATTGACAGAGTTAGGAGGAATTTGGCTCAGTTGATCATTATTCTATTTTCCAATGATATTTAATTGCTGTTATATTGTAATGTCAGTGGTAGTCAATGTCAAATCTGAAAACTGTATTCTAACCCCTGTTCATCCTTTGACCAAAAAAATGCAGCTATGTGTGTTTGTTGGTTACTGATACCAAGGAAGGACAATCTTCCAGAGGAAATTATTGAGCACTGTATTTTATCAGATTTAAAAGGGAAGGAGGGTCAGAGGATATTAGTGAAAAATTGAGAAATAGAAAACTAAGAGAGGAATCATTGGTTTAATTTTCTAACCAGTAATCAGCTAATTATTCAGAATGGAAACCAATCTTTCATCTTGAGTGACCAAATTCAGCAGCATCCTTGGTGTTTATGAGAAGGAAGAATGGCCTCCTTCCTATATGTGGAGCTGCTTAAGCGCAATGAGAGGGCCCTGGAGTTGCTTTGCCAGAATTCTGAAATCCAGGGTTTTATTATTTTTTTTGCCTATTTCTTCCTTTCATTAAATCGACTCATTATTTTCCAAGGCTGCCAATTCTGTGTGTAGTATCTATTCACACCACTTAATATTTCATCAGAGCCTAGTGCTATCATTAGGAGCCAAACAAATAATGGAAAAGCTAGGCTACAAAGCCAAGCGGTCAAATGGGAGGGAATGGCTATATAGTGCCGAAGTACAGCGGCTGTTTCAGTTGTGTGATTTTTTCCCCATCTGGCTCCCAAATCAAATAATTGAAGAACATAAAAAGGGAAATGGCACTAGTGAAATGTTCCCTTTCTGATAGACACTTGGCACCGGCTGTCTTCCTCATGCTTACACTGATCCAGGCCCAAGACCAATTCTGTTCATAGTTAAGAAATATTAATGAGGCTTGCAACAGTAACTTGCTGACTTAGTGTCAGGCCATCTCATATGGAAGCCCTGGCCCCTTGCTTGTGGCCCAGTTGCAATAAGGGGTGTTGTAAAGCCTTTGAATACAAATGTGACCCTTCCCAGTCTCCTGCTTAATTTCTCCATGACTTGTTCTTCTCCCTGAATCTTACCCAGTTCTACCTAATACCAGGCTTCTGGATCTCTCTGCATCCTTTCCCGTTTGCTTGCTTATTCAGACTTGTAATCACCTGCATGCGCTTCCCACTAATAATCATGCCCCACATTTAGCTGTTGCGATCTTCCTGCCATGTATTGCCTGATCACATGTGGAATCAGAATTGCTCCCTTTTCCTACTTTGGCATCCATCTTCATTTGCCTCCTCTTTTCATTTGGTCAGCCTGGTTGGTCTGATATGCCCTGTGTGCTCTGGTTCTCTGATTATGGGAAACAGGAATAAAAATATGGGCAGAGGGCCTAGAAACATGGCAGCAGTGAGAAATCTAAACTTCGGAGTTGTCTCTGCCTTGCTGCTATCTTGGATAAATTTTTCCATCCTTTGTTCCTTTCTCATTGTACAGAGAAGGCTTTTGTGAAGTCTTGATTAATCTGAAACTACAGTGTGCGACAGCTCACAGGTAGTGATTTTGGCAGCTATTTTGAGTTTATCCACATGTCAGGAGCGGTAATTGCGAGCTCCTTTTCTTGTTAATTCCTGCAGTTGCCACTCTTCTTCCCCTGCTGTGAAATTTTGTCCCTCTCCAAAACAGAACACATTTTTTTTTTTTTTTCCTGATGTGCAGAGCACACTCATTAATTTCTCACTTAGTGATGATTCATTAATCATGGAAGGGCATGTGAGCTGCAGTTAAAGCAACTCCTTTAATTTAATTTAACAAACATTTATTGAGTGTTTAATGTGCAGAGCAAAGCGCTAAGCACGAGACCTGAAGAGACCCAGTTTGTAGGATATGTAAATTATCTTTTCATCAGGATAAGTGTTTAATAAACTTATCTAAATGAAATCTAATTGGTATATACTTTATTATGGTTTTATGTTTAGATAAAAATTTTAAAATAAACTTTAGTTATAAAGAAACATACTTATATTGTTTCTATAGAGAATGCGTGTGTTTTATTTAAGTAACTTACCTACAGTTCATATTCTTATGAAAACAGTGCCAAGTCAAAAACTAAATCCTTCAAAATATCACAGCTTATGCTTCCCTTTTGTACACCATTTCTTCTCTTCTCTGTTGATTCTATTGTGTAGGAATAATACAGACACAGACACAGAATCAGGAAAATGGTTACAAAACAAATGATCTTTGAGCAAAACTAGGATATAGTGTGAAATAGTCATTTTATATAATCGAATTATAGAATCCTGGAATGTTAGAATAGATGAGATCCAATCATCAATTTTATTTCAATCATTTTACAGGTATGGAGGCTCAGACACAGGAAGAGGGAACGGTTTGCCCATGATTGCCCTACCAGTTGGAATCAGAAACCAGCTTTTGATCCAGACTTGAAGTATTAATCATGACTCTCTGAATGGTGAGAACCAGAAAACAAACTAACTTGGGAAATTGTTGGTCATGCCTTTGAGAGGTGGGTGGATTGCAGTCATGGCTTGATTTAAGTGTTCCAGCTGTTTTAGTTTCATTCATTCTCCAACTCCAGAATCAGCTTCTGTCTTTGGTGGACTCAGTTCCTCCTAGTGGGGACAGGCTTCATCCATGCTACTGGTAAAGATGTTCATAAGTAGTCACAGGATAAAGTGTTCCTGGCTTACTGACTTAATGGAAAACATGAAAAGAAATTCATTCCTATTATTTGAACATCATTCAGGATCCTGATTGCCTCTGCTTGGTTCATGTGGGCACCACCATGACAGTCACCAACCCCCAAAATGTGAGGGATTGTGACTGGCCAGACATGGCTCACATGTCCACTGTCTTTGGTCAGAGAAGCTCAACTGCTACCAAAATAAGGGCAATGCTAGGAAAATATTCTGGACAGACAAAAGCAATGGCTTCATAGCCCACTACAGTAAAAAAAAAATCTTAAAGGATTTAAAATGGTGCATAATGAAAAGGAAACAGAGTTGAAACCTAATTTTATATTTTTGGAATATTGAAGAAAGTTGGAGATATCGATTAGGATATTGTTTGCTCTATTAGAGCTTATTGCAAACAATGAACAATTGTTATCAGCATAGTTCACTCTTCTTTTCCATAACCTTCCCTTTTCTCATGGAAAGGTTCCCCACCTCCCATGATCCAAACCTATCCACTAATAATTAGCAAACCTCACCTTTATATTCTCTTTTTATCTCTGTTATTGTCAACTGTAAAACTCCAGGTAGACATCAGAGAAAATTCTTATGAAAAAAGCATTTAGGAGTTCTTGTTCATATTATTGCTCCTAATATGTTCATAATTGTTCAATATTGCTCATAAATTATTGTTCATATTATTTTGATTCTTTGATACTCCTTATGCCTATTACATTGTAATGAATACTAATGAGTTAATGAAGAATGAGTAATTTACTTAGGACATTGATACATGCAGAGAAAGTGCTATAAGGTTTTGGTTTTTAGATAAATTAAAGCTTTTTGAAAGTTTATCCCTCTGAATATAATTATTTCTATGCCTGTGCATTATCAAATTCAGTCACTGTAATTCAGTGTGCTCAGACTCATACAACACACATATTCATTCAACACTTAGGAAGTTCTCTCTAGAATGAACTAGCTAATAAATGACTATTTATAAACACAAACACACACATTTATAAACATCTGACCTCAAGGCAAAGGGGATTAACAACACTCAACCACTTCTAGACTTCACTGATCTGTAATTCCACCTCTGTGAAGTAGATGTTTTTCGTATTTGAATGATTAAGTAATTAGCTCAGATAATATTAAGAGTAGTGGTTCTGTCAGATCCTATGGGCTTTAATTCCAGCTTTGCTTCTTACTAGTTTACTTGCCTTTGCGAAGTCTTAGTTTCCTCACTGGAAAAATGGTGAGAAAAAATAGGATCTAAACATGCTTGGAAAATAACACTTGGGTTTGTCTGATTCAAGATTTTTCGATGTAAATAAAGTTAGTAAATGATTCCTGTGTTAAAAATCAAGAGAAACAAAGGTAAGTTATGGTTTCCTAGTTCTCTTTTACCCCAGTTCCTCCCATTAAGTTGGGTGTTGTAGCCAGATTTAGACTTTCAATTCCTTGAGTTTCTTATTTCTAGTTATTTTCACTCTTACTTCATCATGGTCATCCCACGCCACAGAAATTCTCGCCTGGGCAAATTTTGAATTCCTCTACCTCTGAAAGGCTACCTAATAATATGTCACTGTCACGGCCATCTCTTACTTTCCTAACACACACAGTGAGAACTCCGGGCCTAGAAGTCTCTTTCCCTATTAGCTTCCTTGCCTACTGCCAATGCTTTAGGCTTATTCTCTCTGAGAGTAGACACTGTCAATATACCCAATTCTCTTCTCCTATTATCTGTTACTCTCTGTGCACTGTGACCTTCAATCTCTCTCCATCTCTCCAAACTCTATACTCCAGCAGAACTAAAAGTACTGGGAGTTCAAATGTGCCCTGCTGTTACGGGTTTTTGTCCCTTTGCTTGTACCACTCTCTACTTGAAATACCTGTCATACAAAGATACATTTAATTTTAAAGTCTTTCTGGGAAAAAAAATCTCTGTAAAGATTTTCATGATCACCCACCCTAGGTTAAATCTATTACTCCCCCATTCGGTGGCCCACAGTGTTCTGCACCCATACAGAAAGACACACGTTCTACTCATTTGCACTTACTTGATTTTTATATCCACCTTCCATGGCTGCTTAATTTCTGTATGCTCAGCATCGGTATAGTGAATCACATGTAGTAGGTTATTAATAACTACTTATTGGATGAATTTATTAAATGAATTAAGCAAGGGGAAATACTGTCTCCCTGGAAAAATTAAAGTTTTTGTTTTTCCAATACTAAGGCACATACAACTCTCCCTGCCTTTTTCTGAAGCTGTTGGGAAGGACAGGGTAAAGTGTGTGAACAAAAATTATTAGCCATGTTAATCCTCATTTTTGGTGTATTTGAATACTTTCTTTTACTTTATGTAAAGTTTCACATGAGTAACTTCAGATTACGTGATTTAAAAAAGCAAAGGGTGTGTGCGTGTGTGCCTCTGTGTGCAGAAAGGTGGGCAAATAAATAATTTCAACAAGTTCTATTTCAGAAAATAGCAGTATTTTCCTTGACACATTTTGATACTTGTATGTGCACCAGATTAACAGAGTTTTTCAACTTGCTGTAAAATAAATAAGATGAATGGTTTGCATGAAGAAAATTGTATTCCAGCACTGAGAGTTAGCTCCCCTTTTAGAAATTTATAATCAATGCACAGAAATGTGAATATCTTGAATAAATCTACCACTTAAATCTGTAAATTTTTTTGATACAAACATTATCTATGGCTCCTGAAAATATCTAGCCAAATGTTAAGATCAAATCCATAAATGGTATTGTGCTGAACACTGAAGTCTGCAGTTTGTGATCTAGATTTCTGAGAAATATATCGGAAAATATTGAGATATACAAATTCATTATTGTACAAAAGAATAACTAGAAAAGCACCTGCCAAACCACTCAAAAAAGACCTCAAGTTTGGTAAACTGGTTTTCATACCAAAGGAATTTAGTTAATTATGTCAAATTTTGGAATGCATAATCTAACATTGTAGTTAAGATATGTATTCCCAAGTGGCACTAGAGGTAAAGAACTCACTTGCCATTGCAGGAGAGGTTAGAGACGTAGGTTCCATCCCTGGGTTAGGAAGATCCCCAGAACAGGAAATGACAACCCACCCCAGAATTTTTGCCTGGAGAATCCCACGGACAGAGGAGCCTGGAGGGCTACAGTCTATAGGGTCTCCAAAGAGTCAGACATGACTGAAGCAACTTAGAAGGCACATCACTGTAGTAGAATTTGCAGTCATTATCTTAAACTAATAAAATGTATGTACATGTAATTTGGGAGGAACTTTTGGAATGACTGAGTTCATGGTTTATTATACAATTCATTTATCAAACAGCATAAAGTTATAATTATTGATATTTACATTGTCATGTTTTGCATAATTAGCAGAGATCTGCTGGTGTATGTTTAATAACTATTCTCTGAGAAAACAAAGTCCTGATTTGCAATGTTTGCCAATTTCCATGGTATAAATTCTCCTACTGCAGCCAACTTAAAGCCACCAACGTGAGGTTACCTAACACAGAGTCAGGAAGAAAAGCACACAATTCACTCTCCTGAGGTGTACAAGCCAGCTCCAGCACACCAGTGCCAAACTCTTCTGTAGGTTTCTGGTAGAAGCCCACTCTTTCTATGTAGATACATGGTTAATTAAATGATAAAGAAAGCCATACCAATGAGACAGATACTTGGAAGAGCTGTACTCAAGAATTCCTTTTGTTTCTCTGAATTCCTTCAAACAATTAAAGGCAATAGAGTTCAAGTTGTGTTTTTGTTTTCCTAAGTAAGCCTGGGGTGATAATTTTCTAAGAATTGTATTGAAAATTTCAAATGCAGGAAGGCTTTACCCATCCATTCTGTTGTCTGGGCTGCTTGGATGTTGCTCTTAAATTGGGGCCCAGAGTCTGTTGTTGATGCTGCTGCTGCTGCTGCTAAGTCGCTTCAGTCGTGTCCGACTCTGCGCGACCCCATAGACGGCAGCCCACCAGGCTCCTCCGTCCCTGGGATTTTCCAGGCAAGAGTACTGGAGTGGTCTCAGAAAATGAGGAAATATCAGCTTCCAAGCATGTTCTATTTGAATGTTACATCTATAATTGATGAGATGTATTTACACATTGGCATTCGCTTTTCTTTCTTCAGTTTTTGAAACTTTTCCAGATGCCATTATGGGTTAGTTGTTAAAGATTAGGTCTCTAATGCAGGTTTACATAGAAAGGATATGAAATCTCTTTATCTGTAAGTTGGAAACAGCATAATATTATTGAGGAAAACAAGTTAGATTTTTATGGTCACTATCTGAGTGAGTGAGTGAAAGTCAATCAGTAGTGTCCAACTCTTTGCGACCCCACGGACTATTGCCCACCAGGCTCCTCTGTCCATGGAATTCTCCGGGCCAGAATACTGGAGTGGGTAGCCTTTCCCTTCTCCAGGGAATCTTCCCAATCCTGGGATCGAACTCAGGTCTCCCACATTGCAGGCAGATTCTTTATCAGCTGAGCCACAAGGGAAGCCCATGGTCACTGTCTTTTGTGTAGAAACTACCCCCTGCTTAACTAAGTGTTATTTTAGGTAATATAAGTAAAAACTCTACACTAGTTACTTAAAACTTGTTCAAATGTTTGTTTTTAATATTCAAATGGTTGCAGCTTTATCTTTTACATATACTTATTGTCTTTGGGATTTTTAAGAGTGATGTACTAGCCAAAGTATGAGTGTGAAAAAATGTCTGAATCAAATAAAACCAAATGTCTTTCTGAGCCATTGAAGTTCATATGGTTTTAATGTATTTTTATGAGTTTTCTAGAAAGGATTGTCTTCCAGAACACTCTAGTTTCATCAGTCCTGAAAATATGTCTGCAATAACAACCTTGCCCTTCATATTTCTTCAGTTCTCTTTCCCAAATCGTGTACTAGAACACACAAGTCCCATGGGATGGTCCTTAAAAAAAAAAAAAAGAGGAAATTTTACAATCAAGTATGAAAATGGTTATATTCACTGACTCCCTTTAAAGAGACAAAATATACATAAGAATATTAAGGACTCTGAGAAGTGTTGGCAGAGAAAGAAATCATATTTACTCTAAATCATCTCCCACTTATATTGATCCTAGACTCTCTTTTTATGTCATCTTGAAACAGCGGGGAAGGGAGAATGGCACCATCTTTAAAATAATGATATAGCCATTGGATATTGAGGAAAACTGGTTAGAACCAAATAGGTCCAAGATGGCGGAATACGCAACTTCCAGTGAAACTTGAGATGCGTCATACAGTTCATTTTAATACATTGACATAAGCTGAGTGACACACCCACCAGTGCCATGACAATTCTGAAGCTGACCATCAAAGAGCAAAAAGTGGGCCATGACCCAATTCAGGGAAACCTCTGCCCCATCCCCTAAATAATTGAAATAATCCTCCCACTCATTAGCCAATGAAATTACCTAGTCCATAGAACCTAACCCCATGATATTTTGAAGCCCCAGCCTCTCTCTCTCCCATCTTCTGAGATGGCTGATACTCTTGTCTGTGGAATGTGTTTCTTTCTAAATAAATCCATTTCTTGCTATCACTTCATCTCTGAATTCTTTTGCAATAAAGCATAACCTAAAATTCACCAGCAACAATCCTGTTAACATCCATGAAACATACTTTTGGCAATATCTTCTTTACAAAATCTTTTTGAAAAATATTGAATTTACACTTTTTTATCAATATTATTCAATACATAGGTAACTTCAGAAACAAGTTTCTCAATTTTCTAGAAATTGGAAATAACAAAAATTGACTCAAGAGATATAGATACACTAAACCAAACAATGATCATGGAAGGAATTCATTATGTTGTTAAATCAGGGCCTGGCCTGTAAAAATACCAAAGAATTTCATGGATGAATGTTTTCAAACCTTCAAAGAACAGGTAATTCCTATGCAATTTAAGTTGTTTCAGGCATAGAAAATAAAGCATTCCAATTCATTAAAAAAAAAAAAAGAGCCCAAACTACCATGACACTGACTCCAAAATCTGACAAAGAAACCACAAAAAAGAAAGTGATAAACCATCATATATATGAATATTAATGAACGACAGTAAATAAAATCCAGCACTACATTAAAAGAGTAATATGCCATGACCAAGTAGGGATTATTTCAGGAATTCAAGACTGTTTAACAATATGAAATCTTCTAGTACGATTGACTATAGGTCAAAGAAGAAAAATCTTTCATAAACTAGTAGGAGAATAATACTTCTTTAAATAAAATGATATGCATATCTCAAGCCAGTTTCTAGAATTGTTCTTGGTGATGAAACACTTCAAGCTTTCTCCCTGAAGTCAGAAATAAGTCAGGTGTCTGTTGCTTTCCCATTATTATTTGCTAATTATCTGGAAATGTTGTAGACAATGAAATTAGACATACGAATGAAATGATGATGATAAACATTGAAAGAGAAGGGGCAAGATTGTCATTATTTACAGAAAATATGATTTTATATATTTGAAAAACTCAAGAGAATCAATAGGAAAAAGTACTATTAGAATGAACAGAGGGATCCAATAACGTGGTCACAAAATATTAATATATAGAATGTGTTTGATACAACCACAAGGAATAAAATGATATTGGGAATTTATTCCAGTTATAACTACAAATAATAAAAAATGTAATAACAAGCCAAACACCTCAGAATAAGTATAACAAGGAATATATAGACACATATACCCTTGATAATAATATGCAATATTAAACTATGATATAGTTATTCTAATTAATGCATATATCCATTGTAATTCTAATTAAAATTGCAACAGAATAACTCTGAAGTTCACTTAGAACAATAAATATGTAAGAATAGGCAATATCTATTAGCATTATTCAAGCTTCTATAATAAATAATATGATGGGAAATAACATTAGTTAAGCAGCAGAACATTCCTAAGATCTTACTGACTTAATGGAATAGGAATTTATATGTCATTTAAGTCAGTCAGTGGGAGTTTGCCTTGTTGGAGGTGCCTCTTTGTTATTGTTCAAGGGTCCAAGCTTCTGTTATTTTGTGGCTCCACCTTTGTTTAAGTCTTTTGGGTTCTTTCTTAAGAGTTGCTTCTTGATGTTTTTGCCCATAAATGCGTATCTCTTCCTGGCCAGATCTCAGACACATAGTCTTAACTGTTTGTGGAGCTAAGAAATGAAATCTAGCTGCATATAACAGAAGATAATAAAATGTATTTTGAGTAAGACAGAGCAATCTGACAACACTTTTATAATCAGAAACCAAAAAGCAGATTCTAAAATACATAATGTGCATTACTGTGTTTGTCTTAAAGAAATATTGACTATCCAAGTAACTAAGGGTATCAGTGCTTTTTAAAATAAGAGATTTTCCCTCTTAGATAGAATAATGCTATCATTTTTAAAAATTTTCTTCATTTATTAATCGCTGCCTGGTCTTTTCTCTAGTTGCAGTGAGCTGGGGCTTTCTACTTGTGGTATACGGGCCTCCCATTGTGGTGGCTTCTCCTGTTGCAGAGCACGGGCTCTAGCACACACAGGCTTTGGTAAGTGTGACATGCGGGCCCAGTAGCTGTGGCTCTTAGGCTCTAGAGCACAGGCTCAGCAGTTGTGGAGCACAGGCTTAATTGCTCCAAGGGTATGTGGGAGTCTCCTGAATCTGGGATCGAACTCATGTCTCCTGCATTGGCAGGCTCTTTGTCACTGAGCCACCAGGAAAACCCTAAACAATGCTATCTGGCAAAGAGAAACTAATTGTTTTTAGCCTTCTAGTGTATAGAAACATGCTTTATCATTTGTGCACAGCTGGGCTAATTGGAGAAGCTAAGTGGGTGGATTTTCTTGTAGTTCTCAGTGCTTCCTACTGTTTAGGAAACAAAACTTCATTGAAAATATGTGTGGGCTTTGTGCTTGCTCCTACATCTGGAACATAGAATGAACAAAGCAGATGGAACTCAATCTGGTGAATGTGTAGTACTGAAGACATCTTGAGAACACGGGTGTTTTTCAACAATTATTTCAGTCTGTGCACACTGATTTTATGTTGTGTGAGCTATGAACTTGGAAAATCATATAAGGATGTTTCTGAAACATATTCTAAGTGTGGCCATTTCAAATTATTTTCATGAGAATCAATTGCAATGATATGTGCAAAATTACTGTTTTATGTAAGAAACGTAGGCTTCCCTAGTGGCTCAGAGATAAAGAATCTGCCTTCCAATGCAGGAGATGTAGGTTCGATCCTTGGTTTAAGAAGATCCCCTAGAGAATGAAATAGCAACCCACTCCAGTATTCTTGCCTGGGAAATCCTATAGACAGAGGAACCCGGAGGGCTACAGTACAAGAGGTCGCAAAAGAGTTGGTCATGACTTAGCAGCTAAACAACAAAAACAATAAGAAATGTACAATATGGTAGCTGTTTTAGATCTTTATTCTTTCCTCATCATAAACCGAGCACTTACAGCACCCTGACCCTGTTCAAGGCAACGAGGATGGTGGCCTTGATGAAAATGGACCCACTTCCTGCTTTCAAAGTGCTTCCAGTTTAGGGTGGATTGCAAGCAGGGGACATGAAGTGAATATATAAACAAGTAGAAAAGATCATTTCAAATAGCGATGTGTTATGAGTGACATTAAACAGCCTAATGAGCTGGAGGCTGGAGGGGAGCAAGGGCTGACCATAGAGCTGGTTGGACGTGAAAGTGAAAGTTGCTCAGTCGTGTTCAACTCTTTGCGACCCCATGGACTGTCCATAGAATTCTCCAGGCCAGAATACTGGAGTGGGTAGCCTTTCCCTTCTCCAGGGGATCTTCTCAACCCAGGGATCGAACCAGGTCTCCCGCATTGCAGACAGATTCTTTACCAGCTGAGCCACAAGGGAAGCCCTAGAGCTAGGTAGGCATGGTGTATTTTAGAAGGCAGTGCTTGAGATGACACCTATATCACGAGAGAGGCAAATTTTACAAAAAAATACACTCAGCAAATGTTTGCTGAATGAGTTCATCTATCTATTTTTGGTTCATCTTTAAATTCATTTTATACCATGAAGTAAAAAGTAAAATATTTTCAGCAGCTTAAAGAACTCTATATCTGCATACAAATGCTTTTCCTGGTCTAATGAAGTTGTGTGTTTGGACATTAAGCAGGATAATAGTTCAATCTGTCAGCTTTAAAAAAAAAAAAAGAGATATAGTTGCTTTACAATTGTATTAGTTTCTGCTGTGTAACAAAGTGAATCATCTTTGTGTTTACATATATCCCCTCCCTCTTGAACCTCCTGTACCCCCACCATCCCATCCCTCTAGGTCACCGCAGTGCACCAAGCTGAGCTCCCAGTGCTTTATAGCCGCTTCCTACTAGCTACCTATTTTATGCATAATAGTGAGTATACGTCAATGCTACTCTCCCAGTTCAACCCCCCCTCCCCTCCATAGCCACATGTCCATACTCTACATCTACATCTCCACTTCTGCCCTGCAAATAGGTTCCTCAGTACCATTTTTCTAGATTCCACATATTTTAAACGAACTAGACATTTTAAAAGGAAACAGAGTTTTGGAAGGAATGTAGCACTTCAAATTAGCTACATTACCCAGATGTAAGTGTTATGGCTTCACTTTTAACCACTCTCCCCCATCTCTGCTTCCACATTTGCCCTGTTCTCTTTCTTTCCAACATTGTTAGTGTCATCATTCGTAGTTATTTTATCCATGTAGCTCCTCACCATGCTGGCAATTAAACAGCTATACCTGTCTCCTCATCTATAAATTTGGACTAATAATTCCTATCTAGTCACTCAGAGGGCTAAAGTAATAATCGATTGTCATGATTTATGTGAAAATAGTACATTATCATAGAACATTATTTTATATTTTCTAGGCTTATAGACCATTTTAATGCATCAGTGCCATCATTTATTAAATGGGTATGTTGTTGACCTTCTGCACTGTTTCCTTCATAGGGAAGAAAATAAAAACACTTCTTTAAAACAGTGTGTGAGTGAATACGAATGATAATTCTCAGATTTTTGTCCCCTCAGCTGATTATCATCACTTTGTCTGGCTGTGTCTTTCATGGAAGTGTTCTAGGAAATTTTGATGATTATCATCTACTTCATGAATATGAATTCTTGGGGTTGAAAAGATCGCAAAGCAAAGAAAAGCAAATAGAAAAGAAACAAAGCCTATCTTTGTGTTAAGAATTTCCTGATAGGAGGGGGTAAGCTGATCAAAGAGCACCCTAAAATACTTTTCTGTAAATAGCTTACATAACTTGATTTTATAGATAGAACATTCCAGAAGTTGAGTGATAAGGATCTTGGCTACCCTCAATAGACCTTTTAAATGTGCTGTTGGTTTAATGTTTAATATACTGTACAGGGCAATTTAGTCAGGTAACATGAAGTTACTTTTGGTAAGGTTTTTTGGCAGCGTTAATGGCAACTTTGTTAGGAAAAACTCATTAATTTCTCAGTCCCGCTCTCAATTATACCAGAAATCGCTGATTTTCCACCAAAAGCTATTTAAAGAACCAGTGGTGAAAGATTCTAGCATGGATGGAGAACTCTTACCCGAAATTAAGTCTTATGTCCAACATTAATATGGATTTATTTTAACCAAGGCTCCTCATTTCCTAGGAAATGGGACTGTGCACATTTCCATTCTTTCCAAGTGGGTGTCAATTTTGGACTTGTAAGCGTAAATTCGGGCCAATTCCTGGATGTGCTGTCTGCAAGGTACCTATGTGTCAACAGCCCTCTGGAAGAGTGGTTCAATTTCCCCCAGAAGAAGCATTCTTTTTAGGGAGAAAATTTATGTTGATGATTTTCAAATTATTGGAACTCCTCAGGCAACTTTCCAGCTGGCCAACCCCTATACACTGACTTGAGAAGAAGTGCCAATTTTGGATTTTTGGCAGTTGCTAGCATGACCTGGTCAACTTCAAGAGGCAGCTCAGGGAAAGATTTCAGCATCCACATTTTAACACAATTACCGGTTTACTTCTGGATGGAATCCAGCACTTTATTTCTTAATATTTGAAGCTCAATCTCTCTTTTTTTTAGTGTGCAGGAATTTATTTTTTAAAGAAATGCTGTTTATTAGATGGTTAATTTTAGAGAGCTCTCTTAGAATATGGAAACCATTATACTATGAAGGAGTGAACATTTCCCAGTTAGTAAATTACATTTTTTGAACTACATTCTTAATTTATTTTAAAAAATATAAAAACTGCACTAGAAATAACAACAAATATAGGCACATACATATTTATCTATAGATTATTTCTGAAACCAAAACATTGTTTGCCTTTTTTTTTAACAACATAATATTTCATATTCTCAGAATTGGATTAGAAGTTTCAAGCCCCATTCAATTTTTTTAAAAACATCACTAAAATAATAAGCTTTCTAGACTTTAAGCAGCAATACTAGATGCCAGAATAAATGGAACTATATCAAAGTTTTAAGTGAATATAAATTAGAAATCTAGCATTCTGTTCATACTTAGTCAAACAAATGGAACCAAAATGTCATAAATTTTTTAGCTAAGAAAAATTCCATAAGTTTCTAATATATATATTATACATATTATATATCTATAGATATATAATATATATATGTATATATACATGTATACAAAAGCTTTTCAACTACACTTGGTAAAGGCTTGAGAAAGAACAATAACGAAAAAAGAGACTGAGAAACTGGGAAACATAAACTAAATGAAATGGAAGCACTGAATATGAAATACAAAAAATGAAGCAAACAGGATAAAAGCAAGAGATTATCATACAGTCTAGTTGTTTTTAAAAATGGCTGCTCATCAGAATCACATCTGGAAATTTGGAGAAAAAAATAATACCTGGGCATTATTAGTGTTTTTCAAAAAATTCCAAGATAATTCTAATGTACATCTGGATTTTAAAAAGTGACTGGAGGCTTTTCTATTAAATGGTAGTTGTAATAATATCAGTTCAGTTCAGTCTCTCAGTTGTGTCCAACTCTTTGTGACCCCATGGACTGCAGCACGCCAGGCTTCCCTGCCCATAACCAACTTCCGGAGTTTACTCAAACTCATGTCCATCGAGTCGGTGATGCCATCCAACCATCTCATCCTCTGTCGTCCCCTTCTCCTCCTGCCTTCAATCTTTCCCAGCATCAGGGTCTTTTCAAATGAGGCAGTTCTTTGCATCAGGTGGCCAAAGTATCGGAGTTTCAGCTTTAGCGTCAGTCCTTCCAATGAATATTCACAATTGATTTCCTTTAGGATGGACTGATTGGATCTCTTTGCAGTCCAAGGGACTCTCAAGAGTCTTCTCCAATGCCACAGTTCAAAAGCATCAATTCTTCAGCCCTCAGCTTTCTTTATAGTCCAACTCTCACATCCATACATAACTACTGGAAAAACCATAGCCTTGACTAGATGGACCTTTGTTGGCAGTGATATTTCTGCTTTTTAATATGCTATCTAGGTTGGTCATAGCTTTTCTTTCAAGGAGCAAGCGTCTTTTAATTTCACAGCTGCAGTCATCATTTGCAGTGATTTTGGAGCCCCCCAAAATAAAGTCTGTCACTGTTTCAATTGTTTCCCCATTTATTTGCCATGAAGTGATGGGACAAGATGCCATAATCTTAGTTTTCTGAATGTTGAGTTTTAAGTCAACTTTTTCACTCTCCTTTTTTACTTTCATCAAGAGGCTTTTTAGTTCTTCACTTTCTGCCATAAGGGTGGTGTCATCTGCATATCTGAGGTTATTGATATTTCTCCTGGCAATCTTGATTCCAGCTTGTGCTTCATCCAGCCCAGCATTTCGCATGTACTCTGCATATAAGTTAAATGAGCAAGGTGACAATATACAGCCTTGATGTATTCCTTTCCCAATTTGGAAGCAGTCTGTTGTTCCATGTCCAGTCCTAGCTGTTGCTTCTTGACCTTCATACAGATATCTCAGGAGGCAAATAAGGTGTCTGGTATTCCCATTTGTTTAAGAATTTTCCACAGTTTTTTGTGATCCACACACTCAAAGGCTTTGGCATAGTCAATAAAGCAGAAGTAGATGTTTTTCTGTAACTCTCTTGCTTTTTTGACGATCCAACGGATGCTGGGAATTTTATTTCTGGTTCCTCTGTCTTTTCTAAATCCTGCTTGAACATCTGGAAATTCATGGTTCACGTACTGTTGAAGGCTGGCTTGGAGAATTTTGAGCATTGTTTTGCTAGTGTGTGAGATGAGTGCAATTGTGTAGTAGTTTGAACATTCTTTGGCATTGCCTTTCTTTGGGATTGGAATGAAAAACTGACCTTTTCCAGTCCCGTGGCCACTGCTGAATTTTCCAAATTTGCTGGCATATTGAGTGCAGCACTTTAACATATATTACACACTTATATTATCTAATAATATAAAACC
This sequence comes from Giraffa tippelskirchi, assembly GCF_054371585.1. Classification (NCBI taxonomy): domain Eukaryota; kingdom Metazoa; phylum Chordata; class Mammalia; order Artiodactyla; family Giraffidae; genus Giraffa; species Giraffa tippelskirchi. Next base: position 38,181,160 of record NC_137280.1, on the reverse strand, counting down.
CTATTATTTTCTATTGACCAATCATGATATTAAAATGAATAATCACAATGATAAAATAATCACAATAGTAACAGATGTTTATCAGATTTCACAATCAATAGCCAGACAAAAGATAAAAGATAATAATTACAACTGCAAGCCACAATAGAAACAAGATTAACCTAACAATATAAAGTAATTACATTCAATCTGATTGGCTAAGTAGAGTGATGTGGGAAGTGGAAGTGCATCCATGCACATATTGTTATCCATCCAGCCAGTCTATGTTTTTTGGTTGGAGCATTTAATCATACACATTTTAGGTAATTATCAATATGTATGATCCTATTATCATTTCTTAATTGTTTTTGGTTTATTTTTTGCAGGTCTTTCCCTTCTCTTGTGTTGTCTGCCTAGAGAGGTTCCTTTAGCATCTGTCATAAAGCTGGTTTGGTGGTGCTGAATTCTCTTAACTTTTGCTTGTCTGTAAAGCTTTTGAATTCTCCATCAAATCTGAATGAAAGTCTTGCTGGGTAGAGTTTTCTTGGTTGTATGTTCTTCCTGTTCATCACTTTAAATATATCGTGCTGTTTCCTTTCTGGTTTGTAGAGTTTCTGTTGAGAAACCAGCTGATAACCTTATGAGTGTTCCCTTGTTATTTGTCGTTTTACCCTTGTTGCCTTTAATATTTTATCTTTGTCTTTAATTTTTTTTTCAGTTTGATTACTTTGTGTCTCAGGTAGGTCTTGTTCAGTCTCCTGTGGGTGACTGCTCCTTTCCCCTGGGTCCTGGTGCATGCAAGATTTTGTCTGTGTCCTCCAAGAGTGGAGTCTGTTTCCCTCAGGCCTGTGGAAGTCCTGTAATCAAACATTGCTGGCCTGTAAAGTCAGATTCCTTCATGATACCTAGTGCCTTTGCCACATTCCCAGTCTAGGAAGCCTGATGTGGTACTTGGAAACTTCACAACAGTAGGAGAACTTCTTTGGTACTATTATTCTCCAGTTTGTGGATCACCCACTGGGTGGGTATGGGATTTGATTTTATCATGATTGCTCCTCCTGCTGCTAAGTCGCTTCAGTCGTGTCCGACTCTGTGCAACCCCGTAGACGGCAGCCCATCAGGCTCCCCCATCCCTGGGATTCTCCAGGCAAGAACACTGGAGTGGGTTGCCATTTCCTTCTCCAAGGCATGAAAGGGAAAAGTGAAAGGGAAATCGCTCAGTCGTGTCCGACTCTTAGCGACCCCATGGACTGCAGCCTACCAGGCTCCTCTGTCCATGGGATTTTCCAGGCAAGAGTACTGGAGTGGGGTGCCAGTGCCTTCTCCAATGATTGCACCCCTCCAATTGTCTTGGTGAAGCTTCTCCTTTGCTTTTGAACGTGGGGTATCCTTTTTTGGTGGGTTACAACATCCTCTCATCAACGATTGTTCAGTAGCTAGTTGCATTTGGTGTTCTCATAGGAGGGAATGAGCACATGTCTTTCTATTCCACCATCCTGAACTAATTCTGAAGTTTGATATCTCTTTAAAATCATTTTCTGTTTATGTTCTATTTGTAAGAACTTGAAGAGGCTTTAATATAGGAAAAATCTAAAAGAAATATTCTTTAATTTATGGATTTTAAACTTAATTTCCCTGACATGTTTGTTTACTCTTGGAGGTTGAAATATTCTCTCTTCAGGTTATTGATGTGTATATGTTTAGAATGTTAATATTCAATGTTCAGAAAACTGAAAAGATGGAGATTATTCTTGCAGTATTTATAGAAAATGTGGAATAAAGTTTAAATATCTAATTTAAAAATGGTAACTTATTTCCATTCATTAGGTGATCATTTTGTATTCTTAGTGGAATTAGTTTATGTATGGACTTAGTAATAATAATGATTATTTTTCAACTCTTGAACAGTCTACAAACACTATTACAAATGAATGAGATCATGTATTTCTGAAAGAGAACTGTGTTTTCTCTACATTTTTAGCCCTACAGAGCATCACAGTGGCTAACTTTGAAACACCACCCCCACCCCCTCTTAAGAAACCACATTTTCACAATCCATATCCAACTTCTGGGAACAATAAACATTTGCTACTGAGCATGGTAGAATTTAGGTGGGATTGAAAAATTCTAAATTGCTTGGGAATTCTAAATTGCTTATTGATGCCAAAGAAAAGAGGGACATAAATAACTTTTGAAAGTGTGAATACGAGTAGGTTCCCTAACTTATCCAAGTCTTAGATTCCATACCTGCAAAATGAGGATAATAATTCTCAGTGTATATGATAATTACAAGTATTAATCAAGCACTGTGCCTAGTACCTAGTAAATATTTAACAAATAGTAATGCTTCTGAGAATCAATATGGGCTCTGGAATCAAATTGTACTGGGTCTGAGTTCTGGCTCAATCATTTACTAGTTGTATGATGACTGGGCAAATTAATGAACTGGGCCTCATTTCATCTACTGCTATATGAATAAATGAAATAAAATATATAAAGTGTGCAGCACAGATGTCAATAAATGTTGTTTTTATGATTCATAAAACATGACTGGTTGGAGGATGCCCCAATGGTAAAACTGGGTGGCACCAGCTGGCTCAGTATTTTCCAATTTGCCTCCCATGGTGCTTGATTATTGGATGGACACTCTCTCTACTATTTTTATGTAAAGTGTAAAATATATTGCTTTTCCACATGGATTTTCATTTGAAGAAAGAGTTGTGTCGTGAAGAGAAGCTTGAAAAACATCCACTCAGTCCAAAGTCATTAATTTACAAATGCAGTGGTTAAAACTCAGGAAAATTAATAATGAAGCAGTCAGGACTGGAATTCAGGTCAGCAAAATTCTGACTCGGAGTTATATGATATTTCCACTATTTCATTCTCAGTGGTACTTTAGTTTTCACTTTAATTAAATAGCTTCAGGAATTGAGATGTCTACAATTTTTTCTTGAACCATGCACTAATTAAAAAGAACCGTCTGTTAATTAAAAAGAAATGTTTCTAAAATTTGTTTTAAAGAATTGCTGAAAAGGAAATGGGGGGAAATAGTATTATTAAGTGCATTAGTTTAGATTCTACAGAGATCCAATAGGAGATATGTAGCCCTATCTATCTATCTGTCTAGCTATCTACCTATTTATCTGGAAAGATCTATTATAAAGAATTGGCTTATGTGCTCGTGGAGGCAAAAAAGCTGGAATCCCCAAAGTTGCAATGGTATAACTTCAGTCTGAGTCTGGGGGCCTGAGAACCAGGATAGTCTATCTTGTTAACTTTTTGTCCAAGTTTGAGCCTGAAGGCAAGAGAAAACTCAGGTCCCAGCTCCAAGACCATCAGGCAAAGAGAGCAATTTCTCTTGCTTGACTTTTTACTCTATTCAGTCTTCAGTGTATGGGATGAGGACCACCCATATTGAGGAAGACAGACTGTTTTATAAAGTCTACAAATTAAAATGTTAATCTCATTTGGAAATATGCTCATAGATACACACGGAATAACTTTTAACTTAACTTCTGGGCACCCCATGGCTCAGTTAAGGTGATACATCAAATTAATCATCACACTAGGTAAAACACATTTTTATCACTGATTCCAAGTACAAGCGTACCTAGTTTTATTACATTTCACTTTATCAAGCTTTGCAGATTTTTTTTTTAAACAAATTGAAGGTTTGTGGCAACCTTCCATGGAGCAAGTCTACTAGCATCACTTTTCCAGCAGCATTTTCTCACTGCATGTCTCTGTGTCACATTTTGGTAATTCTCAAAATATTTCAACCCCTCCACTGGCAAAATGATGAAGACTTGCTGATGGCTCAGATGATGGTTAGAACTTTTTAGCAATAAAGTATTTTTTAAATTAATGCATGTACCTCAATTTCTTTTTTAAGTGCTATTGCACATATAATAGACTACAGTCTAGTGTAAATATAACTTTCACATGCACTGGGAAACTAAAAAATTTGTGTGACTCACTTTATTGTAATATTTATTTCATTGCAGTGGTCTGGAATTAAACCCACAATATCTCCAAGATATGCTCATACAGATTTTTAAGATCTGCATATATTCTCCAATATCAAGATTCACTCATTCTCCATATGTGAAAACTCAGTTTTTCATATGTTTAAAGTAAATTTTCTACATAGTGTTCTAATGTGTTCTTTCCCCACATATAATATTTGTATAACCTTGTCGAGGCTTTCTGTTTTATGATAATTTATTGCTTAAGTTGGGCTTCTCAAGTGGCTCAGTGGTCAAGAATCTACCTGCCAAGTAGAGGACATGGGTTCAATCCCTGGGTCAGGAAGATCCCCTGGAGAAGGAAATGGCAACCAGTTTTAGTATTCTTGCCTGGGAAATCCCATGAACAGAGGAGCCTGGCAGGCTACAGTCTGTGGGCTTGCAAAAGAGTTGAACATGACTTAGTGACTAAACAACAACAATAACAATTGCTTAAGTACCTTGTCTGTCAATTTGATTAACATTATTTTGTTATGTTTCGAATTCTTGTTATTCTGATATTAGTTCAGGGTATTTGATAGTAGTTCCTTCCCTTAGGTCTTGAGTTTGCCTTAAGTCTTCCAAGTATACACAAATATTCTGAAGTAACCCAAATGATTTATTTTGAGTACAGAAGAAAAATAACATTGTGACAATTATAAGAAATAAAACAATGGCAAAGATTTGCTGTGGTCATTCATACATAGCAAAATATGAAAGTGTGAATTAATCAGATCATCTGTCTATACTACCTGACTCCTCAAGATAGACTCCTCAAGATTCTCAAGACTCCTCTTCCCCTGAAAGATAAGGGGAAAAGCAATACTTTCTTTCTTCTCTCTCAATATTTGACACTTTATGGAATTATAAAAACAATTAGGCAGCATGCCATTCAGTTTTTATTTGATGGTATTTGATAGCATATTTCATCTCATAGTTGATATATTCTGACACCTGTTTATTAAGATGTATATTAAATTTTCCAAAAAAATTGAAAGGTAGCATGCTAATAGATGTATTTCTACCTTTAAACTGTCTAAATATTGAAATTATTACTCAATTAAAACTCCTCTGAAGTTATGCTGTATTTCTGTTTGAGAAAATTATTAATTTCCATGTTACCAAGTCAGTATTTTCGAGTATTTGACCAGGACTTGGATGAGGTTAGCAAAGGGTTTGTGAATAGTAAAAATTGCATCATGGTAGAATTTTAATAGAACAAATTTGGAATAATTTGGAAGCACTTTTCTATATATAATACTTTTGCTTAGAAGGATGATGACTGGATTATCTTCCTTCATTTCCTTAAGTCATTAACATCATTAAAGCCTTCTCTTTCTTAAGCATTCAGCTCTTCTGGACTCTATGGCACCACGTTGTTATCTACAGCACTAAAAATCCACTCTTGCCTCTCATAGGGTATACACACAACCAAGCCTCAAGACCATCTTATGGCATCTCACATCCACTGGTTCATCTCCTTGATTATGACTTTTGCAGCTTGATCACGCAGTAAGTGACTTCTACATTGCTCTCAGGAGTTCTGTTATGATGCCTGCTATCTAGCAGGACAAGCCCTTTCTCACCTCATGCTGTAGCTCCAGAGGATCCAAGATAATACATTTCCTCTGGTTTTATGTCTTCTTTTGGTGCCCTGCTGTCTCCACTGGCTCTTCTTCTTGTTTCATTGTTTTTGTTCAGTTGCTAAGTTGTGTCTGGCTCTTTGCAACTTCACGAACTGCAGCATTCCAGGCTTCCTTGTTTTTCACTATCTCCTGGAGTTTGTTCAAACTCATGTTCATTGAGTCGATGATGCCATCCAACCATCTCACCCTCTGTTGCCCCTTTCTCCTCCTGCATAAGTTTGACTAATGCACTTATTTATTTTTTTCCTTCATCACATCACCATTGCTCACAGCCTCAGGTGCCTCCTTGCAACTAAATCCATATCAGCTTTGGTCTATCTCCTGGGCTTCCATCCCACTTTTAATATCACTTGGATATTTTGGGGGTGTTTTTTCTCACCCCAAATTAACAAATTTCCCTTCCCTTCCATTCTTCTGTATCACAGTCAATGGCAATAGCACCAGCTTTGTAATCTCTCTTACAAAGATAAGAAAGCTGTTCTCTTTCTTGTTCCACATTAAGACTGTTACTAGAGTACTCCTTTTATTGCATCTCTTAGATGTGATGTTTCTTAATTCTCGCTCTTTTGACCTCATCCATTGACTGTTAATCCTACTTCACCAACAATTTATCAAATGAAGCCTCTCTTTTCTTCTCAGGTCCAGGTAATTCAGTTAGATCACTCCTCCTAAAATATCACTCTATGTTCATCACTGTCTGGATCAAAGCCTCTGCCCAATGAATTGGAGTCCACACACTTTACACATCATTTAAAATCGCCTATATTTTGGCCCCATCCCAACTTTTCCCACGTATCATACATGACTCCTCTTTTCAAGCACAATTTATTTGTAATGCTCCAATATGCTTCACACATTATTCTTTTCACACTTGCACACAAGATCTGCATCCTTATCATCATTGCTCTGAATTTTGGTCATTCTTTAATCATTCTTTGTTTCCCTTGTGACTCAGTTGGCAAAAAAAACCACCTGCAATGTGGGAGATCTGGGTTTGATCCCTGGGTTGGGAAGATCCCCTGGGAAGGGAAAGGCTACCCACTCTAGTATTCTGGCCTGGAGAATTCCATGGACAGTATAGTCCATGGGGTCACAAAGAGTTGGACACAACTGAACGACTTTCACTTTCACTTTAATCATTCTTTAGTCCAACTAAAGTTACCCCTCCTTCATGAAATTTCTGACAGGTAGTTTTTTTAAACTTTTTATTTTATATTTATCACAACAATGTTGTGATAATTTCAAGTGTGCAGTAGAGCAACTCAGCCATCCATATACAGGTATCCATTCTCTCCCAAGTCCCCCTCCCCTCCAGGCTGCCACATAACATTGAGCAGAATTCCCTGTGCCACGCAGGCCCATGTTGGTTATCCATCTGAAGTACAGCAGCGTGTACATGTCGATCTCAAACCCCCTAAGTATCCCTTCCCCCAACCCTTCCCCTTTGGTAACCATAAGTTTGTTCTCTAAGTCATGACAAATGATTTTTTTTGAATCTCTAAAGAACTCCTTTCATTCATTTGGCATAACTGTTAACACACAATACTAATATACACTATCTTAGAAGCATATATTCTTTCTTTTCAAAATAAATTCCTTAGGTGAAGTGTCTTAGGAGTTTCATATTCCTGTTGTCTACGTTAATTTGCATAGTTTATTTTGATGTGACAAATAAATCTGCTGTTGTATTTTAGTCAAACATTATTTTTGAAAAATTTGATTTCTGTTTTCTGAAGTACTGCATACTAGTTCAGGATTGGGTGCAGGGGTGTCCAGGTAGGGAGAGATAAACTAGTGAAACATGTGTCCTTCCTCAGTTCAGTTCAGTTCAGTTCAGTCACTCAGTCGTGTCCGACTCTTTGCGACCCCATGAACCGCAGCACGCCAGGCCTCCCTGTCCATCACCAACTCCCGGAGTCCACCCAAACCCATGTCCATCGAGTCGGTGATGCCATCCAGCCATCTCATCCTCTGTCGTCATCCCCTTCTCCTCCTGCCCTCCATCTTTCCCAGCATCAGGGTCTTTTCAAATGAGTCAGCTCTTCGCATCAGGTGGCCAAAGTATTGGAGTTTCAGCTTCAACATCAGTCCTTCCAATAAACACCCAGGACTGATCTTTAGGATGGACTGGTTGGATCTCCTTGCAGTCCAAGGGACTCTCAAGAGTCTTCTCCAACACCACAGTTCAAAAGCATCAATTCTTCGGCACTCTGCCTTCTTTATAGTCCAACTCTCACATCCATACGTGACCACTGGAAAAACCATAGCCTTGACTAGACGGACCTTTGTTGGCAAAGTAATGTCTCTGCTTTTTAATATGCTGTCTAGGTTGGTCATAACTTTCCTTCCAAGGAGTAAGCGTCTTTTAATTTGATGGCTGCAATCACCATCTGCAGTGATTTTGGAGCCCAGAAAAATAAAGTCAGCCACTGTTTCCACTGTTTCCCCATCTATCTGCCATGAAGCAGTTTCTTATTTTGAAAATCTCTATTGGGGAAACTCTCCTGGTGATCAAGTGGTTAAGACTTCACCTTCCAATACAGGGGATGAGGGTTCAATCCCTGGTTGGGAAGCTAAGATCCCACATGTCTGGGGGCCAAAAAAAAAACACCAAACATAAAACAGAAGCAATATTGGAATGAATTCAATAAAGACCTTAAAAATAGTCCACATTAACAAATATTTTTAAGAATCTATATTAAAGGCTTTTATTTTATGGTTTTACCAGCACAAAACTCTAGACTGGAAAGGTGAAACTCAAGTCACATGGTCATTTAGTACTGTTTATTTTAACATTATCTTTATTAAATAAAATTGGTATTTTGGGAATATTTTACCTAATAAGCAAAATTTTATAAAATAAATTGAGGATTTTTTGTCAACAGAGAGCTCAGAAGATAAACTGTATAGTATATCTAACGAAAAAATGAAAATATATTTTTAAATTGTATTTGAAGCAATGTAGTATTTAGAACAATTCAATCACTTTAAACACGTTTCCAGAATGAGACATTTCACTTGTGGGAACATCGACAGAACATGAGAGATTTAGAGGTTAGTACACTTTATGTTAGGAGAGTAAAAAACCATAACTTTGAGAAATAAAGCACTGAGAATAGTGTTTAGCTCAAAAAGAGAAATATTCATAGAAATATGATACATATTTTGAAGAGCTTGTTGTTCAGTCACTCGGTTGTGTCCGGCTCTTTGTGACGACATGGACTGCAGCACGCCAGGCTTCCCTGTCCTTCACCACTCCCCAGAGCTTGCTCAGACTCACGTCCATTGAGTCAGAGATGCTATGCAACCATCTCATCTTCTGTCATCCCCTTCTCCTCCTGCTTTATGTTTATAGTGTAGTTTGTTTTGCATGATTTCCAAAGGCAGAACCAGTAACAATGAGAGTTATAGAGGCATGTGTTTTAGCCCAGTATCAAAAATCATATTGTATTGGAAGGTCTGAAGCATGAGATGAACTGCTACATGATGTATAGATATTTCTATGTTGTGGAAAATGTTTAAAAATAATTATTTCTTTATCATTGTTCATGTTTCCCTTACACTTAAATTGTACTTCTTTTATGGCACTTATCCCTTTCTATCAAGCTAAATAGTGAAATGAAATATTAAAAGTAACACACATGTATATGTGTCTGTATATGTATGTTATTTTGAAATTCATTCTTTTTTAGTATTAGCTGAGGCTCCAATGGTCATGTATGGATGTGAGAGTTGGACGGTGAAGAAAGCTGAGCACTGAAGAATTGATGCTTTCGAACTGTGGTGTTGGAGAAGACTCTTGAGAGTCCCTTGGACTGCAAGGAGATCCAACCAGTCCATCCTAGAGGAGATCAGTCCTGGGTGTTCACTGGAAGGACTGATGTTGAAGCTGAAACTCCAATATTTTGGCCACCTCATGCAAAGAGTTGACTCATTGGAAAAGACCCTAATGCTGAGAAGGATTGGGGGCAGGAGGACAAAGGGACGACAGAGGATGAGATGGTTGGATGGCATCACCGACTCAATGGACATGGGTTTGGGTAAACTCCGGGAGTTGGTGATGGACAGGGAGGCCTGGCGTGCTGCGATTCATGGGGTCGCAGAGAGTTGGACACGACTGAGCGACTGAACGGAACTGAGGCTCCAGAGGTGAAAAACCATATTGTTGTTGTCCAGTAGCTAAGTTATGTCCAACTCTTTGCAACCCCATAATTTGCAGCATGGCAGTTTCCTCTGTCCTCCACTATCTCCTAGAGTTTGCTCAGATTCATGTCCATTGAGTTGGTGATGCTATCTAATCATTTCATCCTCTGTCACCCCCTTCTCCTTCTGCCTTCATTCTTTCGCAGCATCAGGATTTTTTCCAATGAGTCGGCTCTTTACATCAGGTGGCCACAGTATTGGAGCTTTAGTTTTACCATCAGCCCTTCCAATGAATATGGAGGGTTGATTTCCTTTAGAATTGACAGATTTAGTCTCCTTGCAGTCCAATAATCCTTGCCAAGTAGCCTCACCTCCATACGTGTTCTAGAGGAGCTAAGAATTTGGGAAAGCAGCAGTTCTGTTAACATTAGTAATTAGCCACTTTAATTTGTTATATGGGCTTACAGGATTGATGGGGCTTCCCTGGTGGCATAGTGGTAAAGAATCTGCCTGCCAATGCAAGGGACACAGGTTTGATCTCTGGGTTAAGAAGATCCCCTGGAGAAGGAAATGGCAACCCATTCCAGTATTCTTACCTGGAAATCCATGGATAGAGGAGCCTGGTGGGCTACGGGCCATGGGGTTGCAAAAGATTCAGACATGCTGCTGCTGCTGCTAAGTCGCTTTAGTCGTGTCCAACTCTGTGCGACCCCATAGACGGCAGCCCACTAGGCTCCTCTCTCCATGGGATTCTCCAGTCAAGAACACTGGAATGGGTTGCCATGTCCTTCTCCAATGCAGGAAAGTGAAAAGTGAAAGTGAAGCCACTCAGTCGTGTCCAACTTTTCGCGATCCCATGGACTGCAGCCCACCAGGCTCCTCCGTCCATGGGATTTTCCAGGCGAGAGTACTGGAGTCGGGTGCCATTGCCTTCTCCAGATTCAGACATGACTTAGTGACTAAACAACAACAACAAAAAGGATTGAAGGAGGATACCCTTAGAGAAAAATTATTCTTCAGCAGGAGAGGGTGGTGAGCTACTTTACTCTTACCTGAAGATAGTGTGTAGAACTTTAAAGTTTATTTGTATCTTTTGAGTTTAGGGAACTGGTGTTTGCTTCTTGACAAGAGAATTCTAAAGGCAAAATGAATGTAGGCAAAACACCTGTTTGGCAGCAAAGACAAAGGGAAAGCCAACTGCCTTGTAAGCCAACTATACCTTCATATTTGGAGAAGGTTTGTGTAAATTTTTCCTTGAACTGAGTAGACCCGTGGGAGAGAGACATTGAGGGGAATCCTTCAATGTCTTCAATCCACAAAGGCCACTGGGAAGATTCAAAGTTTAAGTTGCTGGAAGGAAAAGAGTTGTTGTCTGCATTGTGAAAATTGCCTTTGGAGTTATTTAATAGTATAAACTCTAAGAAACAGAGTAACAGTCCAGAAAAAAAAGGGTCAGCATCGAGCACATGAAACCCAAAGTTCATGGATGCTTTACAATGACGGTACCAACCAGCCACACAAACCTGGGGTGGGGATCACTTCCACTTGTCTCTCTCCCCTGGGCCCTATCTTGGGAGGACTGGATACTGTGACTTGACAGTAATGCTCAGTGAAGTGGTTGCTAAGGGAAGACCTCTCCCTCTGCCAACTTTTCCAACTTGTGGTACCACTAAGTTAGTTGAGGGAAGAACTCAATTGTCGATGGTTCAGAATTTTGATTATTACACCGGATTGGACATTTTAATTACCAAAATGAAACTGTTAATATGAATACAGTGATGAAAGGGCTATTAATTATCCAAGACCAAAAGCAATAGGATTTGCTTCAGGTGTCGTCAGGGGCAAGAAAAGAATAAGTCCACAGAGTTGTTTATTTTTAATAAATAAACCAGGAATCTATGAATTTGTGAGGCATGTCTCCATAAAGAATGTCAAGTAAGCTATACAACACTCTGGGATATGAAATGATGATATTTCATGATTTAAGTACTCCTGGCTGTATGTTTGAGACCTCTTCAATTTTTCTAGGCCAGAGGTATATTTTCGACACAGGAAAGGACATGGGGAGACACACTCAGTCTGCAGGTTTCTCTCTGCTTTGTGTCTTGTGATTGTTTATCTCCTTGAAATTACTAGTAAATCTTGAGATGAGGTGAGATAGCTATTCACATGCATCTAATTTCACCATCAAACTTTATGGGCTATTTTGTAACTTTATGTAATAATCAGACTAAGCTGATTTTTATTTACCTGGACATAAATGAATCAGCTATGAAACTGCTCCAAATTTCATCTAGTTGTTAGCAAAACTAGTCAGGAAACTTGGTATGAATACACAGGGAGGAAAAAATAAAGTTGCTTTCCACTTGTGCCCTTCAAAGTCCAGTATGTTTGATAAGTCACACACAGCACTTTTTGTGTGTGAAAGAAAAAGAAAGTGAAAGTCACGTCCAAGTCTTAGAGACCCTATGGACTATACAATCCATGGAAATCTCCAGGCCAGAATGCTAGAATGGGCAGCCTTTCCCTTCTCCAGGGGATCTTCCCAACCCAGGGATCAAACCCAGGCCTCCCACATTGCAGGCAGATTCTTTACCAGCTGAGCCACATACATGCCTTTTATTCTCTTTTGGACTGTAAGCTCCTTTATCACAGCAGAAACATCTTTGTTCTCACTTTCTATTACATTAAATTAAATATGGAAGGATTTCTAGTGTTAAATATGGAAGAGTTTCTAGTGTTGCCTAAGGATGAGAGTAAGTTCATTCCAACTTTTATAATAGGAAATTCTATTAATTATTTTAAATATTCAATGTTTAACCATTCACAGTATGGGCCTGTAGTTAAAAATTGAAATTTCTCAAATACCATTCTCTTGTTGCTCATAATGAAAGATTTCCAAGGACCAGACCTGACTTATTCAAACAATACTCTTTTTAAAGACAATGTCAATGTAAGTATTTTGGTAACTCTATGAAGTTAATTACTTATAACTGGATTTGAAATGTGCAGATAATTTATGTGGAAACATCATTACATTAAGAATTACTTGAATTCTGATAGAAATAGAACTTATTAGCCTTGTGACCCATGAAAGTGTTCACTTTGACTAATTTTGTGACTCCCCGAATCACAATATTTTCAACTCAATCTATAAAGTGTGAGAAACAGTGTTTGTTTTGCTTAATTTCCAGATAACTATGCATTTAGTACACATTTAATATGTAGCAGAATGGTGGCTCTTTGTCATGCGTGAAGATCTCTTCCTAATTTATTCTAATCTATTCCTTAATTTATTCTAATCCATTTCTTTATTTACTCTTCTGATTTTTAAAATCAAAGTTATTAAGGCCTATTTTACATACCAAAAATGTACCCAATTTAAGTGCATAGTTTAATGTGGTTTCAACAAATGTACACCTCGCATGGGCTTCCTTGGTGGCTCAGTGGTAAAGAATCCTCTTGCCAATGCAGGAGTTCAATTTGGTTTAGTCACTCAGTTGTGTCCAAATGTGTGTGACCCCATAGACTGCAACATGCCAGGCTTCCCTATCCATCACCAACTCCAAGAACTTGCTCAAACTCATGTCCATTGAGTCAGGGATGCCATCCAACCATCTCATCCTCTGTTATCCCCATCTTTTCTTGCCTTCAATCTTTCCCAGCATCAGGATCTTTTCCAGAGTCAGTTCTTCACATCAGGTAGCCAAAATATTGAAGTTTCAGCTTCAGCATCAGTCCTTCCAATGAATATTCAGGACTGATTTCCTTTATGATTGACTGGTTTGATCTCCTTGAAGTCCAAGGGATTCTCAAAAGTCTTCTCCAACACCACAGTTCAAAAGCATCAAATTTTCAGCACTCAGCTTTCTTTATGGTCCAACTCTCACATCCATACATTTTAGTCTGCATTTTGGTTGAAAAAGAAAATGATAGGATCACTAGGCTATTTTGTGTTCTCTGTGTTAACTCCTCCTTTTTAAAAAATATTGGCATAAATTGATTTACAATGTTGTGTCAGTTTCAGGTGTAGAGCAAACTGAATCAGTTATACATATACATGTATCCAGCTTTTAGATTCTTTTCTCATATTTACCATTACAGGTTATTGAGTAAATTTCCCTGTGCTATACAGTAGGTCCTTATTGAAAGTGAAAGTGAAAGTCACTCAGTCATGTCCATCTCTTTTTGACCCCCTGGACTATAAAGTCCATGGAATTCTCCAGGCCAGAATACTGGAGTGGGTAGCCTTTCCCTTCTCCAGGGGATCTTTCCAACCCTGGGATGGAACCCAGGTCTCCCGCATTGCAGGTGGATTCTTTACCAGCTTAGCCACTAGAGAAGCCCAGGTCCTTATTAGTTATCTATTTTTATATGTAGTAGTGTGTATATACAGAGAAGGCAATGGCACCCCACTCCAGTACTCTTGCCTGGAAAATCCATGGGTGGAGGAGCCTGGTGGGCTGCAGTCCATGGGGTTGCGAAGAGTCGGACACAACTGAGCAACTTCAGTTTCACTTTTCACTTTCGTGCATTGGAGAAGGAAATGGCAACCCACTCCAGTACTCTTGCCTGGAAAATCCATGGATGGAGGAGCCTGGTGGGCTGCCGTCTATGGGGTCACATAGAGTTGGACACGACTGAAGTGACTTAGCAGCAGCAGCAGCAGTGTGTATATATGGGCTTCCCTGGTGACTCAGTTGTTAAAGAATCTGCCTGCAATGCAGGAGACCTGGGTTTGATTCCTGGGTTAGGAAGATACCCTGGAGGAGCACATGGCAACCCACTCCAGTATTCTTGCATGGAGAATCTCCATGGACAGAAGAGCCTGGTGGGCTACAGTCCATGGGGTTGCAAAGAGTCGGACATGACTGAGCACCTAAGCACAGCACAGCACAATGTGTATATATCCATTCCAACTTCCCAATTTATCCCTCCCCTTCCTTACCCCCTGGTAACCATAAGTTTGAAAATATTTAACCACACCTTTTTTTTGGTCTTTATTCTTTTTTATTTATTTATTTTATTTATTTATTTTTTTATTAATTTATTTATTTTAGTTGGGGGATAATTACTTTACAATATTGTAGTGTCTTTTTGCCATACATTGACATGAATCAGCCATGAGTTTACATGTGTTCCCCATCCTGAACCCCCCTCCCCCCTCCCTCCCCATCCCATCCCTCTGGGTCATCCCATTGCCCCAGCCCTGAGCATTTGTCTGTTATGGAGATAGCAGATGAATAGGTAGTGGGGAGAAGTCTACTTTTTGGTTTGTTTTTTAAATATCAGTTATTTTTTGTGGACTATCTACACAAAATGCTTTCAAATTTCTTCATAATTTTAACGAAATCTTGTAAGAATAATTGTTGGAATGATGACTCCAGGGCACATATATTTTAAAGATAGTTTTTAGAACACAAAAAAATCACTGTGTAGTAATTGGGACTAATTCCAAAAGCAATATAAAAACACATTACTTTCCTCTATATTTACAAGCACTAATATAGGAAAATATATTAAACCAAATCTTTGGGGACTTAAGTAATATTATGTGTCGTATACTCGATGTTGGAATAAGTGTTTACAGATTTTTCTGTATTGGACTTTGATTTTTTTCTTGCACGTTTTGAAGCTTACTTGATTGTGAATGTATATGTTAAGTTGGGAATTTGATTCATGCTTAACAGGGAGGTTTTATTTTTGATGGCCTTCCTTTTACATTTAGTGCACTAAATAATCCTCTGCTTCTATATTACATCACTTTACAAAGCCTACTAACGTCAGAGTTGACAAATTTTTTATTTCTTTTTTACCAGCCACATATAGGTTACATATTGGCATTTTAATGAGGTAACATACTGCTATATTTTCAAGTGAGAGAAGGCAATTTCCTTTTTGGTGGGCGGTTTTCTTTTAAAGATCTGATTTAGTTTTTAACTTGATTCAGTTTTGAAAAGAAATATGACTCAACTTTCTCATTTTATACATGAAGAATGATTCCTGTAAAATTCAGTAGCAAATGCAATAATTTCTAACTCTCAACAAGAAAGATCTTTACCTCTTGGACTACTTTATTTGAATACTAGTTGTAGTTCAGTTTTTTTTTTATTTTTTCAATTTCCTTCTTTAAGATGATACATCATCCCTTTGATATTAACTTTACTCCAAAATTTGACCTATTGAAGAATCATTAGACTTAAGTAGAGTTATAGGTCAGTTTTCTATTGTTTGAAATGTTAGTATTCTCTCAAAGATTGAGTAGGAGAGTCATTGGTACCATGTTTTCATAGGGCAGTTAGCCATATTGATGATAATTTTAAAACTTGCATTCTCTATAATATAGTGATTCTAGAAAACCATCTAACAGAATATTTGTTTAAGTATACAAATTACTTTTAAAAATGCATTGCAATATTATCTGAAATATTAAAAAGATGTAAATCACCTGCATAGAAGCTCCTTGAGGGCAAGGACTTTGTCTGTTTGATCTGTTTTGTATATCAGGGCCAAGGACACAGTAGGCACTCACTAAATATTTATTTAATTTCTAGAATATATTCTCAAGGATTTTGTTCTTTGTGATACTATTATCAGTGAATTGATAAATGATTAAGTTGTCCTAATTTCATTTTCAGGTTGTACATTGCTCATATATAGCTATACAATTCACTTTTGTGTATTAATCTTGAACGCTTCTTTTCATAATATCAGTAAAAGCTATTGTCTGTATTTTTTCTAGATCCTCTCCCCATAAGATAAGCTATCATGAAATTTTAAAATAATTCATAAAAATAATTCAATAATTATTTATTGAAAATAATATTGATATATGCCCCTTAACAGACTTACCAATATAGAAAACTGCAAGGACAACCATACAAATCAGCATCCATATTTAACAATGAGTCTAAGCATGTCTGATCATGGGGTTCTCAAGGCAAGTATGCTGAAGTGATTTGCCATTTCCAGTAGTCATGTATGGATGTGAGAGCTGGACCATAGAGAAGGCTGAGCACTGAAGAATTGACACTTTTGAACTATGGTGTTAGAGATGACTCTTGAGAGTCCCTTGGACTGCAAAGAGGTCAAACCAGTCAGCCTTAAAGGAAATCAATCCTAAATATTCATTGGAAGGATTTATGCTGTAGCTGAAGCTCCAATACTTCGGCCACCTGATGCGAGGAGCCAATTCCTTAGAAAAGACCCTGATGCTGGGAAAGATAGAAGGTAGGAAGAGAAGGGGATGCCTGAGGACGAGATGGTTGGACGGCATCACCAACTCAATGGACATGAGTTTGAACAAGTTCTGGGAGATGGTGAAGGACAGGGAAGCTTGGCATGCTGCAGTCCACGGGGTCGCAAAGAGTCAGACACAACTGAGCAACTGAATAACAACAATTAAGAGTGTCTGTGGTTGTATATCGGAGAAGGCAATGGCACCCCACTCCAGTACTCTTGCCTGGAAAATCCCATGGACGGAGGAGCCTGGTAGGCTATAGTCCATGGGGTCGCTAAGAGTCGGACACGACTGAGCGACTTCACTTTAACTTTTCCCTTTCATGCACTGGAGAAGGAAATGGCAACCCACTCCAGTATTCTTGCCTGGAGAATCCTAGGGACGGCGGAGCCTGTTGGGCTGCCGTCTATAGGGTCGCACAGAGTCGGACACGACTGAAGCGACTTAGCAGTAGCAGCAGCAGTGGTTGTATATAAATTGATGTGTATTTGATCACAGAAAGACATTTGTTTTACACAGATAGACATTCTCATATTTTTGTGTAAATAAGCTAGTTTTACATCATTAAATTTAAGGACTGCCTTATATTCTATGTACTGTGTATTTAATATAGTACAACTTATCTATCAGTTAACATTAAGTTAAAACTTACAGCCATTATAAATAAGACCAATGTGAACATTCTCTGGTGCATAACTTTGAGATAAATTTGTGTGATATCTCTTCAGGATAGAATTCCTGGGAATGATATAGTTAGATCAAGAAATACTCTCACACAATCCTAAAATCCTGTAGAATCTTTAGAATAATTTACTTTCCTATCAATATTACATGAAAATCTCAATTCCCTACACCCTGGATAACACAGGGTTTTTCCTTAAATTTTAAAACCATTTCAAATGTATCTTAATCATTTATAGTCTATTCCTAGTTATCAAGGATACCCAGCTACTCAATTTTTCTTAATTCCAAAAAAGAAAAAGAAAAGGCAGACAGGCAACAATTTTTCTACAGATGTTATCTTTAGACCATGATGTTAAGAATTTTAAGGGACAATAGTGGTTCTTTTTTGACCTCAACTGTTAATAAGCAACCCTGAAACACAGCTGTCATATTTATAATGACTACGTCAATTGAAAGAGAATATGACTAACCTCAGGCAAATAAATAGGTAGATATTTTAAAATGTTAAAACTTTTCTTGTTGTGAGTGAAAATATACCCTTTTGAAATTCTACCGAATTGGTCAGACATTTTTCTGAGGCAATGGAACTTTTTTACACTACTTCTTCCACACTAGAGGTCTTTATATATGAGAAGACATTTGTTGTGTATCCCATTAGTTACTTGTTTCTAGAAACTTTCTAACATAATTAAAAAATTATAATATTCAATTTTTGTGGACTGTGGTTTGATAAATCACCTCAAACTCTATTTAACAAACTATTTTATTCCTTTGCTCTGTGTTGCTAATAGGTTTTAGAAATTTGGTAGTTTTTATATGTAGTCTAGATACATTTAAATAAAATAAGGTACAGTTTTGAAGAAGCAAAATATTAAAAGATAATCTGAGGATAATCTGTCTGCAATTTAGTACAGAAAGTGTTTTTTCCTTTTGGTTAAGACCATGAGAAGCAAAAATATATGTGAATGTGGTTTCTGTCTACTAGAATTACCTCACACTTTTATTCTGTCCTTCGCATTATATGTTAAAACCTTAAATTTATCATCTGGTTATATTTTAACACAGATATGTACAAAATGAGAAAAACTGTGATACCCCAATGTTCTATTTTTTTTTTCTTGGAAATAGTTTCTATAACCTTACGGCTATGGATGAGCTCATTTGAAGTATTCATTGGCTTTTCTAATAGAGACTTTATTGACTTTGGTATATAGTTTGTTAATAATTAAAACATTAGGTTTATATTCCATTGTGGCAAATGGATAAAGAGTAAAATATATGTCTCCATTTCTGTGAAGGCATTTTGAAGATTTCTATTTTTCGGTCTTCAAAAAAAAATAAGAAAAATGTCTGAACTGTCAATACAAAATGCATAAATATTTATAAATACTTGGATTCTTCTTTCTTCTTTCTAGTTGTAATGCTAGATTTAACCAGGATTGGATGAATAGTAATTTGAACTGTAATAGCCTGTGGCTTCTTGACCTACACTGTATTGTAATTACTGCTTTTTGGCCAAGACTACTCTACACCTAATGGACTCAGTGAAACCTTTTTTCTATTCTTATTAAAGTTAAAAAATAGGCAATAAATATAGCACAGGGTAAATATGAATGTTATCATCCAAAATGGAAGCCCTACCACCCTTGTACTCATTGTTCATTTACCATTAAGTGTCTGCAATGGGCAGGTGATACTCTTTCTTTTTCATATGTGAATGATGAATATATTTCATTCTATTTCACATTTTGACACTGGTTCTCATTACAATTTTTCTTTTCATATTATGCAGTTGATGGGAAGTCAATTTTTCTGTATATGATAGATTCTATCATTTGCACTGTAGTGTATCTCTTGGCAGTGAATATATTACCATAGCACATCCCAGTGGTTTGAACAGAAAGAACTGAAGTTCTAATCTAGGCCCAGATTCTATGTTTATCTGTTTCTCAAATGGACACCCTACTCATGAAAAATAAATGTTCTAAATGGTTCTTATTTCATTTGTCCTCTACCTCAAACTCTAATAAAACTGGAAACAAGTATTTGTTATAAATGTTTAAGTGTGTATTATTTATGAGAAATTTTCCATTTAATAATACCTATACAATATTAATGTTTCATTATTCATTATTCTACCAGACCATGGTTTGGATGGCAAATATCTGAATACTTTTTAAAAGTTATGAAGTATTTTGGAACACTTCCACATTATTGACCCTTTCATTTCATGGCATGAAAAAGGTAGAGAAACAATAGAATTGTCATAAAAGTGAAGAAGATGAGAATGAGAATTTGAGAATGTGGAGCTTATTTTTTTTTTTTAATAAATTAACAATGGACTAAAAGTAATCAATTTCTCAGAGAATTTGACAATGGAGGAATCACAGATAAGACATGCTATTTCAGAATCACATGAATGTCTCAACCATTCAGATGGCACTTAATAACATCCTATTTTAAAGTGTTTTAGTCCAGTTTATTTTTATCAATCAACTTCTCATTAAGTCTTAGATAGATTAAGAATTTTTTTAACTAGTAAAAATTGTATGTCAATTTTTTTGAAAACAATTTTATCAGCTATTCTTTGAGCACTTATATCTGTTATTTTAAGAAATAAATTTTTGAGTTTTGTTCATTAAAATTTTTGTTGGTTTTAAATTATCTTCTTAGATAAACATAATTATTTTAGCTTTTATTTTTCCCTTTTTTCTTTTCTCCTCACTTACTCACAGATGGAACTTCTATTCAAAGAATTCTTTTCCAACTCTCATTCCTGAAAGATAAGAAAACACTGAGAGAAATGATACATAGATTGAAAAAAAGAGAGAACTTTTGTCTTCAGTGTCGCTAGAGACAGCGTCATGTAATTCTGCTCAAAACTCTTCTTCAAGATGACATGTTAACATTCTCTCCAGGTTTCACTCATTTCCACTTTTCCACCCAATTCCCTTATTTTGGTAAGAAATACTTGCCAAAGAGTACCTTCCATCCCACCAGTCTTATGTTTATCTTTGGGCAGATGAAATGTTATCAAGGCAAGTAAAGTTTTAAGTTGCTTCACTGACAACCGATAGAAATTCCAGTTGATGACTAAGAAGTTGAAATCTTTCATATCCCTGTATTTTGACTGTATTTTGCCATCTTGCCTCTGTAAGCTTTGTAAAGTCATCAGAGATGTACCATTTCATTGCATCTCTTTGGCTACAAAAAATGATGCTACATTCTCACAGTCATACCTTTCTTTTTATTCTCTCTTCTTAATAGTCTTTCCAAATCTACTCCCAAGATTGTTAATAAAAACTCAGATTACTATCCTCAAAATATTAGGTTCCTTTCCTTTTCCATTTCCCATGCTTATCTAGAGTTACATTTTTTATTTTGCTTAGTTTTATTTTTCCAGGGAGAATCTTTTCATTAGTCACTTTCAATTTGGAATCATACATCTATACATATTAGGTAAATTTAGGAGAAATGTCTATTACCTTTTCTGAAATAAAACAATATAATGCCAGATAATTTAAACTCAGTATATTTAGTTGTCATCAGGGATTGTAAGTATTATTTTTGAACCCATTGTCCTTTCTTTTGTATGAATGACTGAATACTTTCTAACACTGTCATTCCTTTTCCACTTTCATTAGTCTTTTACCATAGCCTCTTTCTCCAAATTATTTAGGGGCTATTTTCATCATATCATCTAATCTCTGAAAAAATGAGCTTTGATATGACTCCAGCCTTTGTAAGACCCCATTGCTTTTGTGTCACTGTTTTTATACATACTCAGCAATTATAATTTTATGATTCCAGAATCTTGACAAAACCATCTAACTTTTTCATTCCATTTCACATGGATTTTGAAGCTGCTGACTACCTTCTTGTTCAACTCTACTGTATCACTATTTACAGTCATGGAAAGCTGTAAATCTATTGACAGACTTCTTTTAGTTTGCCACTAATTTTCTTTGAATTCTTTTCACCAAATCTAGTATAACTTGAAAGTGTCTTATGTTATTTAAAATCATTTTTCATTTAGTCTACAATTCTAATGAAATATGGACTATTAGTCCTCAAGTAAATAATTTATATCACCATGACTTGATGTTTTCATGTATAAAATGTGGATTTGAAAACAAATGGTTCCTTCCACTAAAAGTACTTACTTTCAGATAAAATACAAAAGGGAATGTATACTAGATTTATTATGATTTATACACAATTCCATCATATTTACCAATTGCTTTTTAAAATAGCTTTATTGAGATATAATTTACCTATAGAATTCACTCTTTTGAAATATATACTTCTGACATTTTTAGTATATTTTCAGAACAGATCCACCTTTATAACTAATTTTAAAATGTTTCCTCACTCCCAAAAGAAATTTTATCCACATGAGCAATTATTCTCCCTTCTTTCCTCCCCCCTCAGCTTCTGATGACCACTGATATACTTTGTGTTTCAACTAATTTGCTTATTCTGGAGGTTTCATAAAAATGAATCCTGAAACGTGGTCTTTTGTAACTGTTTTTCATTTATTATATGCTTTCAAAGTTCACTATGTTATAGCATATTTCTGTACTTCATTTCTTTTAACAGTTCCAGTGTGTGAATATAGCACATTTGTTTATTCATTCATCAGTGATTAGACATTTAGGTTGTTTATACTTTTTTGGTGACTGGCTAAGATTGCTTTCAACATTTGTGTACAGATTTTTGTGGGGACATACATTTTTATTTCTCTTGGACATATAGCTAGGAATAGAACTCCTGGGTCATATAAGTCTGTGTTTAACATTTTTAGAAACTGTCAAAATGCTTTTTGAAGTGGTTGTAACATTTTATAATTAAACCAACAATGAAAAGAGGATCCAAATTTTTCCTTGTCCTCACCAGAATTTAATATTATCTGTCTTTGTTTTTTTTCATTTTTGTCATCCTAGAAGTGATATCTCATTGTGGTTTTGACTCATATTTCCCTAACGAGTAATGATATTGAAGATTTTCATATAGTTCTTGGATATTTGTATAACTTCTCTGTAGAAATATCTATTCAAATCCTGTGCCCAGTTTTCAAGCTAGGTTGTCTTTTATTGTTAAGTTGTAAGAGTTCTTTATATATTCTAGATACAAGTTGCTTGTCTGATATATAATAGTAAATATTTTGTCCCATTCTATGATTGTCATTTCATTGTCTTATGATGCCCTTTAAAGCACAGATTTTTCCAAATTTGATAGATTCCAGGTTATCTATCTTTTCTTTTGTCCTTTGGGCTTTTGATATTATTTCTAGGAATGCTATGCTTAATCTGTTTACATATATTTACATCTATGATTTCTTTTAGGAGTTTTCTTATGTGAAATCTAAGATACACTCTGAGTTAATTTTTGTATATCAGTTCAGTTCAGTCGCTCAGTTGTGTCCGACTCTTTGCGACCCCATGAATTGCAGCACGCCAGGCCTCTCTGTCCATCACCAACTCCCGGAGTCTACCCAAACCCATGTCCATCTAGTCAGTGATGCCATCCAACCATCTCATCCTCTGTCGTCCCCTTCTCCTCCTGCCCCCAATCTTACCCAGCATTAGGGTCTTTTCCAATGAGTCAACTCTTAGCATGAGGTGGCCAAAGTATTGGAGTTTCAGCTTCAACATTAGTGCTTCCAATGAACACCCAGAACTGATCTCCTTTAGGATGGATTGATTGGATCTCCTTGCAGTCCAAGGGACTCTCAAGAGTCCTATAGTATGAGATAAATTTCCACCTTTGTTCTTTTCTTTTTTTGCCATGTAGATATCCAGTGTCCCAGCACCGTTTGTTGAAAATATTCTTCTATGCCCATTGAATTGTCTTGATACCTTTGTTTGAAATCAGTTGATTACAGTTGTATGGATTTAGTTCTGGACTCAATGCTATTTGACTGATCTGTATATCTATCCTCATGCTAATACACTGTGGAGTAATAACTTCTTAAATGATGTGCAAATCTTCTAACTTTATTCTTTGTCAATATTGCTTTGGCTATTCCAGGTTCCATAATTATTTTCAAATATGGTAGATATGCTTAAAAACCATTAGTTCTTAAGTAGCAGTCAATTACTATCATTGTAAACTGTGGCTTGTGTTTTTTTGAAATTTGCATTTTCTGTAGCTTTTAGCACCTTACTTCTAGGAGTGCTAGAAACTCATACGTTTTCCACATATGTGGGTAGAATAATTGTTAACTTGGCATCTCATGAAACACAATACTGGCTCTATATTGTTGAAGAGCTCATGTCTATGCTTGAATTGAGTGTTAAGATTTGCCTAGGGGAAACACCAAGCACATATTGCTCTTTAGAACATCTGCAATTATGACATAGGCTTTCCCATACTGTAGAAATAAAGGGTAAGAAGTAAAATCAACAGATTAGACTCAGTGACAGTCTTTGTAATTGTCCAGCCTCAAACTAGCCTTGGTAAAACACTAAAAAAAGAATCTCTCTATCCTCTCTTATGGAGAATTAATCATTATTGTGAATTTTAATCATTTGTTTAATTTTTGCTTTTAATGATGAATTAAAATTTTTTATCTAAAATTGCTATTTGTACTAGACACACTGCATTAACTAGATAGTCTGTCTTCAAGTGCCCAAAATTGAGAAATTCGAACCTGGAGATTGAAGAGAACACTTAAAAAATACTAAAACATTTTCGAACTTTCCAGGAATCATCCTGTGCCTCAGAAACCATGTGATATTTTACAATTATTTGAAAACTATTTTCTGCAATTCATGGAGATAAAATGACCAAGGCAATGATAAAAATCCCAGAATAGTTCATATGTGGTTTTGTTTTGCCTTTGTATCTGGTGTTGTGATTGCTGCTGGAGAGCTTTTCTCTCTTTAGCAACACAGAATTGATTTTCTAAATGAAATGCATCACAGAAAAAGTGTCTAGTGAATAATTTTAATAACAATTTATGGAGCTATCATGGGACAAGCAGTCCTCTAACACTTATTTGCCCTTGAGATTTAGAAGAAATCATATCTCTAGTGCTCATAATAAGGAGCTAATTTAACTGAGTTCAAGTTAGCTGTGAACAAATGGATTAACAAGCACCTTATTAAAATTTTAATTTACATTTCATTTATCACATTTAATAGAATCAACTTTGTTGTTTCAGGGAGGGGAAAAGCATTAATTTCCAAGCATAACTTTAGGTACCATTAATTTCAAATGTTTTTATTGTTGGTTTTCATGGTTACCATAATTAGGTACCCTCCATAGCATGGAAATAGAAGGCCCATAACATAAAATTTTGCTGTTAAAGACCATTTAATTGTTCAACAAATTAAAAACATTTATATTTATATAGCTTTTGAATTGTCTTGCCACTGTAGAATGTTTAATTAAGGTAATTTAAGATCTTTGGTCCTTTTAGGATACAATTTATGTAGTTATGTATTTCTATGTCTGGAGGAATAGTCTGGATTTCCAATGATAATGTTTTGACTTAGGGCTTTATTTCTCATGCTACTTATTTTTCCCTTTGTCTCTAAAGTATTTCTGTTATTTGCATATGACAGTATATTTTCACATTTGTTAACAAAGATTCATGCATTTTATTGGCAATATAAGAAAACTGCTATGTGATCAGGGAAAAAATAATTCTTATATGATTCTTAAATGATTCTTATTATGTATTTACTATAATATCATCAAACAAGGGACTGATGACAAAAATGTTGGAATACACAAATATTAATTTTAACAAGGAAAAAGACTTGAAATCATTGTGCATATTAAAAGCCTTTTATTCAGCCTTGCCTCTTAAAGCAAGTCAGCTGATTAGTTGAACAGGAGTGAAAGGATATTTTTACCTTTTACTTTTGATCTGTCTTTAAAATTGATTTATACTTATAATCCTTGAACTTTGCTGGTTCTTATGAAATAATTGATGACCTTGATCCATTTTTACAATGGCAATCATAAGGATTTGATATACTTGAAGTAACAATTTTAATTACCTTATAGATTTCTGAATAAGGAAAAATAAGTATATATTGAAGGATCAGTATTCTGTTTTCAGAAGTAGTATCCTGTCAAGATATTTTTCAGATTATATCATCAACATAGTAAGAAGTAGCATTTCCCTAAAGTGAGACAAGTGATCTAATTTTAATGACAGTTCCTGTGAATGTCAGGCACCCAGATATAGTTTAGAATGCTTAGCAATTACAGCAATCTTTCTTCTCTTTTATTAATTATTTCAAGAAAAAGAAGTAAAAGCTTTAAGAATGGGCACAAAAGGCAGTTATATTGGATCATTTTTGTGAAGCAAAAAGCTTTCAAATCATTCCATTAACTGTCATCAGAGAACAAAAAGAATTAATCAAAAGTGACACCAATTTCAAGGGCCTGCCAAAATCTCAGGAGAAAAACAATACCGTCATAAAAAAAGAGAAATTAAAGAGTATGGCCCTTGATTCCATAAAGAGATTTCACTTCTTTCCCTTGTGCAACCACATTTGTGCTTTAGAAGATTATATATAAAATGTATGTTTTGAATTCTAGTGAATTTATTGCAAGTGCACTAGTTAAAGTGAATCAATACATTCCTTGATAACTTTTTTCTGAGTTATTCTTTTTATCGGATGATTAGTATCTTTGTTACCTTTATATCTTTGTTAGCTTATTTTCTTGATTTTGACTAATTTTTTAGCATACTATTTGAAATTGTTAGAATCTTGAATGGAATGGTGGTGAATCACAATAGACAATTAAAGCATGCATTGTTTGAAAACTAAAAGTAAGGTAAAAGTAGGGAAGGACATATGGAAAAAAGGTATTTTTGTTGAGTTTTAAAATGGAAATTCCTGGTGGCTCAGGTGGTAAGGAATCTGCCTGCAATGCAGGAGATCTGGGTTCGATCCCTGGGTTGGGGAGATCCCCTGGAGAAGGAAATGGCAACCCACTTGCCATTTGCATGGAGTATTCTTTCATGGAGAATTCTATGAAGAGAGGAGCCTGGTGGGCTACAGTCCAGGGGTTCGCAAAGAGTTGGAAACAATTGAGTGACTAACACTTTTAAAATGGAAATATCCAAGAGTTTCTAATTTAATATCACTTATTGCATAGTTGCTTTTAAGTACCTGCTAAAAAGAAAAGACTTTATGTTTAGTTGGAGTATTCCAAATCTGCGTGTATTCCAGTATTTGTTAATACTGGTAACTGGTAACTCTGCGATGTGCGTGCCTGCGTGCTCAGTTGCTGAGTCCTATCAACTCTGTGGGATCCCTTGGACCCTAGCCTCCAGGCTCCTCTGTCCGTGTAATTTTCCAGACAAGAGTGCTGGATCGGGTTGCCATTATCTGCTCCAGGGGATCTTCTCGCCTCAGGAATTGAACCAATGTCCCCTGCATTTCCTGTGCTGGGAGACAGATTCTTTACCACTGAGCCACTTGTGATGTACACAGGGGTAAATATTACTTCTGTGTTATACTAGAGTTAAGCAAGGCTCACAGTGTTGAGATCACCAAGATAAGAATTTGTTAAAGGGGGGCAGTTAGTCCTGGATCTCTAATTATTTCTTCAATACTCTTCCCACTACATTACAGCTCCTATCTTCCTATGTTCTCTGCGAAGCACCGTAAGTCTCAAACTTCAATAAGAGGTGAACAGGAGAAACACATTACAGCTAATTCCTTGTTTCTAATTGTTCACTTGGGATCCGTCTGAGAACAAAACAAAAGTACCTGCCTCTGTGACACAGCAGAGGAAGACAGAAAATGAGTAATAAATACAATCAATAAATGAATAAATGGATGAGTGAATTAATAAATAGACAAGTGAATAGAATTTGTTAAAAAAAATAGGTTCTATAGAAACAAAGCAGATCAGGGCTTGGCTCATTGGGGGCGCTGGGGTGAAGGTGTTGGAGAGACTGTCCTTGTTGAAGTTTTTCTTTTGTTTAAGAAGGTGTGTCACAATCTCTACATGCCTTATTATAATATACATAATAGGTACGCATGCGTGTGTGTTAAGTCACTTCAGTAGTGTCCGACTCTTTGTGACCCTATGGACTGTAACCTGTCAGGCTCCTCTGTCCATGGGATTCTCCAAGCAAGAGTACTGGAATGGGTTACATGCTGTCCTCCAGGGGATCTTCCTGACTCAGGTATGGAACCTGCGTTTCTTATGTCTCCTGTGCTGGCAAGCAGATTCTTTACTACTAGCATCACCTGGGAAGCCCACATAATAAATATAAAGTATATGGAACAACGGACTGGTTCCAAATAGGAAAAGGAGTATGTCAAGGCTGTATATTGTCACCCTGCTTATTTAACTTATATGCAGAGTACATCATGAGAAATGCTGGGCTGGAAGAAGCACAAGTTGGAATCAAGATTGCCAGGGGAAATATCAATGACCTCAGATATGCAGAGGACACCACCCTTATGACAGAAAGTGAAGAGGAACTAAAAAGCCTCTTGATGAAAGTGAGAGAGGAGAGTGAAAAAGTTGGCTTAAAGCTCAACGTTGAGAAAACTAAGTTCATGGCATCTGGTCCCATCACTTCATGGGAAATGGATGGGGAAACAGTGGAAAGTGTCAGACTCTATTTTTTGGGGCTCCAAAATTACTGCAGATGGCGATTGCAGCCATGAAATTAAAAGATGCTTACTCCTTGGAAGGAAAGTTATGACCAACCTAGACAGCATATTTAAAAGCAGAGACATTACTTTGCCAACAAACGTCCATCTAGTCAAGGCTATGGTTTTTCCAGTAGTCATGTATGGATGTGAGAATTGGACGGTGAAGAAAGCTGAGCGCTGAAGAATTGATGCTTTTGAATTGTGGTGTTGGAGAAGACTCTTCAGAGTCCCTTGGACTGCAAGGAGATCCAACCAGTCCATCCTAAAGGAGATCAGCCCTGGGTGTTCTTTGGAAGGACTGATGTTGAAGCTGAAACTCCAATACTTTGGCCACCTCATGCGAAGAGCTGACTCATTGGAAAAGACCCTAATGCTGGGAAGGATTGGGGGCAGGAGGAGAAGGGGACGACAGAGGATGAGATGGCTAGATGGCATCACCAACTCGATGGACATGGGTTTGGGTAAACTCCGGGAGTTGGTGATGGACAGGGAGGCCTGGTGTGCTGCGTTTCATGGGGTCGCAAAGAGTCAGAAACGACTGAGCTACTGAACTGAACTGAACTGAACTGATAACAATTTAAAAATAGATTGTATAAATTATATATGTATGTGTGTATATTTACACACACACACATGTTTGGTCACTTTTCAGATTCTGACTTTGTGAATTTACCTACTTGCTAAAATTAAACTTCAAGTCTCTACTCAAGGCGCTTTGTTGATCACTCACAGAGATGCACATATGCAGAGCAGCCAAACGTTTGAGTCACCTGATGTGCACGTTCTCAGCTGAACAAGGAAATGCTGCCTTCTTATTTCAGATCTCAGTCTAGAAATAAGTGGCCTCTTCATGGTATATTTAGCGTCACCTTTCTACAACTTTGTCCTTTTTTTTTTTTTTTTGATAATGTTACTGCTTAAAGTGGACTCCAAGCAATGTGATGAGATTTGTGTAGCATTCCTAGATGCAAGACATTATATTGTGCTCAATGAATAAAATAGGTGTGTTAGATTAGCTTCCTTCAGACATGAGTTGTAGTGCTGTTGGCTGTGAGCTTTACATTAATGCATCAGTGGTGTATATTAAATGATATCTTGAAACATAAACACATAAAACAACCTATCAGCCTTGATAGGTTGATCAAAATGTTGTGACTAGAGGCTCTTAGGAATCTAATTCTGTGCTTCCCCTAGGGGAACTGATTCAGTGCTTGCTAATTTAAATTTTATAATGACTTTATAGAACTTCTGTGAATAATTAAAATAACTATATAGGATTATATAATTATTATATATATTTATATGATATATATTTGATATATATAAATTTATATGATATATATTTAATATATATTAAAATTAAAATTCTAATTGCAAGTAATTCTAACTTTTACCAATAAACCTGATTATTTTCCATGTTTGCTATTTTATTACTATTCTATATGATGTAAGAGCTTAAAAGCACTTTCTTTTTTTATTTTTTTTTATTTTTTATTTTTTTTTATTTTTTTAATAAATTTATTTATTTTAGTTGGGGGCTAATTACTTTACAATATTGTAATAGTTTTTGCCATACATTGACATGAATCAGCCATGGGTTTACATGTGTTCCCCTTCCCGGACCCCCCACCCCCCTCCCTCCCCATCCCATCCTTCTGGATCATCCCATTGCCCCGGCCCTGAGCCCTTGTCACATGCATCGAACATGGAATGGTGCTCTGTTTCACATATGACAATACACATGTCTCAATGCCATTCTCCCAGAACGTCCCACCCTCACCTTCTCCCTCAGAGTCCATAAAATTGTTCCATGCGTCTGTGTCTCTTATTCTGTCTCGCATATAGGGTTATCGTTACCATCTTTCAAATTCCATATATATGCATTAGTATACTGTATTGGTGTTTTTCTTTCTGGCTTACTTCACTCTGTATAATGGGCTCCAGTTTCATCCATCTCAGTAGAACCGATTCAAATGTATTTTTTTTAATGGCTGAGTAATATTCCATTGTGTATATGTACCACAGCTTCCTTATCCATTCGTCTGCTGATGGACATCTAGGTTGCTTCCATGTCCTGGCTATTGTAAACAGTGCTGCAATGAACATTGGGGTACACGCGTCTCTTTCAATTCTGGTTTCCTCGGTGTATATGCCCAGCAGTGGGATTGCTGGGTCATATGGCAGTTCTATTCCCAGTTTTTTAAGGAATCTCCACACTGTTCTCCATAGTGGCTGTACTAGTTTGCATTCCCACCAACAGTGTAAGAGGGTTCCCTTTTCTCCACACCCTCTCCAGCATTTATTGCTTGTAGACTTTTGGATAGCAGCCATTCTGACTGGTGTGAAATGATACCTCATTGAGGTTTTGATTTGCATTTCTCTAATAATGAGTGATGTTGAGCATCTTTTCATGTGTTTGTTAGCCATCTGTATGTCTTCTTTGGAGAAATGTCTGTTTAGTTCTTTGGCCCATTTTTTGATTGGGTCGTTTATTTTTCGGGAATTCAGCTGCAGAAGTTGCTTGTATATTTTTGAGATTAATTGTTTGTCTGTTGCTTCATTTGCTATTATTTTCTCCCATTCTGAAGGCTGTCTTTTCACCTTGTTTATAGTTTCCTTTGTTGTGCAAAAGCTTTTAATTTTAATTAGGTCCCATTTGTTTATTTTTGCTTTTATTTCCAATATTCTGGGAGGTGGGTCATGGAGGATCCTGCTGTGATTTATGTCAGAGAGTGTTTTGCCTATGTTTTCCTTTAGGAGTTTTATTGTTTCTGGTCTTACGTTTAGATCTTTAATCCATTTTGAGTTTATTTTTGTGTACGGTGTTAGGAAGTGTTCTAGTTTCATTCTTTTACAAGTGGTTGACCAGTTTTCCCAGCACCACTTGTTAAAGAGATTGTCTTTTCTCCATTGTATATTCTTGCCTCCTTTGTCGAAGATAAGGTGTCCATATGTGCGTGGGTTTATCTCTGGGCTTTCTATTTTGTTCCATTGATCTATATTTCTATCTTTGTGCCAATACCATACTGTCTTGATGACTGTGGCTTTGTAGTAGAGCCTGAAGTCAGGCAGGTTGATTCCTCCAGTTCCATTCTTCTTCCTCAAGATTGCTTTGGCTATTCGAGGTTTCTTATATTTCCATACAAATTGTGAGATGATTTGTTCTAGTTCTGTGAAAAATACCATTGGTAGCTTGATAGGGATTGCATTGAATCTGTAGATTGCTTTGGGTAGAATACTCATTTTCACTATATTAATTCTTCCAATCCATGAACACGGTATATTTCTCCATCTGCTTGTGTCCTCTTTGATTTCTTTCATCAGTGTTTTATAGTTTTCTATATATAAGTCTTTTGTTTCTTTAGGTAGATATATTCCTAAGTATTTTATTTTTTTTGATGCAATGGTGAATGGTATTGTTTCCTTAATTTCTCTTTCTGTTTTCTCATTATTGGAGTATAGGAATGCAAGGGATTTCTGTGTGTTAATTTTATATCCTGCAACTTTACTATATTCATTGATCAACTCTAGTAATTTTCTAGTAGAGTCTTTAGGGTTTTCTATGTAGAGGATCATGTCATCTGCAAACAGTGAGAGTTTTACTTCTTCTTTTCCTATCTGTATTCCTTTTATTTCTTTTTCAGCTCTGATTGCTGTGGCCAAAACTTCCAAAACTATGTTGAATAGTAGTGGTGAAAGTGGGCATCCTTGCCTTGTTCCTGACTTTACGGGAAATGCTTTCAATTTTTCACCATTGAGGATAATGTTTGCTGTGGGTTTGTCATATATAGCTTTTATTATGTTGAGATATGTTCCTTCTATTCCTGCTTTCTGGAGGGTTTTAATCATAAATGGATGCTGAATTTTGTCAAAGGCTTTTTCTGCATCTATTGAGATAACCATATGGTTTTTTTCTTTCAATTTGTTAATGTGGTGTATTACATTGATTGATTTGCGGATGTTAAAAAAACCTTGCATTCCTGGGATAAAGCCCACTTGGTCATGATGTATGATCTTTTTAATATGATGTTGGATTCTGTTTGCTAGAATTTTATTAAGGATTTTTGCATCTATGTTCATCAGTGATATTGGCCTGTAGTTTTCCTTTTTTGTGACATCTTTGTCTGGTTTTGGAATTAGGGTGATGGTGGCCTCATAGAATGAGTTTGGAAGTTTACCATCTTCTGCAATTTTCTGGAAGAGTTTGAGTAGGATAGGTGTTAGCTCTTCTCTAAATTTTTGGTAGAATTCCGCTGTGAAGCCGTCTGGTCCTGGGCTTTTGTTTGCTGGAAGATTTCTGATTACAGTTTCGATTTCCGTGTAAAAGCACTTTCTTGATGAATTACTCAAGAAATTCTGTTTGAGATTTCTGTTTGATTCCATTTTCTGATAAATTATTTTAGAGCTCCTTGAAAATATTTTATGACCTAGGATCTTATACTTGATTTGTAGCTCACTTCAATATCTTCCCTATAACACTTTGCTCATTTCTGTATATTTCTTCCTGATTTTCTCTTCATGCTTCAATCTGGATATTTTCTATTGACCTGTCTCTCAGTTTACTAATCTTCTCTTATGTTGTACCTAATCTACTATTAAATTTATTAGTACATAATTCCAGTTTTTATATTTTCTTTTGTAGAATTTCCGTTAGATTCTTTTCTATAGATTTTAATTCTGTTTGAATAGATGTTGCAATGTGTTCTTGAATATACAAAATTAAACTCAGAACTCACTATGTGGTAGAAACTTAAGTTGTTCTGTCTAATACAGTGAAATAGTTTGGAAACAGAGAAGTGAAGGACAAAGAGAGAATATTGAGAGTAAGAGTGTGTTCTGAGGAATATGGTGAAGGATTGAATAGAAAGGTAACCAATGAGAAATGTACTATGATTATACCACCTATCCCCTCACTGCCACACACACATATTAATACATACATACACACACACACACACACAAATTATCTATACCTTCTGCTAAGATTATTGCTCACACGTGCTCTGGTGAATTACTTTGAGGGAAATCAAGAAAAAAAAAAAGCTAAGTTCACATTAAAAGCAGTGAGATTAAAATCACTGAAGAGTATGAAATACAGGTAAGATTAAGAAATTTGGAGCCAACTTAACTCCCTAAGAATTCACAGAAATCTTATATTAAGGCGTTGGGCTTCCTTTGTAATATGTTACAAGGCTCACTTAACTGATATCTTAGTGCTTCCCCAGTTGCTTAGTTGGTGAAGAATCTGCCTGCAAAGCAGGAGACCTGGGTTGGATGCCTGGGTAGGGAAGATCCCCTGGAGAAGGAAATGGCAACCCACTCTAGTACTCTTCCCTGGAGAATCCCATGGACAGAGGATCCGGGCAGGCTACAGTCCATGGGATCACAAAGAGTCAGATATGACTGAGTGACTTTCACTTTCTTTTCGAGTTGATATCAGAAATATAACTAATTAAAGCAAACGGCAGCTTGCAGAAGTTTTTTCAGGAAGAATTACTGAATGAAGTCAAGGATGGATCTACGTGTAATAAAAAATATCTTTGAAGGAAGGCCCTCACACTGGTAGGAGGGTGATAAGATTGATGGTGTCTAAAAGTCAAAGCAGCAGCCTGTCTCAAGGAGAAAGGAGTGGTCAACAACATCATATATAGTTACTAAGTAAGATAAGACTGCATAAATATATCCCTTTTTTTTTTTGGTTACTTAAGTCACATTGAATAGAATTGGAATACTATTCCAATTAGTAGATACTAATTCTTAAGTAACAAGTAATAGTAATACTATTCTTAAGTAACAAGAACAATTTGAGCCAGTAGCTATGGTAATAGATGCCAGAAAGTAGTAGGCGGAAGCATAAACTGCAAATAATAAATAAATACAGTAAGCATTTTGTACTTTTCCAAAAGTTTTTCAGTAAAATAAGGAGGGAAAAAAGAGTGACAGAGAAGGGATGTAAAATGTACTGACAAGAAAGGGCCAGAAGAGAGAGAGAAATTAAGCCTAAACCAGAACACTCCTCTTTAATATTTTTTCTGGTGTATGTGACACAGACTCTTTAATTACCCAATGAAATCTCTTCACTTACAGAAAAATATTTATTAGATGTACTTACCAAAATTTCCATGCCATTTGAGGGACTTACTGGTGTTCTGACAGGCTAACTGCTTCTAGGTTAAGATCTTTTGCACCAAAGAGAGGGAAAATAAATGATGGACCAAGGTTCTTGAAACAGAAAGAATGAGTTCAAGAAGAAAGATGAGGCATGTCTTGAAACTGATGGAGTTACCATAATTATCTTCTTTCAACATTAAGTGCTTTCGAAGACAATAAAGGGATGGCTCTTACTTTACATGCATTGACTTTGTGTGCGCGCGCGTGTGTGTGTGTACATTGACTTTCTGAATAGTTCAGCAAGATTCTAAGTCCACTCTATTAGTGGAAAGATGAGAGGCTGATTTGAACTTTTTTCCAATCAAAAGACCATAAAGTTTCTTTATGGAATTCCCCAAACCTGTTATCAGTCTGGTAACTATTCTAATCAGAGACAGTCCTTTCTCTGTGCTTCAAGGGCAATCTGAACCTGCCTCATAGATATCAATTAATCATCAGTTTTGACCTTTGCAAATTATCTATTTATTTATATCCCTGACTTATGCCAATAAAGAGGAGTGAGTGCTAAGCTGCTTCAGTCGTTTCCGACTCTTGGTGATCCTGTGGACTATAACTCGCCAGGCTCCTCTGTCCATGAGATTCTACAGGCAAGAACACTGGAGTGGATTGCCATGCCTTCCTCCAGGGGATTTTCCCAACTCAGAGGTTGAACCTGGGTCTCTTATGTCTCGTGCATTGGCAGGCAGATTCTTTACCACTAGCGCCAGCCAGGAAGCCCTAGTACAGAGGCAAATGGATTAAAATCGCCACATTATGTTGTAATTACTTGCCTCTGTCTGACCAATAGTTGACAGTAGAGCTCTTTGTCACAGGTTTTTCCTCAATTGCTAAATGTGTACTGGATAAATGAGTTAAATTATTTTTCAAGTGGCAATGTAGTAAGCACGATGAGAAATCTGATAGATATATAAGTGATTTCTAGGAAACCCACAGATGGACTCTGAGTAACCATCATCAGTTGAAACTTAGTGCTTGTTCTTAGTATTACCATACGAAAATGCAAACAAGAGTATAGACTGATTAACCCCCGATACTGAATTCTAACTATTGTAGGTATGATTTGTATTAATTAATAAAAGTAATAATGAAATAACCACTATCTTCAGTACCAACCCTGTGTAGACACTTATGTGAATATGTATATATGTGTGTGTGTGTGTATACACACATGTGGAAGATTGAAGTTGCAAAAAGAATATGTACCTTGTTTAAAGACATAGAACTTGAAAGTGGAGAAGTAGAAATAAACCAAAACTCCCACTCTTCCTTGAAAATTCTATATCCACAACTCTCATGAAATATGCTAAAGGAGCAGGTATCTTTTCTGATTGGT
Source organism: Giraffa tippelskirchi (assembly GCF_054371585.1). Lineage (NCBI taxonomy): Eukaryota > Metazoa > Chordata > Mammalia > Artiodactyla > Giraffidae > Giraffa > Giraffa tippelskirchi. The sequence goes on along the minus strand of NC_137280.1, from coordinate 38,145,323 downwards.
GCCAAAATCAGGAAAAATTATTGTCCTTCTAGAGAAATACTTTAATATCAATTTCCTAGTACATTCTTTTAGAATTAGAAGAACTTGAGTCAGGGCACAGACCCCCTTTAATTTTAATACTACAGACCCCCTTTCCTTAGGACATATGATCTATAATATATTTTGATGTGATTATTGGTAAGTTATCATGTTAAGAGACCCACTCAATTAAAATGTCATTCAAACTAGTTTCTCTTGACCATTTGATTCTGCAGGAAGTGTGAAGGATCTGAGATTTTATTCTGCTTGGAAAATAAGAATGTAGCTTGCGGCACTGTTATGCAGGCTAGCAGGAGACACAGATTCCAAGGTCAGAGAAAAAGACCGTAATTATTCTTGGCACATCAGTGAGCAGAATGGACACTGGCATATTTGCACCAGTTTTCCTTGGCTTCTATTGTGCAATGTGAATGGGCCCAGATGGATGCCTGTAAGTACAGTATATGTTACTGGACTCAGAGAGGTACCCTGAGTTTAGGGAACCCGAATCTTTATAATGGGGAGTCAAATGAGCCTTCTGGAGGGAGACACATCTCTACCTGTCCAGACTGCAAGTGAAGCTGTCTTTTGTTTTGAAGGAGACACTATATTTTCCAAGGCTGCTTGCCTTGAAAAAATAGGCTGGAACAAAGGGTAGTCAGTGACTTGAAATAAAGGTCAATGTCTCATTTCACAAGATGGGCAGAAATGTGGGAAACTACTCCTGGAGAATTATCTTTCAACAGGCTCTTAAAATTCATCTTTCTTTACAGACTTGGACATTTTGCTGGGAGCTGTTTCCATTTTACTTGCTCAGTACACAGTGCCAGTTAGACAGCATCCTAGCTTAGGAAAACACATTTTGATCTTATTAGGCTGTGGGTATGATTATCATATGAATCATAAATGATGGTATGATAGTCTCACCACCTTAAAGCAGGAGCAGCTCTTATTTTCTTCAATTACATATAATTACTCTTGGAAAATTGTATGAAAAGACTCATTTTACACTGGTGTGTCACTTAATTACACATCAGGAGTGACATGAAAAACTCAAAATATTCTATAAAGTTTCTTAAAAAAAAGAACTAAGACATTTCTCACTCCAGTATTAACCAAAATTAAAAGTTTTAAGATCACAAGTTTCTTGCATATAAACTGAGGGTTTCTATTACTCTCTCGAACTGAGTAGTAACCAAGCCTTGCTAGAACTTTCAATTTTGAACCTGGGAAAGTTGTAGGAGCCCCGAGGGTCTGTCGTTTACTCTACTCCAGACTGTCTGCATGCTTTCTTCCTTTTTTGGTTCCTGTGGGTTTGTCCAGCCCATTTCATCTCCTGACACTTTTTTTTTTTTAAATACAAGCCTAATTGCAGAATGTAATGTCACCTCCCTTACTTTTTGCATAGCTACTTTGGGAAACAAAGGCCAGGATGCTTTTCTGTTGGAGTATTTTAATGATAATCACTGTGGAGAAAGCAACTGAGATGAACTGCATTCAAATAAGGTAATGGCAAAGTGGCAGATATCAGATAAAGTTCTTCTTGTGTAAGAATCTTTCAAAGGCTTTCCATATCTTCACAGATAAAGTCCAAACACCCTAGTCAAAAAATGCTTCAGTTCAGTTCAGTTCAGTCGCTCAGTCGTGTCCAACTCTTTGTGACCCCATGAATCACAGCATGCCAGGCCTCCCTGTCCATCACCAACTCCCGGAGTCTACCCAAACCCATGTCCATTGAGTCAGTGATGCCATCTAGCCATCTCATCCTCTGTTGTCCCCTTCTTCTCCTGCCCCCAATTCTTCCCAGCATTAGGGTCTTTTCCAATGAATCAACTCTTCGCATGAGGTGGCCAAAGTATTGGAGTTTCAGCTTCAACATCAGTTCTTCCAATGAACACCCAGGACTGATCTCCTTTAGGATGGACTGGTTGGATCTCCTTGCAGTCCAAGGGACTCTCAAGAGTCTTCTCCAACACCACAGTTCAAAAGCATCAATTCTGTGGTGCTCAGCTTTCTTCACCGTCCAACTCTCACATCCATACATGACCACTGGAAAAACCATAGCCTTGACTAGATGGACCTTTGGCAAAGTAATGTCTCTGCTTTTAAATATGCTATCTAGGTTGGTCATAACCTTCCTTCCAAGTAGTAAGCGTCTTTTAATTTCATGGCTGCAATCACCATCAGCAGTGATTTTGGAGCCCAAAAAAATAAAGTCTGACACTGTTTCCACTGTTTCCCCATCTATTTCCCATGAAGTGATGGGACCAGATGCCATGATCTTAGTTTTCTCAACGTTGAGCTTTAAGCCAACTTTTTCATTCTCTTCTTTCACTTTCATCAAGAGGCTCTTTAGTTCTTCTTCACTTTCTGCCATAAGGGTGGTGTCATCTGCATATCTGAGGTTATTGATATTTCTCCCAGCAATCTTGATTCCAGCTTGTGTTTCTTCCAGCCCAGCGCTTGTCATGATGTACACTGCACATAAGTTAAATAAGCAGGGTGACAATATACAGCCTTGATGTACTCCTTTTCCTATTTGGAACCAATCTGTTGTTTCATGTCCAGTTCTAACTGTTGCTTCCTGACCTGCATACAGGTTTCTCAAGAGACAGGTCAGATGGTCTGGTATTCTCATCTCTTTCAGAATTATCCACAGTTTATTGTGATCCACACAGTCAAAGACTTTGGCATAGTCAATAAAGCAGAAATAGATGTTTTTCTGGAGAAAAAGCTTACCCATCATCTTATCCCTTCTTCTCTTTCTATGCTAGCGTTGCTCATCGCTTATGGTGCTGTTGCATATTCCATACTGTTTCTGGTCAAAGTTTTCCCTGTATCCATACTTTCCCATCCTTCTATTCAGTTTAGTTCAGTTACTCAGTTGTGTCTGACTCTTTGTGATTCGACAGACTGCAGCACTCCAGGCCTCCCTGTCCATCACCAACTCACGGAGTTTACTCAAACTCATGTCCGTTGAGTCGGTGATGCCATCCAACCATCTCATCCTCTGTCGTCCCCTTCTCTTCCCACCTTCAATCTTTCCCAGCATCAGGGTGTTTCAAATGAATCGGTTCTTCGCATCGGGTGGCCAAAGTATTGGAGTTTCAGCTTCAGCATCAGTCCTTCCAATGAACACCCAGGACTGATTTCCTTTAGGATGGACTGGTTGGATCTCCTTGCAGTCCAAGGGACTCTCAAGAGTCTTCTCCAACACCACAGTGCAAAAGCATCAATTCTTCACTGCTCAGCATTCTTTATAGTCCAACTCTCACATCTATACATGACTATTGAAAAACCATAGCCTTGACTAGATGGACTTTGTTGGCAAAGTAATGTCTCTGCTTTTATAATATGCTGTCTAAGTTGGTCATAACTTTTCTTCCAAGGAGTAAGCGTCTTTTAATTTCATGGCTGCAGTCACCATCTGCAGTGATTTGGGAGCCCCCCAAAATAAAGTCTGCCACTGTTTCCACTGTTTCCCATCCTTAGGAGTTGTCCTTTCCTCCCATATTTGCCTTATTCTTTCTCTTTTTTTAAAACTCTGCATTCAGAAGCTTTTTGAATTATCTCCAGGAAGCTTTCTCTGACTTTAAGAGGTACACTCCTAATATACCATGCATATTTTTATAATGTGCTTAACCCAATTAAAATATTATAATATGTAATTATAAAATTACATATCTGTATCTGTATATCTTTATCTATGTTGTTGTTCAGTTGTTGAGTTATGTCTGACTCTTTGGGACGCCATGAACTGCAACATGTCAGACTGCTCTGTCCTCTGCTCTCTCCTGGAGTTTGCTCAAATTCATGCCCCTTGAGTTGGTGATGCTCTCTAACCATATCCTCTGATACCCCTTCTCCTTTTGCCTTCAATCTTTCCCAGTATCAGGGTCTGTATGTGTGTGTGTGTGTGTGTGTGTGTGTGTGTGTGGGTGCACGCTCAGTCATGTCTGCCTTTTTGTGAGCCCATGGACTATAACCTACCAGGCTCCTCTGACCACGGGATTTCCCAGGCAAAATACTGAAGAGGGTTGCCATTTCCTCCTTCAAGGGTTTATCTATCTCTATCTCTCTTACTTCTAAACTGTGTTAGTGAGGACAAACATTTCCCCAGGACCCGTGGTAGGCATTCAATATTTGTAGAAAGAATGAGGAAACTCTTCTTTCCAGGCTCACCCCTGCTGGTCCCAGTCTCACTCTGTATAGTCCTTCCCACCCTAGCAATTCATTTGCTGTTTTTGCACTCCTTACTACACTTTCACCTATGCTCTTCCCTTATCAGAATGACAATCTTTGAATTAAGCCCAACTCCTTCCATTCTGCTTTCGTTGATAAACTGCCACCTCCTCCTCTGGTAGACTGAAAAGATGCTCTCAGTGAATCCTGTATAGATAACTTCTATGGTCACATGTAAAATATTTTTAACACATTTTTTTTTTATGTCTTTCACTACTTAAGTTCAAAGCCTTTGACAATAAAGACAGTATAGTAATTATTCTTGTCAGTCCAGAACCTAGCAAAATGCCAGGTTTGTTAAATGATAGTTTGTTCAATGGATAAATTGATTATTCAGTAAATGATGACTCTTTACTTACAACATTTGACTTCCAAGCTGATCCAGTAATGGAAGCTCATGCCTTCTGGTATCCATTTTTGTAATATTGAGGGTGGCATTTTTTATCTTTGTTGCTTTTTAACTTTGACTTTTTCCCCCTCCTTTGAAGAGGTAATGAAGGCAGGTTATACATGTCTTTTCTTTCAAATAGAACATTTGCATTTCTGAAGACCTCTTGACTAGTTAGCTCCTCCTTATCCTGACTTTTATCCAGCTAACATATTCTCATCTCTAGCTAGACTTTTTTTTTTTAAACAAAAACATGTTTGCATCTAAAGGGTCTTGGATAAAAAATATTTGCTTGAGAAGAGTGCTTGGAGGAAACTTTCCTTGACATTTGGTCAAAACAATTCGTTCAGGAATAATGGCATACTTTTTGAATAACCACTCTGCGCTAGGCAAATCCTCCTAAATAGAAATCAAATGAAGAGATAAGATTTGACTGGATAAAAGCTGAGTAAGGATTATATTAGAGTCATTTTTCATAAGATGCTACGTTTTCTGACTACTTAGGAATACAAGAGAAGAACGTATGGTATTATTTAATAAATATTTATTTAAAATGTAAAGACAATAGGTATGTTCTCACTATGTTTTAGGAAACACAAAGAATACAGTGTCAATTTAACAGACAACCTTGACAAAATATTTAGAAAACCAGAGGTTGGAGGAGATACAGATATAACACTCATAAGTTAGACTTGTAGATCTGATGGTTAGCTGCAAATATCTATATATATGTGAAAGTGAAGTCACTCAGTCGTGTCCGGCTCTTTGTGACCCCGTGAACTGTAGCCTACCAGGCTCCTCCATCCATGGGATTCTCCAGGCAAGGATACTGGAGTGGGTCGCCATTTCCTTCTCCAGGGGAAAGTGTTAGTCATTCAGTGATTTCCAACTCTTTTGGACCCCTTTGACTATAGCCCACCAGTTTCCTCTGTCCATGGAATTCTCCAGGCAAGAATACTGGTGGAGTGGGTAACCATTCTTTTTTCCAGGGGATCTTCCTAACCCAGGGATGGAACCAGGGTCTCCTGCCTTATAGGAGACTCATATACATATATATATATATATATATATATATATGTGTGTGTGTGTGTGTGTGTGTAAGATATATATGTATATATTTAATAATTATTCAATGCAAACTCATTTTGTAAAACACAATTCTAGGTATCACAGTGTATAGAAAACTAAAGAAAATATGCTCCCTGAACTCAAAAAGTTATTATCTGGGGGAAGAGGGTGAAAGGAACTTTCTTCTCAGGTTTAGAGGGATTAATTTATAACTGAGATCAAGGACTTTTTTGTAGTATGACAGATGTCATAGATGAGTTAAGAAGACCTAATTATAATTAATGGGCTTCCCTTGTGGCTCAGTTGGTAAAGAATCCACCTGCAATGTGGGAGACCTGGATTCAATCCCTGGGTTGGGGAGATCCCCTGGAGAAGGGAAAGGCTACTCATTTCAGTATTCTGGCCTGGAGAATTCCATGGACTGTATAGTCTGTGGGGTCACTGAGTTGGACATGACTGAGCAACTTTCACTTCACTTCTATTATAATTAATTGCAACAAGTTATTAGTTGCTCTACAGTTAGCTTTGAAAACACATCCCCCTAAAACCAAGTTCATTTACGGAGTTTATGATTAACCTCTCTCTACAAAACTTCATTCACTATCTTGTTCTCTCTGACCTCAATCCTGTGCTAACTGAACTCTAATCAACCAGAGTCAGATGACTAAAACTGCTGTTATTGATAACATTGTTAATGTACTAAATTTGCTATGAAGCATATCATCATTACTGTACAATCAATCAATCAATTCAGTCGCTCAGTCGTGTCCGACTCTTTGTGACCCCATGAACCGCAGTACTCCAGGCCTCTCTGTCCATCACCAACTCCCGGAGTCCACCCACACCCATGTCCATTGAGTCGGTGATGCCATCTAGCCATCTCATCCTCTGTTGTCCCCTTCTCCTTCCCTCAATCTTTCCCAGCATCAGGGTCTTTTCAAATGAGTCAGCTCTTCGCATCAGGTGGCCAAAGTATTGGAGTTTCAGCTTCAACATCAGTCCTTCCAATGAACACCCAGGACTGATCTCCTTTAGGATGGACTGGTTGGATCTCCTTGCAGTCCAAGGGACTCTCAAGAGTCTTCTCCAACACCACAGTTCAAAAGCATCAATTCTTCTGCGCTCAGCTTTCTGTATGGTCCAACTCTCACATCCATATATGACCACTGGAAAAACCATAGCCTTGACTAGATGGACCTTTGTTGGCAAGGAAATGTCTCTGCTTTTTAATATGCTGTCTAGGTTGGTCAGAGCTTTTCTTCCAAGGAGCAAACATCTTTTAATTTGATGGCTGCAATTACCATCTTCAGTGATTTTGGAGCCCAAGAAAATCAAGTCTGTCACTGTTTCCATTATTTCTCCATCTATTTGCCCTCAAGTGATGGGACTGGATGCCACGATCATAGTTTTTTGAATGTTGAGTTTTAAGCCATCTTTTTCACTCTCCTCTTTCACTTTCATCAAGAGGCTCTTTAGTACCTCTTTGCTTTCTGTCATAAGGGTGGTGTCCTCTGCATATCTGAGGTTATTTATATTTCTCCTGGCAATCTTGACTCTAGCTTGTGCTTCATCCAGCCTGGTATTTCGTATGATGTACTCTGCATATAAACTGAATAAGTAGGGTGACAATATACAGCCTTGACTTACTCCTTCCCAATTTTGAACCAGTCCATTGTTCTATGTCCAGTTCTAACTGTTGCTTCCTGACCTGCATACAGATTTCTCAGCAGGCAGGTAAGGTGGTCTGGTATTCCCATTTCTGTAAGAATTTTCCACAGTTTGTTGTGATCCACACAGTCAAAGGCTTTGGCATAGTCAATAAAGCACACCAGAGAAACCTTTAATTCACTGTATTGCACACCAGAGAAACCTCTAATTCAAAAAGATGCATGTACCTCAATGTTTATAGCTACACTATTTGTAACAGCTAAGACATAAACCTACATGTCCATTGGCAGATGAATGAATAAAGAAAATGTATATAGATATATAGGCACACACACAATGGAATACTACTGTCATAATTAAGGATGCCAATTTGCAGTAACATGGATGGACCTAGAGATTATCATAGTAAGTGAATTAAGTCAGATAAAGACAAACATCATATAATCTCACTTATATGTAGAATATAAAATATGACACAAATGAATTTATTTATGAATCAGAAACAGACTCACAGACATAAAAATCAAGCTTATGGTTACCAAAGGGGAAAGGGAGTTGGGGAGAGATAGATTAGGAGTTTGGGATTAGCAGATATAAACTACTAGTTATAAAATAGATAAACAACAAAGTCCTACTGTATAACTCAGGGAACTATATTCAATATTCTGTAATAAACAATAATGGAAATGAATATGAAATATATATATATTACATGCATATATATAACTGAATCACTTTGTTTTATTCCAGAAGCTAACATAACGTGATAAATCAACCATATTAAAAAAAAAAGATAAAGAATTGTTGCAAACCATTTCTGTTCCCAGGAACTTAGCAAAGTATTACCTTGCAACTATAAATGGTACTTTTGCTGATATTCTTATTAAATTTCTTTCATCCTTAATTCTGGACTTTGTGTTTTGTGGAATAAATCTTGAGCAGGAAAACTGTCTTATTGGAATTGACTCTATTCATTGATAAATGAATTTTGTATATGAATACTCATCACTTTGCTGACAAAGTTCTGTATAGTCAAAGCTATGGTTTTTCCAGTACTCATGCATAGATGTGAGAGTTGGATCATACAGAAGCTGAAGAATTGCTGCTTTTGAACTGTGGGGCTGAAGAAGATTCTTGAGAGTCCCTTGGACTGCAAGAAGATCAAACCAGTCAATCCTAAAGGAAATCAACTCTGAATATTCATTGGAAGGACTGATGCTGAAGCTGTAGCTCCAATACTTTGGCCACCTGATGTGAAGAGCCAACTCATTGGAAAAGACTGTGATGCTGGGAACGATTGAGGGCAGGAGGAGAAGGGGGTGGCAGAAGATGAGATGATTGGATGGCTTTATTGACTCAATGGGTATGAGTTCCAGCAAACTCTGGGAGATAGTGAAGTACAGGGAAGCCTGGCATGCTGCAGTTTATGAGGTCACAAGAGTTGAACACAACTGAGCAACTGAACAACAGTAGACTCATGGAGAGGGGTGTGACTCAATTTTGCCCAACTTCTAGCTGTTATAAATCTTGTTTAGCTGTATTTCTGCTGTTGCACACTTGTGTAAGAAGGCACCACTAATCAAAGGACTATGTTTTAATACACAGGCTTATTTCGAATATAAAAAGTGGCTGAAAGTTTAATCAACTGTGCAAGTGCACAGGTGAGTGGAATGAACATTGTTTAAATTTTAGAGGTACCTCTTCATTTTGTGTCACCAGCCAAAATTTTAGGACTAATGGAAGTCTTCATGAAGTTTCACAGATTTTTATTCAATAGGAATATGACTTGGACTAAATGTTTATAGGCCATACCAATATCTATCTATCACCTATCTGTTACCTGTCTATATCTCTCTATGTATGTGTCTGCTTTATCACATATCTATTATCTGTTTAGCTATCTATCATCTATCTATGTAACTATTATCTAGCTAGCTGGTTATCTACAAATCATCTGTAATATCTCCATTTTACCTTTAGGAAGTTGAATTATTTCAGAAATAATAAGTAGCACCTAGTGACTAGAACATCAAAATTAAAGATTCTCTTCAATTCAAAACACTGTTGACAACCCTGCCATGCCCGTGAAGGCATATACTACAAAAATCTAACAGTGAAATAATATCATTTTTGAAGTAGACCTAAGTGACCTACGGTAAATTCTGAGGGAGTTTGGAGTTCTCTTTTAAGACAGTCTTCTTGTCACCTGCTCCTCTTACCACACTGAGCCCATCATTTGAGGTACTGAGTGGCATCTTATAGTGGGGATAGGAAGAAGGAGGTCTGCTCTCTCTAAAATGCACAAAGATTAAAATAGAGGGGAGTAGTGAGACTCTAGGGAGAAGCCTTCCTTCACTTATCAAGTAAGAGTGGTTGGTTGCATAAATTTCATCTGTCAGATAATGTGTCACTTCAAAAGTTGCTGAAAGCCTAGCCCAAATAAGAGGCAAAGGAAAAAGAAAAAATTGCTGGCTATGTTTGCAAGAATGATGACTTGAGAAACTCTGATCTAAGAGGTAAGTTTCTGAGTTTAGAGAATCTGGAGTGGGTATTGAAGGGGGAAATCACTGGAAGACATGAAGCCAAGGAATAACACCTTCTACTTTACAACTGTACCTAAGACTAACTTTCTTGTTAATTAGAGAGTATTAAATCCTTAGAGACACGGTTAGAGATTTCAAAATTAAAGATAAGTTATCTGGAGTAATTTATATAAAGTTGAATTAAAACATCCACTGCTAATAAAGAAATAACACCCTCTGTACTTTCTTAGAGAATAGGCTCAGTAGTCAAGGGTATAGATGTGGCCATCACATCCTTACTCATTTGTTGTACAAATTTGATGGGTTCTTACTTGATGCCAGAGACTATGGTCAGTCTAGGAGATTCAACAGTAACAAAATACTCCTGACAACTGCTGTCACGGACCTCTGCCCTTTGAGATTAGGGTTGATTTCTTCTTCTTTTTGCTCTGTTTGAAACTCTCATTCACTAGCACTCTTGTCAATGTGTCCTCCCCATTTTCTGCCATTATTTCTATGCATCTTCTATAGCTTAAACTTGCAGCAATTTCAGTACCTTTTTCTAAGCCTGATTGATTCTAGGTGTGAGGAATACCCTAACAATTGCTGGTCTAGGTTGGCAGAAGGCCACCATTTCCTCCTGAAAGAAATGTTTTGTTTTTATTTTTTTATATAAGTTAAAAAAATATTGTTCTTCTTTTAAATCTTTTTTTTTTTTTTTTTTACAAACCCTTTTGTCCAGGGCTGACTTTCAATAGATCGCAGCGAGGGAGCTGTTCTGCTGCATATGAAACTCTGATCCAAAAGCAGGTTGTCTACAAATGGTTTAGCACCAGGTTCCCCATGAATGTGCATGGGAGAGGGGGCGGCCGCCTTTCAAGAAATTTTTTTAAGTCCCATACTTTGACATTCATATGAGCAGGAAGGCAGAATCCAGTTATGTGGATGAGAAAATATAGGAAGGAAAAATCAAAGCAGGAAACCAAGGGATCCCTACTTGCCGACAGGTGTTGAGGACTAATCTTTAAAAGCAAAAATTGTATTAAGTCCTAAAAACTCATGTGGGGTCTTTGAATAGTTTTTAAAGTAAGTTGAGGGTGGAAACAGAAATCTGAGCTTGGCTTACGTCATTTTGAATGTTGAGCTGGCAACAAACCAGTAGACGGCAATTAAAACCAAAGAGAGGGGCTAACTTAAAATAACAAGTCCACAATAAGTGGAGAAACTAAAGAAAATGGCAAAATGTTAGGCTGAGGTCAATAGCAACAATTGGAATTTCTCTCTGAAAGGCAAGAAGCATAAATCAGGCTTGCTATAGAGGACGTTTTCAAAGTGTTATTTGGCTTAAAATTGTGACTCAGGTGTCAGCTTCAGTTATACTCTAGCTTCTTAGTACCAGTGTATTAGTCCACTCAGGCTGCTGTAACAAAATACCATAGATTGGGTGCTTAAAAAACATAAATTTGTTTTCTCATAGTTCTGGAGACTGGGAAATTCAAGGTCAAGGTATTGGCTGGTCAGCTGATTCAGGCTGTCCATGGAGGCTCTCTTACTGGTCTGCAGATTGCTGACTTCTCTTTGTATCCTCGCATGTTACAGAGAATGAGACAGAGAGACAGAGAGCCAATTCTCTGGTGTCTCTTTTCATAAGGCTTAATCCAATCATAAGGGCTCCATTCTCAAGATCTCATTAAATCTACCTACCTTCCAAAGGTCCTTTCTCCAAATACCATCACAGTGGAGGTTAGGGTTTCAACATATGAACTGTGGGCACGAGGGTTTGCAGTTCATTCCATAGTGTTTTACCCCTGCACCTCCAAAATTCATGTCCTTCTCCTATGCAAACTGCATTCATTTCATCTCAATATCCCCTAAAGTCTTCATTCATTCCAGCATCAACTCAAGAATCTAAAGTCTAAAATCACTTCTACTTATCATCTAAATCAGATATGAATGAGATGAGGTATGATTCATCTCGAGGCAAAATTTTTCTCCAGCTATGAATCTGTAAAACAAGACAAGTTACATGCTTCCAAAATACAATGGTGGGAAAGAGAGTCCCATTCCAAAAAGGAGAAATAGGAAAGGAAGAAAAAAATGATGAGCTCTAAGAAAGTTCAAAACCTTGCAAGTCACATTCCATCAAAATTTTAAGTTCAAGAATAATCCTCTGGTTTCAGGCTCTGCCTCCTTGACCCCTGGAGTGATGGTTCACTGTAATCAGTAAAGTAAAAATTTTCAACTGCTCTGCTCCGTTTCCATGTCCTATGGAAAGGTTGAGCTCTCTCCAAGATATTTGGGAATCTCTCAGGCTTAAGCTCTCATAGTTTTCTAGACCTGTGAGCTTTCCCTCCTGGGTGAAGCAGCTTTGGTTAGCACTTTTATTCAGAGAGGCTCTTGAAGTCAAGAGCCTTGACTCTTTCTGAAGTTAAGCTAAGAAACTGACTCTAGCACATAACATTCACAAGCATGCTGTACTTCAATGAAGATTTTTGAGGAAGGTTTTAAGGAACTCATGCAGCAAATGTAAAAATATTAAATTGAACACTAGTCATTTTATTCTTTAAATGTCCTTTTGCCAATGCAGTTTGGGTGGGTTTCCACTGGCTGATTTCTGGCACTGTCCCCATCTCCACATGTTATCCTGTTGGCCCTTCTTCTCTGTTCTCCTCCTTCCTCTCAAGAACAAAACAAAGCCCTTTCCATGTAAGCTACATTTGCTTTTCTTGTCTTGAATACTGATGACACTGTTTCTCATGCTTTCAGCTTCCACCCTCTGCTTTAATTATTTCATCAAGTTATTTTCTTAAAAACATCCCCTTCCTAGGATGAATTATAATAACATGTGTTAAGATATATATATACATATATATATAATACTTTGAAGGATTATATATATATGGCATATATATAATATTTTGATGAATTATATGTACTTCTTTTGCAAAATACAAAAAATAAAGAAAAATATGGAGAATAAATATAATCCTTGATTTTACTATTCTCAGATTATAACATTTTTACCTGACTGCCTGTTTTATTCTTTTTTCTTATGATTTATTTTGCCCATCTATATATTCAGACATAACAAAATAGTATCATACTTAGCAAATTAACTGATGATTTGTTTTATCCACTTACATTTAATAGATATTTTTCAAGGCCATTGTATGTCTTCTTAAATCATTATTTATAATGACTACTTAATATTTAACTGAATACAAGAATAGAACATAGTTCACTGGTTCTCTACTATTACATATGTATGTTTGTTTCTAATTTTTGCTAATATAAACAACACTTTGAAATGCATTATCAAATATATACCTTTGCTCCACATAGATCCACAATGATTTTTGAAGATAAATTCCTAGAAGTGAGATAGCTACATCAAAGGATATTTGTTGCTGCTTTGAATAGTGTTGTTAAAGCCTTTTCAGGCAGCCTAGCCAGAGATAACCCACCTTATGTTTAATGGGGCCATGTCCTCTAAGCAGAAATGGGCTCTGATGGGGTCCTGGCAGAGTGAAGCTGAGCCAAGAGTTATTTATTGCGGTCAAAAAGAGGTTAGAACTTCAACGTGAATCCTGTTTGTGGATGACCTAGGGACAGGGACAACACATTTTTTCATGCATGTCTACTCACAATGTATATAAATTCTCACAGACACATATATTGCTTCTTCCCCCCCATCTCAAAATGTGCACACTCCGGTACAGGCACACAGCTCTTCACATTGGCCAGGACGATGCCTACCAAAGATGTGGTTGCTTTCAAGCAGTTAGAAGAACTCTTAGAGTTTAAAGTCGAATTTTATTTTAGAATACCATTTGCTGTCTGACTGTTTTTGAAGTGCGCAAAAATCACCCTTTCTTCAAGTGACAAATTTAAAAGTGAATTTATACACAGAAATGTAGCGAGGTGTTTGTGTGAAGTGGTACTAGATGAGTGTTATCATCACAGTATCTGTAAGTATCCTCTCAGATGAGTAAAATATTCCCTGTTGTGTCAAGTGCCTTGTAGTTGCATCACATCCTCCCTCCCACTAAAGTACCACTTAGTACGATGGGGTGCAATTAAACCAATAGAGTGTTGGTGGTCTGAAAGGTAGCGCACTTCCAAAGTGTTTCATTTACTCCTCTGGGTTACCAATGGGTGGTTTCCCCATGTTATGATGGGTAATTCAGGAGTAAGAAAATATTTTGATCTAGACTAAAGGGCACAGAACTGATTGTATTTGATTAGCATTATTTCAATTCAGCTTTTCTAGAAACATAGCTTTCATTTATCATTATCTTTCCTAAGGACTAATAGAACAATAATACCCATATGTGGCATATTCTAATATTTTGTGGAGAAATGATTTCTGGATTTTCCCCTGAATGTATTTTATTCTTCTCTTGTGTTTTGCCTTTCAGTTTGAATTATAAATTCCTACTGAAGTGGTTATTTCTACCATAAGTGCAGTCCTAATATATTGTTGATGTTTAGACATATGATTAAGAATTATAACAATAAAAATTTAGTCCCATGGAAACATTATTAGATTTTCCTTTATCATAAATTGCATGTCATCCTCCTGGTAATATATGATAGCTGGGTGATTTATGTGTTCTTAAAATTTTTAAATATTTCACTATCTAACATTATAGCTTTTTTTGCTAGTTTTTCAGAACTTTCTAACTCTACAGATTTCATTTCTTCAATTTTTCTACCTAAAGACTGATATGAAAAGCTTTTCAATATCCTAGACCATTTTCTATTTATAACAGATTTCATACCCCTCCTGGTTTATTAGGTCTATTTTTCCTCAATTATCTTTTCCTCAACATAGAGTATTTATAAAATTCCATCTTGTTGCTGTGTTCTTATGGCTAGTACTTTATCCTGATTTATCTTTTCCCTTTTAAATTTAAATTACTGCAATGTATTGTTGCTTTTATCCTGTTTATATTCATTTCTAAGACCTTTAAATAGCAGTTTTGGAGTTACTTTTCTTGAATTCCTATCAACTATTTCTTTCTGTTTTGCAATAGAAATTGTACATAGTGCTTTTTAAAGTTTTATACTTATGATATAATTTAGTATACTTTAGTCATGTCCCAAACTTTTGTCTTTAATATAACCTGTCTGTGAATTGTCCAACTCCCTGATGCTTCTACTTTACATTTATAGTAAAACATTCTTAAGCTATGCTGGTGGTAAACTGAGTTGAAAACAAACAAACAAACAAAAAACAAACACAAGACAACCACCAGTCTGTTCGCTATGTTCGTGATTTTGTTTCTGATTCATAGGTTTATTGGTGTCATATTTTAGATCCCACATGTGAATGATATCATAAGGTATTTATCTTTTTTTGACTTACTTCACTTAGTATGACAATCTCCAGTCGCATCCATGTTGCTGCAAATGGCTGGTGATTGCCAAGAGAAAGGAGGTCAGGGAAGCAATGGAGTGGGAGGTTAGGGGTTAGCAACTCTATGGACCATATCCCACCAGGTTCCTCTGTCCACGTGATTCCCCAGGCAAGAATACTGGAGTGGGTTGCCATGCCCTCCTCCAGGGAATCTTTCCAATCCAAGGATTGAACCCTAATCTGTTACATCTATCTGCATTGGCAGACAAGTTCTTTATCACTAGTGCCACCTGGAAAACCCTAGCCTGTGGTTAGTTGAATCCAAAGATACAGAACCCATCGATATTGATTTCCAACTGTATTTATTTATTTACTTAGGTGTACTTTGTATATTGGCACTGGACGCTTTAAATCTGGTCACTTTTTCAATTACTAGCACATTGATCTTTTGAAATCTAAGTTTTGGTAATTTTTTGAATAATTTTTAATGAATAATTAAATTCAATCTTGTATATAACTTCCTAATCATTAAAGATTACTTGATTTTTCTAAAATTTATTCTATTCTATTTTAGGAACAGATTCTAAGTCCTACTTTGGAATTCTAGAAGCTACACATTTAAAAAAAATATATAACATTTTTTATATTCTTTTAAAACTCTACTATTCCCCTGAGAAAAAGTGATAGTTATCACTGTCATGATAACTTTGATGATCAATTATACCACTGGTAGGAGGCAAGGAGGAAAGAGAGACTTCAAGTTCAATATTTAATAATTATCACCATGCTAACTAATTAACTAAATCTCTGAGGGGAAATGTTATATAGATTTCCATGACAAATAAATAAAGTGAGATTCTATTACTAAGCATTGATTTGACAGAGATTCAAGACAAATTCATCTATCTATACAGATTGACAAGTATCTAAAGCTATCCAATCAATGCAATCCTGGTAAAGAAGAATGTGAAAATGGCAGATGGCTATCAACTACAATGCCAATAGTATTGACTGTCTAATGGCCAGGAAGGAAAATAATTGCATTCATTTGATCATAAATAGAGATATTTTCAACCTCATTGAGACTGAAAATGAATAAACAGGTTAAGACATTGCTAGTAGTAGGCAGTGCAAATGTGAAATAGAAAGCAGAAAGTAGGGATGTTAAGAGGCTTTTCTGGTGGTTCAGACAGTAAAAGAATCTGCCTGCAATGCAGGAGACCTAGGCTCACCCTGGGTCAGGAAAATCCAGTGGAGAAGGGAATGGCTATTCACTCCAGTATTCTTGCCTGGGGAATTCCATGGACTGAGGAGACTGGTGGGCTACAGTCCATGGGGTCGCAAAGAGTTGGACATGACTGAGTGACTAACACACACATGCACACGGATGTCAAGAAATAGAAGCGTTAGATATTTAAGCATAATCCAGGCATCAACAAAGTCATAGTTTCTTTATCAAAAAGAAGTAAACAGAAAGATATGAATTGTGTTTTAAGGTTGTGGTCTGTCATCTCTGTATTGTGAATAGAATAATGAATGAGTTTATGTTACATTAACATATGAACTTTGACAGCACAGGGCTGATTACAATATGAATCTATCAATTGGGGTTTACTCAGAGAAATAAATTGTAAGCGTACGTGTGCAAAAAAATGACGGCCAACGTGGGACAAAATAGAATCAAGAAGGTACCATATTATCCAAGATATTATCAATAGCTTATCTAATATATGTTTTTTAATATACATAAGGAGACCAAATTGATGTTGATTCTTTCTATGGTATGAATGATATTCTAGTTCATACCTAGTTGATTTTGAATGGATGAATTTTTATTGTTTAGAAAAAAATGTTTTATATATTTAATGATGATACATTATATTTTTCCTAATACATTATTCATTTTCTCTAGTATGATTCTAGGTAGTAAAACATGGCATTTCCTCACTGTCTTTTTAATAAACATATTTTTTAACTGGGTCAGAGTCATAAATATTCCTTCCAATGCTTTCATTCAGGACAGTTAAAAGGTGCCTGTGGATGGCCCTAGTATCCTCACAAATCTTGGAACAGAAAAGACCCAGAGACCCCTATCCTCTTAAGCAATGGGCTGTATCATGTAACATGGTAGGGTGACTACAAAATTTATTGTCCAAATGGAGACACTTTTGAAAATGAAAGAGAGTGCTATTAATAATTACACCTGGACAACAGGCATAAACCACAAGCGTCCTGGGCAAACCAGGACATATGGTCATTCTCTTATATAGAGGCAGCACAATGATGTATGAATGGGATATTTGAAGCCTAGAATGTAACTTGGTTTGGGGTTTTTTTGAGCTAGAGCATCTTGTGTTACCTATGTGTAAATTCTGTTTTCTCAAAGTTTTGTAGGGAAACAAACTATTTTTCCCCCATTATGAAAGAAATATAAGTCATTATCTATCTTAGATGCTGTAGAAAATAATTTGAGTATGGGATATATTGCAGTGTTGGTATCTTCAATCCATGGGCTAGTGTTCTCTTAATATTGATAATAGGATAAGAGCTTCTGAAGAGCTATGGCATGCCATTTTTTTCCTCCCAGGATTTGCTTTAACAAATTTTTTATATGATATCAGTTATCATTTTATTAGTTTCTAATTGTATTGAATTATAACGGAGAGTAATTATAAAGATTATATTGAGCTTTATGTTGAGGCCAAATTAAACATACAAAGGAAATATGTACTCTCTATTCAAAGGATTTATCTATTAAGCCAGTTATTCAGTTTTTCTATGACCTGAATTTTTTCTATTAGACCTGCCAAATTCTGAGATATACTAAAGTTTCACAGTCTAATTTATTCAATATTTTATTTCACTTTCAATAACTTTTGCTTTATATCTTTAAACTATCATATTGCTGATATCTGACATGAGCAAATTATTGATATGTGTGTGCATTTAAGGCTGCTTTTATCTTTATCTTCTTTATGAATTGCAAAATTTATCAGTAGACATTGTCACTTTTTATCCTTTTTTGCTGCTTTTAGCCTCATAATCCACATCATATATGCATTCTAGTTTTCTTTAATTTCATATTTGCCTGGTATCTCTTTGTCCACTTTTTTATTTTCAATCTTTTTTAATTGCTGAATTTTACTTGTGTGTGTCAGTTTAGATAGGAAAATACTATATTTCACCAACAAATTAAACCTGACATTTCAGAGACTTAAAAAAAAGCAAAAGCAAAGTTCATTTTTGTCTCACACTAAATCCAATAACGATTCTTTACTTTTTTTTTAACTTTCTGTCTCGGTTGCCCTGTATCTGTTGTTGCCATAACCTGGGTTGTTTCCATCTAGCTGTTTCGCCTTCTCAATGTGTGTTCACTGCGGCAGAAGACAGAGTTCATGCCCGTGCTTCCTTATCCAACTATCTGGCTCACAGTTCATTGGCTAAAACTAGTCATGTGACTCACTGACCAGTTAGAGGTCTGGGAATGTGGTCTCATCACTCAAAAAAGAGAACTTAATAACGCTTAATGCTTTTAATGTCAATGTGTTACTTTCAAATAAAGTACAGCTTTTTGAAAAGAGTTAAATAGAATCTCTACCTTTTATGCAAGAAATTCACTGTTTACACTTGGTAAAGTGAACGATATGCTTGATTTTACAAAGCATTTTTTGTTCCCTTTTCCTTATTATTTGTTGTGGATCAAATTGCTATTTTTTCTTTCCTTTTCATCCTTTTTCTTCCATTTCACTCATCTTTACTTTTCCCTTTCTCTGTTTTTATATATAATCAGAAACGTATTTCTGCTAATATCTAAAAACAAGATACTAACTTAGGTAAAGTTTTACCTGCTATATTGGTTGGGGCTCCTCTAACAAAGGATCACAAACAAGGAGGCTTAAACAAGAGAAATTTATTATCTCACAGTTTTGGAAGTTAGAAATCTGAAACCAGGGTGCTGGCAAGTGTTCATTCCTTGTGAAACTGGGAAGGAGAATCCATTCCATTTCTGGACTAGTTTCTGGCAGTTGCTGGCAATCTTTGACTTTTCTTGGCTTGTTGATACATCACTCTGTTCTCTGCCTTCCTCTTCACATGACCTTCTCTCTGTATACATCTCTTGTCAACATTTACCCTCTAAGTATGACCATAGTCACATCGCGGGGGTAGGACTTCAACAAATGAAATTTGGGGAAATATAGTTCAAATCATACTTGTTTTCCACATGCTCTATTTCTCTGTTATTCCCCAACCACACCAACAAGCAAAGCTCTCTAGGAAACTTACTTTCCCTCCTTCCCACCACCTGTAATTATTACCTTTGCTGGAGGTGGATTAGAACTTTGAATTGCATATGTTTTATCATTAAGAATACTTATGTATTTTCATTTTTCAGAAGATTTTTAAATGTTTGAGAGCATTTTTATTCTTTTTATTTTTGGCCACAGGGCATGTGGGATCTTAGTTCCCACAACAGGGATCAAATCCGTGCCCCTGAATTGGAAGCACAGTTTTAACCACTGTACCGCCAGGGAAGTTCCAAAGGATGCTTTTTTAGTATTTGTAGTATACATTTTCAATAATATCTTTATCCAGTTAGATTTTATATTTGATATAAAATATAAAGACTTAATCATGTATATAATAAAGGTGTAATTATAAAAACTTGTAATTTTGTTTTTTCACTGCTATATCCTTTGTTCACTGCTATATTCTTTATGTTGCATTATCCATTATATCGATGTCTCTCTTTGGGTTCACTTGTAAATTGGTTAGTGTTTTTTTTGCCTGTATTTTCTTTATATGGAATTTGTAGATGTATACTCTGAGCTCTTGCATATTCTCAAACATTTTACTTTCACACCAAAAGATGAGTGGTGTGTGTTGTTTAGTGTCACCCGCAGACTTTTCTGTTGGAAGTTTCTGTCACTGCTGTTCTACTGCCTGGTTTCCTCCAAAATGCCATATAAAAAGCCTGGAACCATTCAGATACCTACTTTTTTCAATTGTGTGCATCTTGTTTTTCTTGGTATATTGTAAGATCTTCTCTTTATCCTTAGGGTTTGGGAATGTTGAGACTATATGCCTAGGAAGTCACCTGTTTTCCTTAGCACCTGAAAGCTAGCTAGCTAATTAGTCTGAAGACTCAGGAAATTCTTTATCTTAAGGAAATTTGCTTCAAAGACTATTTTAGGCTATTGACTTTCTGTTATCTCTTTCCTTTCCTGCTTCTGAATTCTTGTTGTTTTAATGGATAGGCTTGTTTTGTGTAGGTCTTAAAGAGTCGGACAGGACTGAGTGAACAACAATAAACTATCAGTAGTGCTGCTATTGTCGAGGATTTCCTAGGGCACTCACTTGAACCCCTGTGACTCCTGGTAAGCACTATTCAATGGTGTGGATGAACTGGTCCCTGTGATATTTACTAGGACTGCAAGACACACATCAGCAACAAGCATCAAGATATCTTGAAAAAAATATTTATCACTCACAAGTTCTGGCGCCCAACAGCCACATAGGGAAGCTGTGGGGAGAGAAAGAGAGAGAGGAAGAAAGAGTGGACCTGAGGTTTTATCTTTATTGGGGTAGAAAGGTGGGGCACCTAGGGTGTTCACGTTCTGTCTTTATTTGGGTACATTCATGCTCTGTCACTCAGTCGAGTCGGACTCTTTGTGACCCCATGGACTGTAACAAGGCAGGTCTCTCTGTACATGAAATTTTTCAGACAAGAATACTGGAGTAAGTTGTCATTTCCTATTCCAGGGTATCTTCCCAACCCTGGGATTGAATCCACATCTCTTGCGTCTCCTGCATTGGCAGGAGGATTCTTTATTGGTGAATTTTGAACATAAGAGCAAGAGATATGTTGCAGGAAGTGATGGTCAGTTATCTAGGTTATTCAGGGTTTTCTAAAAGGGGAACTTCATGGCTTCTTATATATTCGTGTAACTAGTAGCTGCACCATACAGCTGGACATATGTTTGTTTATTTGAGATGAGTGACTTCAGAACGAATGCCTTAGCAATCAGAAAGTTCATTGTCGGGCCTTTACATTGTAGCCCTCCCAGATCTATGTTTCAGGTCTTAGCTCTTTTCCCTTATGATTTCTCTCCCTTTGTAATTTTCCTTCAAGTACTGGGAAGTTTGTCACATGTGAGAACTCATAAATGAACATTCTTTCCTTCAAGTCATCTATTGAGTTATTTAATTTAAATACTTTAAATAAAATTATTTAAATTAAATAATTTTAATTAATATTTGTTTTGATTAATAATTTAAAATAATTATTTAATTAAAAAATGTAAAATATTTTAAAGTATTTTTATTTGAGCATTTTCCTAAAATCTGCCATCATTTCTGTTTCACTGGGTATGTTTTCTGATTGTTTCTTTTCTCTTCAGTTTCTGGGCCCCTTAGATGAATTGCTATTTTTATTTTTTGGCTTCCCAGTGCTCAAGTTGTATCAACCACGTTTCCAGCTTCTGTAACCTTGATGTTTTAACATCTGCCCCACACGCCTCTGGACAACTTGACGATGTGCCTGATTCACTTTGTCTTGGCCTCCTGCCCCTCTCGTCACAGCTCCTCCTTGGGAGAGGTCCTACTTCCAGGCATGCTTTTCTTTCCTTTCTTTTTCTCTTCAATTTTATTGGAGTATAGTTGATTTATTATTATACAATGTTGTATTAGTTTCAGGTGTACAGCAAAGTGATTCAGTTATACATATACATACTCTTTTTCAGATTCTTTTCTTATATAGGTTATCACAGAATATTGAGGAGAGTTCCCTGGACTAGACAGTAGGCCCTTGTTGGTCATCTATCTGATATACAGTAATGTGTGTTCATTAACCCCAAGCTCCTGATTTATCCAGGCATGCTTTTCAAATACAAACCAAGCAGCCCAGATTCTATCTCTGTTATCAGCTTTCAGACCCTGGACCATGACACACTTGCCCTAATCACCCCAGGGCCAGGTATTTGACAACCAGGAGCCTCAGAGCCCTGGTTTTGAGTAACTGAAATTACTCAAACCAGGCAATCTTAAGGCTGCTTAACCTGTTTTATCAGTTCCTTCCTAAGAAAACTGTAACAAAGGCACTTGCCAGTAGTGCTCTCCCCTCCTTCTGTCTCCTTTGCAGATCCCTCATCTTGGGAAGGGGTGGGGTGCCCTTTCCTCTTGGGAACTGTAAGTAGTAACCTATCTTTAAATATCAGTTATCTCCTGGGAATTTCCTGGTGGCCCAGTGTTTGAGACGTCATGCTTCCACTGCTGGGGTTCTGGGTTCAACCCCTGGTCAGAGAGCTAAGATCTCAAGATCCCACAAACTGCACAGTGTAGCAAAAAAAAAAAAAAAGTCAACGATCTCCTGCTCTTCTAGCCTTCTGTACTTCAGATTTGCTATTAATACACCATATTTCAAAATACAGTTCCAGGTGTTGTAGTTTACCATGCATGGCAGAGACGTCTGTGGTTGATGACATTAGTCCCTCCCCCTGTCCCAGGCACCAGAGGCTCTCCCAGTAGGATAACAAGTTTCTACTATCATAATCACCATATTGGAAACAATTGGAAAGTACACAGCTATGTATGAATTTGTTTCAATATTTGAAAACTAAACAGACTTGTTTTAAAGGCAGATACATTGTTTTTAAATGAGCAAAGAACATGATTAAACATTGTAAAGAGGAATAAAAAGAAAGAATACAAACAACTATATAAATAAAATAATGTTGAACATCAGTTATGTTTTGGGGACCAGGGAATCCAGGTAGGCCTTGGATTTTGGTGGATTATATTGATAATAAGAGCTTAGAAAATAGGAAATAAAGTATAAAGAAGAAAATACACAAAATCAGTTATCCTAATATGTAGGAATGACTATTATTATAGCATTTTAATCAATTACTTTATTATTTTTTATATTTACTAGTTTCATACATTTTTTTATGGTGATGTATACAAAATCTTTTGAAACATATATTTTTTTGCACCTAAAATAGTACCATGAGCATATTTCATACCATTAAATATTATTTAAAAAATTTTAAATTTATTATTTCTTTGTATGTACTTAACAAAACATATTTAGCTATTTTCCTATTGATACACACTTATTATTTCCAAATGTCCATGAGTTAAAATAATACTGAGATTGCCATCTTTACTTTTTTAGCTTTATTTTTCAAATTTTATTTGCAAGTATGAGAAACCATCTTGAGCTTGCCTAAGACCAAAGAAGGAGGGAGAGTGGTAGAAGAATTTATTGAAGGATTGTGTGGTATCTAAGAGTCTCAGAATTATAGTTAAAATGATAGCTATCATTTTTTAACCTGTCAAACTGAAATTGTCCCTTTCTCCAAATTACAACAGTTAACATTAGCAAGTGTATGAGGAAGGAGATAACCTCAGTGAATGTTGGGTTGGGAAAGAGGTACTCATAGAACGGGTTTTCTGCAAAGCAAATTGGCAATAATTGAAAGAGGCTTCATAAAAAAAACATTCTTTGATGAAGTAATGTTATGCTACTAATCTACATTCTATGGAAGTAAGCTGATGGTTTCAAATTTCTGGTTAACAAATTATAGTGAATTTTGGGGAGAGTTGTTTCTTTAGACCTTTCCATTCTGCTTCTCTTTATTTAGATTGTCCATTATGCTTATAAGACGGTTTCCAGCATTCTGAAAATCTCTGCATCACCTTGCCTCTCCTATGTAGGTTAGTTTCCCAAGGTGGGCATCTAATGAAAACTGGATCAGAGATTTCACAAAGATTTGTAATATTGAAGTAAGGGACATGGTGACTGGCATTGTTGGCAGCAGAATATTGTTAAGAGCAACACTAGATGGAAAGGTACGTGGGATCATCCCACCAAGATCCCAAGGCCTGCTTGGGTTGTCTAGGTCCCCAAAGCTTTAGCTGAGGTTCAACATTATTTCATTAGCTATTCTATTCTTTTTAAAAATTCTTCTTTATCGTGTTTAGTCATGTCTTTTGCTCATGTAAAATTATATATTTGCCTTTACAAATTAATTTATAAGAACAGACAAACAAAAATTTGGGATTTAGATTTATATCTTCAAGTCATACACAGCCACATAAATTCAAATCCTTTCAAATATGGTGATTAAGATGGTGGAAACTTATCCTGATTCTTTCATTTCCTTAGGTCTGCTCAGTAGATATTTATAATCCTGTTAGCGCTAAAAATTGTCATTAGGCCAAAAAAATGTTCTAGTTTGTTAATTCCTTCTGTTTCATTAGGAAAGGTGTGACTACATTTTAGAAAAATAACAGTATAGCTAATGTTTGGAGCTTCATTGGTGGCTCAGTGGTAAAGAATCTGCATGCAATTCAGACATGAGTTTGATCCCTCAGGTTTGAAGCCTGAGGTCAGGAAGAGCCTCTGGGGAGGAAATGGCAATCCACTTCCATATTCTCGCCTGGAAAATCTCATGGATGGAGGATCATGACAAACTACAGTCCTTGGGGTTGCAAAGTCAGACATGACAGTGACTGAGCACAAGCACATAGTACTGTAGATATAGCAACTCATACATCAAACCTATGAAGTAGGTACTGTTATTATTATTGTCATATTTGTTTTACAAATGAGGAAACAGCACAGAGGGGTTAAATGACATGACTAAAGTTATACAGTTAATAAGTAGCACAGCTAGAATTTGAAGCTGGTCAGTGTGACTGTAGAGTCCAAACTCTTAATTTCTAAGCCATGTGGTTTCTCGTAATAAAATAAGCTCATGTAAGAAGTATTATACTTTTCATATCCCTAACATCTTATTAAGCATAGTTTAATATATTGACTATTAAAGAGAAAATCAATGAATATATTTTTCTCTTTGAGAATATAAAATTAAGAATATTTTACACTAAAATTCAAAAGTGATTATCTGCTGAGGACCTTCATTTTTCTGGTTAAAGATAACTCTGAAGCAGTGTAATAGAGCAAGAGTCCATGTGATTTTTTTGACAGGTAACTTATTAAAGTCATATTTACTACCTGCAAGATACCTTATTTGCTTTCTTAAGTTATTGAGGCTATTAGGTGAGCTAGTTCATGAAAAGCTTTTGCAATTTATGATATCTTATAAAAGTAAAGTTTTCATTATTATTAATATATTTTGTGCTGTAGGGAGGAAATTATATATTCTTATTGATTTGGGAAAAACATTTTTAAAATTGATTTTAGGATAAACAATATCCCTTCTATTGGGAAATGATGCAAAATTATGTTAAGACTAGGAGGAAAGAGTTCAGAGGGTCAACACAAAATGTGGACAACATTGTAAAAATATGGTTCTTATTTACTTGGCTCATCAGAAACCATGCTGAAAAGTCAATGAATATAAAAGAAATGAAAGATGTTGGAAGAACTTCTTTCTGTATATCTGGAGATTCTCTGTGTCTTGTCTATATTTTCAAGGCCACTTTGGGGTCCATATGCATAAATGATGACAGAGGATTTCATTTAGACCATCTTACCTGCCTCCTGAGAAAATTGTATGCAGGTCAAGAAACAACGGTTAAAACCAGACATGGAACAATAGACTGTTTCCAAATTGGGAAAGGTGTACGTCATGGCTATATATTGTCACCCTGCTTATTTAACTTATATGCAGAGTATATCATGCAAAATTCTCGATTGGATGTTGCACAAGCTGAAATCAAGATTGCTGGGAGAAATTTCAATACCCTGAGCTATGTAGATGACACCACCCTCATGGCAGAAAGTCAAGAGAAACTTAAGAGCCTCTTGATGAAAGTGAAGGAGGAGAGTGAAAAGGCTGGCTTAAAACTCAACATTCAATAAACTAAGGTCATGGCATCTGGTCCCATCACTTCATGGCAAATATATGGGGAAACAATGGACACAGAGACAGACATTATTTTCTTGGGCTCCCAAATCACTGCAGATGGTGACTGCAGCCATGAAATTAAAAGATGCTTGCTCCTTGGAAGAAAAGCTATGAGCAACCTAGACAGCATATTAAAAAGCAGAGATATTACCTTGCCAATAAATTTCCATCTTGTCAAAGCTATGGTTTTTCCAGTAGTCATGTGTGAATGTGAGATTTGGACCGTAAAGTAAGCTGAGTGCTCCAATACTTTTGCTACCTGATGCGAAGAACTGACTCATTGGAAAAGACCCTGATACTGGGAAAGATTGAAGGCAGGAGGAGAAGAGGACGACAGAGAATGAGATGGTTGGATGGCATCACCGACTCAATGAACATGAGTTTGAGCAAGCTCAGGGAGTGGGTGATAGAAAGGGAAGCCTGATGTGCTGCAGTCCATGGGGTCGCAAAGAATTGGACACGGCTGAGCAACAGAACTGAACTGAACTGATGTTATGGTTGAAGGGTCTGAAATCTTATCCTTCTGGCTAGCAAACAGATTGCTGCTGCTGCTGCTAAGTCGCTGCAGTCATGTCTGACTCTCTGCGACCCCATGGACTGCAGCCTACCAGACTCCGCTGTCCCTGGGATTCTCCAGGCAAGAACACTGGAGTGGGTTGCCAGTTCCTTCTCCAATGCATGAAAGTGAAAAGTGAAAGTGAAGTCACTCATTCGTGTCCGACTCTTCGCAACCCCATGGACTGCAGCCTACCAGGCTCCTCTGTCCGTGGGATTTTCCAGGCAGGAGTACTGGAGTAGGGTGCCATTGCCTTCTCCGAGCAAACAGGTTAGCCTGACACAATTCTTATGATGCTGGCAAGAAGACCCGAGAATCCTTAGTTAGAGATAAAGGACTTCATATCTAATGACCTTGAGCAGTGTGACCTATTTATATCAGTTCTCTTTAGGCCCAAGTCCCACATAGTGTCCTGATGGATATTTGCAATGAACTGTGTTACAGGACGAGGAGACTGGATGTTTTCTGATGGTCAGTACACATCTCTGTTCTTTGCTCTGGAGGAGACACTGTCTCTCTCCTCTAGGGCTGGAGACACACTTTAGAGGAAGATACTATCTTTGTCTTTCAAGGATATTTGCTATAGGAACATTGCTGTGAAGAGTTGCTCAGTTGCTCTGTCCTGTCAGACTCTGTGTGACCCCATGGACTATAGCCCATCTGGCTTTCCTTGGAATAAATGGTAGTCAGTACCTTTCCAATATGTGTAGAACCATGAGACACTCCTGAAAAACTGTCTCTCCATAGCTTTCTCTTGAATTAGGCAAAGTACATAAGTACAAAGCCTCCAGTGTTTATTGAGAATCTACTCTGTAAAACTTAGTATTTGGCACTGAATGATACACAGTGGTAGAGAAGCCATGTTTCATATCCTTAAGGAGTTAAAGGATGTGTGCACACGCATAATTTAAAGCACAATGGTGTAAGTGCTCTGTCTGAGACAATTCACAGAGAACCTAACAATGTTAGCCCTTGAACAGAGATGCTGGAATCCCTGTAGCACAGTAGATAGCAGCTGAAGCTGAACTATCTGAGTTTAAATCCAAGTCCCACCAATCAGCATCTCACAAGCAGTATTTACCTTCCCTGTCTTCAGCCCTTACTGGTGAAATTTCTATTACTCCCTACCTCACAGGGTAGTTGGGCTTCCCTGTTGGCTCCCTGGTGGCTCACTTAAAGAATCTGCCTGCAATGGAGAAAGGAGCCAGGGGTTTGACTCCTGGGTCTGCAAGATCCCCTGGAGGAGGAAATGCATCCCACTCCAGTATTCTTGCTGGAGAATCCCATGGATGGAGGAGCCAGGCAGGCTTACAGTCCCTGGGGTCGAAAAGAATTGGATGCAAAAGAAGCAATTGAGCGTGTATGCAAAGGGTACTTGGGAGGATTGAATTATTTACTATGGGAAAGAGTTGAGAATAGTTTCTAAAACATGCTATCTGTTGAAAAAATGTTAGCTCCATAAATGGAACTTTTATCACTTTTTATCATTGTGACCTTAAGAAAAACTTAACTTCCTTTCTGAATCACATTTTCCTTACTTATAAAGTGGGAATAATATTATCTCATTAATTGATGTGAGTCATCAATTAAAAGCATAATGAATATGCTTAATAAAGACTTAAAACTGGCAACTGCTATTATTAATAAAAGGATATATACTACATATAATTCAAAGGATAAATTTGGCTTTCTTCTTTTTACCTTTTATATTTCTTTCTCTGATTCACAGCTGGTAGACTAATGCAACAGGGGTGAGGTGGGGCATGGAGAGAAAGGAAAACATACCAGAGATAAAGACCTGGTTCTATTCTTGATTTTGTCATTAATTAATTTATTATGCAAATACATATGTATTATGTATACAATATACAAAGTATATTGACTGACCAGTGCTTGCAAAAGATAAATATGGAGGATCCCTTGCCTTTAACAAACTGACAGTAATGTCTCAAGTAACTTGCATTCTCCTGTGCAGCCCAGAGGAAGCTAGAGTGATCAAGTGGTCACATTTGACCTGAGTCATGAAAGATGGACCAGGACACTGTGAACAAAGATACAGAGATCAGAAAACAACTTAGTGTGTTTTGAGAAAACATAGAGTCTGAGGAATAGACTCTATAAGCTTCCCCCCAATAGATTGGGGAAGCATGCAGGGTAGCATCTAAATGCATTAAAGGCTTAATCTTAATTCCATATGTCCTGCGAAGCTATTAAGGACTTAAAAAAAAATTACTGGAGTATAGTTGATTTATAATGTATTAGTTTCAGGTAAACAGCAAAGTGATTCAGTTATACATACGTGTGTGTGTATTTGTGTGTGTGTTAGTCCTCAGTCACGTATGACTCTTTGAAACCTGATGGACTGTGGCCTGCCAAGCTCCTCTTGTCCATGGAATTCTCTAGGCAAGAATACTGGAATGGGTTGCCATTTCCTTCTCCAGGGGATCTTCCTGATGCAGGG
Organism: Giraffa tippelskirchi; assembly: GCF_054371585.1. Taxonomy (NCBI): domain Eukaryota; kingdom Metazoa; phylum Chordata; class Mammalia; order Artiodactyla; family Giraffidae; genus Giraffa; species Giraffa tippelskirchi. Next base: position 38,116,167 of record NC_137280.1, on the reverse strand, counting down.
ATCAAATCTGAGTCTCTTGCATCTGAGCCACCGGGGAACTCCTATACACACACATACACACACATATTTTATATATATATACATATATATATAAAGATATGTATATATATTAAGATTATTTTCCCTTATAGATTATTATAAAATATTGAGTAAAGTTCCCTGTGCTATACAGTACATTGGCTGTCTATTTGCCATTGGGCAAAGCTGGGCAAGAGCAGGATACTTAGAGAACAATCACACTTAAGCCTGTCCATCCTGGAGACAAAACTGACCCCATGCTCTGTGTTATATTAACAAATAAAGAGAAGTGCTTTGAACTTAAAAGCAATAGAAGGAATCATCCCTCCACACAAAGTGTTTCCCTCATCCTTAGTTGTTGGAGGCTACAAATACCTGATTAAGTCCCTAAAATAGAAATGCTGACCATTGAGTTAGGGAAAAGACAAGGCTTTGGGATTCAACTAAAAACTCTACTTCAGCAGCTCAGTGATGGGCAGGTCGGACATGGCCAGGAATTAGAAGTGAACTGCCTTGATGTTCATGAGATAATTCAATCAGACCCCACCCCACCTCCAGGCCTGCAGTAATTCTATTTCACTATTTAAAGTTAAAAATACTGCTCTGTGGGAGCAGTATTTCTTACTTCTTAACATGTGAGACAGTTTTTTTCAAATATTTATCCAACTCTACAGTGTTTAGTATTTGAACTGTGGTGTTGGAGAAGACTCTTGAGAGTCCCTTGGACAGCAAGGAGATCCAACCAGTCCATCCTAAAGGAAGTCAGTCCTGAATATTCATTGGAAGGACTGATGCTGAAGCTGAAACTCCGACACTTTGGCCACCTGATGTGAAGAACCGACTCATTTGAAAAGACCCTGATGCTGGGAATGATTGAAGGCGGGAGAGGGGACGGCAGAGGATAAGATGGCTGGATGGCATCACCAACTTAATGGACATGAGTTTGAGTAAACTCCAGGAGTTGGTGATGGACAGGACGGCCTGGCGTGCTGCAGGCCATGGGGTCGCAAAGAGTTGGACACGACTGAGCGACTGAAGTGAACTGAACTGACAATGTTTAGTGGAGTTAGGTATTGAATTGCCAGAGATGTGCATTTTATTGTAATGCTTATTGGAAGGCAGTTAACACCAATCCCCAAACCCTGGCACAAAATATTCTCATTAACTATTACCTTCATCCAACAAGTAACCTCTCGGCAGTGCTATCGCTCCATAGGCAAGCCCATCATTAGCCCCTGCACTTCATGCAAGACCTGTCAAGGGTTCTTTCATCCAGCTGTCAAGCCAGGTGTGGTGAGTGGAGTGCCGCGCTCTGATGTTGATGATGGATTAATTAAACTGCTGTGTATGCAGGCACTGGAATCTGGAGAGCTGTCTGTGCGCTGCTTCTGGAGGGGCTTTCGAGCAGGCTTCTGTGTACTCCTTGGGGGCTTCCTCTCTACTTGCCAACAGGTCTGTACACTCCTCTTTAAAAGCAAACAATCAGCTTATCTGAATTAAAACCAAACAACCCCATGACTAATTCACCAAAGCTCATGATCTTGACAGAGAAAACACAGTGCTTACTCGACAGGTCATGAAAGATGGTGGAGGAGGTGTCTATTTTCTCTTCACTCTTGTGGAGTGGCCTAATCTATTGCTTATGTGTCATCAACCAGTGACACATTGGTTATGCTTCTTAGCTTTGAAGACTATAGAATTTTGCAATATTTATTCTCACTTTATTTAAATTTTTCTAAAGAAAGTGAAGACTAGTTGATTTACAGCGCTGTTAATTTCAGGTGTACAGCAAAGTGATTCAGTTATAAATATATATGTATGTGTGTGTGTATGTTTTCTTTTTCAGATTCTTTTCCTTTATAGGTTACTACAAAATATTGAGTATAGATCCTTGTGCCATAAAGTAGGTCCTTGCTGGTTATCAACTGTACATGTAATAGTGTGTATGTGTTAATCCCAACCTCCTGATTTATCCCACTTCTCACTTCCTTTCGTAACCATGTTTTCTATGTCTGTGGGCCTATTTCTGTTTTGTATATAAGTTCATCTGTATCATTTTTTTTTTTTTTTAGATTCCACATAAAAGTGATCACATATAATATCTGTCTTTGTCTAGCTTACTTCACTTAGTGTGATAATATCTATGTCCATCTGTGTTGCTGCAAATGGTTTCATTCTCTTCTGTGGCTAATATTCCACTGTATATGTATACATACCACTTTTCTTTATCCATTCCTCTGTAAATGGATATTTAGTTTGCTTCCATGTCTTGGCTATTGTAAATAGTGCTGCAGTGAACATTGGGGTGCACATATCTTTTCAAATTATGTGTTTCTCCAGATATATGCTCAGGAGTGGGACTGCAGGATCATATGGTAGTACTATTTTTAGTTTTTTAAGGAATCTCCATACTCTTCTCCATAGTGGCTCTAACAATATTTAAATGTTTCCTATAATTTTTTTTTTCTCCAGATTGACCTTATCAACAAGGTTGCTGCCCTTTGAAACTGTTTCACTTCCATAATAGTTGCCTCTTTAGCATCAGTTAAGCTGGTTTTCTAATCAGTGTGTCTCTCTGTTACAGAGTTTTAAGCTATTACCTACATGTTACTCATGGGTAGTGTTCTACCTGTTAACACCTTGCTTAGGATTTAGGGACCTGTTGCCCAAGGACTCCAATGCTTTGACTTCAGATTAAACTTCATTGTATCTTGGATAAAAATTACAGGTTTCCATCTCTTTTAGACAGAATAATATTGTAGCAGTGTTAATAACAATAGTAACTACAATTGAGTATTTATTACAAAACATAATTTTATATTATCTTTATTAGTCCATTTCACAGAAATTAAAGTTTAAAGAGAGTAGTTAACTTGCTCAGAGTTGTATAGCTCATAAGGAAGAGTGGAATATATTTGGTGAAGATGGATATGCAAGATTCAATAGGGATTTATTAGGGAGGAAAGGGGGAAACCAGAAGGAAACAAGCCTAGGATGTGGGCAACTCAGAGGCACAATGCTTAACACAAGCACTACTTATTAGGCACAATGCTTATTAGGAAACTATGGTAGATCAGATGGTAAAGAATCTGCCTGCAAGGCAGGAGACCTGGATTCGATCCCTGGGTTAGGAAGATCCCCTGGAGAAGGGAATGGCAACCCACTCCATTACTCTTGCCTGGAGAATCCCATGGACAGAGGAGCCTGGCGAGCTACAGTCTATGGGGTTGCAGAGTCAGACACAACTGAGCAACTAACATACGTGCATGTGCACACACACACACACACACAGAACCTGGTACCACTAGAACACACATATGTTGAGCAGAGAGGCCACAAGAGGGTGAATTGAAAATATCATGATAAAAATCTGAACTTGACTTTATACTCTCACAAAGAGGAACAAGTGAAAAGACACAATCAGATTAGTATTAGGGAGGTAACAAATAAATAATAAATAAACAAAATAGATAACTAACAAGGATATAATATACAGGGAACTCTGTTCAATACCCTGGAATAACCTAAATGGGAAAAGAATTTGAAAAAGGATACACAAGTAACTGAATCACTTTCCTGTTTACCTGAAACTAACACAACATTATTAATAACTATAATATGAAATAAAGGTTTTGTTTCAAAAAAAAAAGATAATGGCAATAAAGAGGATGAATTGAGGTGAGAGTGTCTGGTAAGGGAATGCAATTAAGGAGTTGTACCATTGACAAATTTGCCTTGGGTGCAGAAAGCAAAGCACAAAGGTGGACAAGTGTATACTCATTTTATTACAATCTGCTCTAGGAAGCTGCTCGACTTGGAAAATGTCTGACAACTGAACACACAAGCACTTGCCTCCTAATAATAATAGCTAACATCTGAGTGACTAGCACATGCCAGACACTGTTTTAAGTTCTTTACAGGTATTATCTCATTAATCCTCACAATAAACCTATGAGTACACAAAGGGAAGTGGAGGAACCAGGTGATGAATCCATGGAGAGTGGTTTGCAGATTTGCTATTTTCACAACAGAATAAGATGATATTTTAGATAGATATTTTTTATTTCATTTTCTGTGTTAGCAACTGTACTTTACCACCCAGGAACATTTATAGTGCAAATTTAGATTTCATATCTATCCTTGTCAATAACAAGGTGTCCTGTTTTGTTGGGGGAACTCTCTGAAGAGATGTAGGAGAATTCAGGGGACTGCACTTTCTTGGAGAATTTTAAATTTGAGCAATGACAATTAGATCATATTAGATCTAGATATCAGGGAAGTATTTTATACACTACCTTACAAGTTCTCTCCAGAAAAATAAATTCTGAATGGCTTAAATGTGCACTACTGTCAAATGGATTTAAAACAGAGTGAAGGGACCCTAAGCAAAGGGTAATGATAGCAATAATAATGATAAATGGCAATGCATTGGGTTAGGAACAGGGTGCACAGTTGGCTGCTTTTATTTAAGATGTCTTGGTAATGTTAAGGCTGCAGAAAGCATTAATAAATGAATGTGTAGTGTTGTAATCTGAAATCTTTTACAGTGATCTTGATCCTTCTCAGTGTAATTATTTGTTGCTATTGCTATTTAATGAAAGATATCAAAATCACAACAATTAGCTTGCATGATATCTTAAGAATCACAAATACCTCAAGAACTGTGGTTGTTTGTTTATTGTTATACAAGCCAGGACCACACAACGACCAAAGTGAACACACTGAGTTTTCAAGGTGGAGAAAAAGGAAAAATCTACATGGACTTCAGTTTCAGCCAATGATATTATTTTTTTGCTTTTTTATTACCACTGGAACGCTCCAAACAGAGTCACAACATATGTTAACCAGCTCGTACGTAGCTTGAAATGGTAAAAGCAGACCAATGAAAGTGAAATGAACAGCAAACATATATTCACTTTCAAAAGAGAAGATTGACTGTAAAATAATTTTAGTGTGTATATGTAAATTGTCAGCTACGACTTCATAATTTGTAATGGTATTCAGCTTGGCAATGTTTACACTTGTTAATGACTTCCTTTATGAGTGATAATTGATCTACTTCATTATCATATTAAATCCCCGATCATATGCTATTAGGTCTGATGTAATAAATGATCTGTGTGATTTTTAGTGTAATGAACTAATTAGACTAATTAAAATCAATATGTGTGCCAATATTATACTTCGAGTCCAAATGTTCCTTCTTACTCTGCTGGCTTAAAATCAGCAACTCAGTAAAAAGGATCTAATGCTGATTTATGAGCACTCGAGGAACATGAGGCAGAATAAATTGCTTGTGGTAGTAGAGACAGCATTAGTGGAGTATAAGATACTAAGTGCATTGTAAGGTCAACAATAAGGGTGTATTTACACATGTAGTTATATGGCACCTTAAACCTCTTCTTAATATATCAGAACATCCCAGTGAAATTATTTGGTTTAAATACCAGTGCAATTCCTCTTCCCTTGTTCAGAAATAACATTTAAAAAATACAAGCATTTCAATTAGGTAATCAGTCTACAGTATAATGAAAATATGCATATTCAGTTTGATAAATGTTTTTCAACAATTGATTTATTTACATCAGAGTGAAGGGAACGTATTCTGAAGCCAAGGTTAAAATAAAAATCAGTGTATATACATTTTCTACTATTCATTCAGGAATCTATGGAGATTTTAAATGATAATTTTAGAGAACCTATAGATAAATTCTTCAAAACTAAGCTCCTATGTCATTTTCTGAGGACTATCTCCCCAACTCTCAAGACTGTAACTTATCCCTCACTTAAATGCTCACCCAAATGCTTCTTTGTTGTTGTTGTTGTTATTATTTCCAAATTTTCAATTGTAGGATTGACTGATTACTGAAGATTGAATTTCCGGACTGTAACCTCCAGAAGGACAGGATCACATATCTGATTCTTACCTAGACAGTGCCTCACTCACAGAAAGCAAAATCTGTTTAATTTTCTTTTAAATATATATAAGTTTCTTTGCTATTTATCAGGTTTAAGTTAATTTTAGATTATCCAGATGGGAGCTAGATATTATACTGCAATAGTCAATAGGTGGCTGAAAAACAAATTTAAAAAACAATTAAAATCAGATAGCCTATAACATAGGGAACTGTATTCAATATCCTGTAATAAACTATAATGGAAAATGATCTGAAAAATAATATATATACATGTAATTGAATCACTTTTTCTACACAAGAAACTAAAACAACATTATAAATCAACTATATTTCAATAAAACAACAAATAAACAAATAAAAATACTTCCCTTCTGGATCAGAAAAAAAGATTGGATAGCCATATTTTCCTCACAGAATCTGGTCTATGTCTTCCATGCTTATTGCCCTTCAGAACCAGTGGAAGTTGCAGGCAGTAAAGGAAGTTGAATTGGAACATAGAACTTTGGGCTTATTCATTGGATGCCAGGTGCTTTCCAGGTGGCTCAGTGGTAAAGAATCTGCCTGCCAATGCACGCATTAGATGCCAGTGTTGATGGTTGTTTGCCTTTTTCCTCTCACTCAATAAAAGGGCTTATGTGTGTGTGTGTGTGTGTGTGTGTTCTTAGATGTTCAGTTGTGTCCGACTCTTTGAGACCTCATAGACTGTAGCCCGCCAGGCTCTTCTGTCCATGGAATTCTCCAGGCAAGAATACTGGAGTGAGTTTCCATTTCCTACTCTGGGGGATCTTTCCTAGCCAGGGATCGAACCGACATCTATTGTGTCTCCTTCATTGACAGGTGATTTCTTTACTGTCTGAGCCACCAGGGAAGTTCCAAGAGCTTCTAGATGTTGCTAACTAGTGGGACCAGCATATATTATCTTTTGATACTTCTCTAAAGACCTTGCTGTCAGGTTTTTGTTTACCTGTATATTATGATTATCCAAATATAGGTAGTCACTGAACATGAAAATTTGAGTTTGGAAATAAAAATCTTTAGTGACTGATTATGATTGAATATGAAACAGAAACTCAAGGCATTTTCTCCATCCTGTTCAGGATCTATCTTATTTTTTCTTTCCTCACATTCCCCATAAGCTTCTGCTCATCATTTGTGCATTCATTTATTCAAAAATAAATACATATTTGTTGAGAGTTTATGCCAGGCACTATTGTTGCTTCTTTAGTAAAGAGTATTGGATTCCTGGTCCAAATCTACATCTCATCTAGGAAGGAAGGGAAGATGTGCACGTAAATAATTCTAATTTCAAATGATATGTTCTAATCTCTAATCTCAAATAAATCTTTGAGTATCTCAATTAAATCACATGTGAAATTTAAAGGGGGGCAGTTACTTCTAGCAGGGCAATTGAGGAAGGTTTTATAAGGGAGGTGGCATTCAAACTGAACTTCAGTGGCTAGAAAGAATTTTGTCAGGTGGGCATGGAAAGTGACCACACTGGAGAGGATGAAAAGCCTCATCAATCTGCCTATTCTCGAAGAAGGTGAACTACTAAATCCACACTGACTAGAAGGATGGAGGCAGTGGTCTAAATTAGCACAAATATGCATTATAGATGACTCCTTTCTATTGCTTTCAAATACTTGCAATCATTGTGAATTTTATAAAGTAATATCTAATAGAGGTTTGAAGTAATTTTTAAAAAATGAGATATGTGTATAATATTACAAGTTGTTGAGAACTTCTAACATATAATGAGAAGCTTTATGGAACACTGATTTCAAGCCACAGAATCTAATAATATTTTATCACATAAGAAAAGTGAAGTTCACTAGATTTCCTTGGTGGTGGAGGGTAGAGATAAATGGTATCGACAGATACATTAAAAGAAAGCTTGTAAGAAATGCTCTTAAATCTTAGGCACAATCCCAATATCTAACAAAAATAAGTGTGGACCTCCTCTCATTGAAACTAGAATCAACCCATTCTCTGGTTCATCTGTTCATTTCCTGAAACAGAGTCTAAAGTCTCCTCATGCCTATGCCCAACATAGGATGAGAAAACTTGCCCAGGTTGTACTTATTAATGTTATGATATGTGGAATTAGCTCAGAGCATTGGCAGCTCCAGGTGACACTCAAAAATGTCATTGTGATTATGGTTGTTATCCTTATACGATGAGGGCTTCCCTGTTGGCTCAGTAGTAAAGAATCAGCCTGAAACACAGGAGTTGCAGGAGACTCAGGTTTGATCCCTGGGTGGGGAAGATCCCCTCGAGAAGGGCGTGGCAAGCCACTCCAGTATTCTTTTTTTTTTATTATTCATTTTTTAAATTAATTTATTTATTTTAGCTGGAGGCTAACTACTTTACAATATTGTAGTGGTTTTTGCCATACATTGATATGAATCAGCCATGGATTGACATGTGTTCCCCATCCTGAACCCCTCTCCCATCTCCCTCCCCATCCCATCCCTCTGGGTCATCCCATTGCACCAGCCCTGAGCACTTGTCTCATGCACTCCAGTATTCTTGCCTGGAGAATCCCATGGACAGAAGAGCCAGGCAGGCTACAGTCCATAGGGCCACAAAGATACAGACATGACTGAAGGACTTAGCACGCACGCATACATCCTTACATGGAAACTCAGGAGAAAATTTGGAGTTTTCAGTTGTGATTTTGTTGAGCATTGTGATTTTTAAATATATAGTTTCAACTTCCAAAGTCTGTAATTCATGTTTAAAATGAAGGTTTTGAGCTAAACAATAAAGTTTTAAAATTTGTTTCCAGTTATGTTCTTCCATGATTTCACTATAGATAGTATTTTAACCCTGTTAAAATGGGGATATTCAAATTGTTGAAAAAGCACTTTTTAAAGAGAATAATCCTCTAATGGAATTAAAACAATGTCAAAAAAATAAAATACTGTATTTATGAAATAAATAAAAATGAAATTTAGGTGTATTGGGGGAATAATGTTTTGAGTAAAGAGATAGTCACATCCATGGGAGCTGCCTGGGACTTGTTGTTAGAATCAGAACTAATGTACTTACTGCATTCTTGTGTGGTTATTTTTTTTTTTTTTAATGCTACTTAATAGCCTCCACAAGTTCCCTAAATTTCCTCTCCCTATCCTCATATGTCTACATCTGTTTTTCTTTTTTCATTTCAGCCTCTCCCTTGCTCTCCTCCTGTCTCTCAACCAATGATTCCTAGTCTGGAGAGGAAAGATTTGTGTAAGCAAGATGTTTTATTTTATCTGTCAATTCTTATTTTTTTAAATTGACATCTCTGTCTATCTAAATGTATTTATTCTGATGGAGAATTTGTCATTTTGCACTATTGAGTCTTCAAGGAGCAGAAGCTTATTTCTGTTTAAATATTTAAGGCCTGCCCTATGATCTTTTCACACCTATTCTCTAAACATCCCTGGTTCATTTTTCCAGGCTGTCTTGAGGTCTTTGACTTTCAATCACAGTTGCTGAATAAAATAGATGTCTGGGTGTTCTGCTTCTCTGAGGCTAGTCTCTATCATTTGATTTTAATAAATGAAACAAGGCTCAATTGACAAAAAAAAGCAAAAAGTGGAAGTTGCTCAGTTGTGTCTGACTCTGGTCAGTGGTTTGATCCAAGGAGCTCTGGAGCCAAAGGATGGGGCTTGGAATCCCCATTCATATCTTAATAGCTACCTGGCCTTAAGTGAAAATATGAAAGTGAAAGTTGATCAGTCCTGTCCCACTCTTTTTGACCCTGTGGAATATACAGTTTGTGGACTTCTCTAGGCCAGAATACTGGAGGGGTAACCTTCCCTTCTCCAGGGGATCTTCCCAACCCAGGGATCAAACCCAGGTCTCCCACATTGCAAGCAGATTCTTTATCAGGTGAGCCACAAGAGAAGCCCAAGAATAATGGAGTGGGTAGCTTATCTCTTCTCCAGCAGATCTTTGTGACCCAGGAGTCAAACTGGGCTCTCTTGATTTGCAGGTGGATTCTCTACCAACTGAGCTCAGGGAGGGCAGTAATATTGTTGTACTACCCTGGTGGATTATCCATGTCATGTGACTGGGTGGTGGAAGGCTATGTAGGTGGACGCCATGTAGATCATGTCAAGTTGGAAATAGCATTAGACATGGGTTGTGACCTTGGGTTGGTTTTAGCTCTGCTATTGATTAGTTGCTAATCCAGAGAAACGCATCGAAAAGTGAAGATGATAGCATCTATCGTATTGTATCATTTAAAGCTTCCATAACATGCCATATGTGAAAGCAATGGACAAACTCCAAAACACTGTAAAATTTAAGGTTTTATTATTAATTCTTATAAATAATAAATTTTATTTGCATATTTCAATCTTGAAAAAATACAAATTTCGTATTGGTAGGATATGGAAGATGAAAATTTAAAATTACAATCTGTGTGTAGATAATAAGAAGAAACGCTTATCTGTAAAAGAGAGTTAAATAATAGAAAAAGGACCAAAATAAGGGCACTAAAAGAATATTTTATCTTATTTATGATTGACATTGAATGATATGACTTGAATTTACTCTCTGCGTGTGAATTATACAAATGTTCGACACCATCTTATCTAATAATATTTATGTTCAAAGTAAACTTTTGTGAATTATTTTAAATCAGTGGCACAAAACAAAGAATTGCCACATTGTAATTATATGATTTTCTACACAAATATATATAGACAGAATATTATTGACTTTATTTAACAGTCTAATAAGCAAAGTAAAATTATGAAATTTTGTATATAACTACATATACTTTAATCTTGAATGGGACAAATGTTATTGTCACTTTTTGAACAAGAAAAATATTTAAAACAGTTTTGGACACAAGATGAGAAGGGGGCGACAGAGGATGAGATGGTTGGATAGCATCACTGACTCAATGGACATAAGTTTGAGCAAACTCCAGGAGATAGTGAAGGACAGGAAACCCTGGCATGCTGCAGTTCATGGGGTTGCAAAGGGTCAGACACCAGTTAGCGACTGAACAACAACAATGGCAAGAATTTCCGTTTAATATATATCTCATTTTCCAATACTGAAACTTCTCCACAGAAGAAGTTCCACAAGTTAAAGAACTTTTTAATATTATGTATTGTGTATTATTCATTTATTTTGTTTCTTTATTTTATTATATTCTACATAGGACTGAAATCATGTGGTATTTATCTTTCTCCATCTAACTTATTTCACTTAGCATTAATACCTTCAAGGTCCACCTGTGTTGTTGCAATTAGCAGGATCCTACATAATGTATGTCTTTAATATGTCATTCTAAAACTCAAAATGTAACTGAAATTGATACATTTTCCAGCTGAACACCTACACTGAATTTAGTAGCATGTTAATTTTAATATGCTACTTTCAGAGAGACATTTTACAAAAAGGAGCCATAAACACTTTATGGTTTTGCTGTATGCACGTCAGGAAGCAACAGTTAGAACTGGACATGGAACAACAGACTGGTTCCAAATAGGAAAAGGAGTACGTCAAGGCTGTATATTGTCACCCTGCTTATTTAACTTATATGCCGAGTACATCATGAGAAACGCTGGGCTGGAAGAAGCACAAGCTGGAATCAAGATTGTAGGGAGAAATATCAATAACCTCGGATATGCAGATGACACCACCCTTATGGCAGAAAGTGAAGAGGAACTAAAAAGCCTCTTGATGAAAATGAGAGAGGAGAGTGAAAAAGTTGGCTTAAAGCTCAACATTGAGAAAACTAAGATCATGGCATCTGGTCCCATCACTTCATGGGAAATGGATGGGGAAACAGTGGAAACAGTGTCAGATTTTATTTTTTGGGCTCCAAAAGTCACTGCAGATGGTGATTGCAGCCATGAAATTAAAATCGCTTACTCCTTGGAAGGAAAGTTATGACCAACCTAGACAGCATATTAAAAAGCAGAGACATTACTTTGTCAACAAAGGTCCGTCTAGTCAAGGCTATGGTTTTTCCAGTAGTCATGTATGGATGTGAGAGTTGGACTATAAAGAAAGCTGAGTGCCAAAGAATTGATGCTTTTGAATTGTGGTGTTGGAGAAGACTCTTGAGAGTCCCTTGGACTGCTAGGAGATCCAACCAGTCCATCCTAAAGGAGATCAGCCCTGGGTGTTCATTGGAAGGACTCATGTTGAAGCTGAAACTCCAAAACTTTGGCCACCTGATGCGAAGAGCTGACTCATTTGAAAAGACCCTGATGCTGGGAAGGATTGGGGGCAGGAGGAGAAGGGGATGACAGAAGATGAGATGGCTGGATGGCATCACTGACTTGATGGACATGGGTTTGGGTAAGCTCCGGGAGTTGGTGATGGACAGGGAGGCCTGACGTGCTGTGATTCATGGAGTCTCAAAGAGTCGGACATGACTGAACAACTGAACTGAACTGAACTGAATATATATTTGTGCATTTTAGGAGCAGATTTGTTTCTAATGAGGTTTTGTATTTCTTTTAATTCATAAATACTTTTGTTGTTTTCTTTTGTGTGTTAAGTGATATTTTGTGAATTTCTCAAACAGACATTTTCAAATACAGTGTCTCAATGGATACATCTTCTCAAGAGCTTTTCTTTATGGCTCACCACTAAGGATCTCACCACTAAATTCTTCTGTGCATATTATACTTCACCTCACCTCTGTTCTAACAATTATCAACAATTTTTACACCTGTACACATGATTTTCTCTCCATTTTATTAATTGATTCTGAGTTGTTTGAGGGTGGGGTATATCTCATTTGTAGTTCCTCAAATAATGTTTTTGGAATAAAATGATAAAGTAGGAAATGATATTTAAAAGACTTCAATTATAATGCTGTTAAAAAAACATTACCAGCTGAATAAGGAATTCTAACTTTCCCCAAACCTGTGTCTGATGAATATCAAATTCTTCATATGGGCTAACAACAAAGTCTTTTCATATATTGACATTAATACATCTATATACCATGCCACAGGACTCGTATACAAGAATCTAGCTGAGAAAATATTTTATAAAATAGAAAATACTATAAAATATAGTACTTCATAGAAGAAATTAGAAGTAAGAATAGAGATAGTTATCACCATCGTTATGAATGATTTTTTCTAGCGAGACATGCAGTGCTCAAATCATCCAGGCTTCTTATTTATTCTCAGCTTTATACTTGGAATACTTGTTCATTTCTTTACTTATACTCATGTCTTTAGTTTGGGGGCTTCCGAGATGGCTCAGCAGTAAAGAATCTACCTGCCAAGCAGGAGGTGAGGATTCAGTCCCTGGGTAGGGGACAATCCCCTGGAGATTGTCCAGCCCACTCCAGTGTTCTTGCCTGGGAAATCCCATGGACAGAAGGAGCCTGGCAGCCTACAGTCAGTCCATGAAATCTCAAAAGAATCAGCTGCAACTTAGCTACTAAACACAAGCTTGCTCCAAGTCCTTTCATGGAATCCTTTAGCAATGACTTCACACAATATTATGATCACTCTTTGTCGTTATTGTGTTTGATACATTGAATCTACGTGCTTGTTTTTGGTGTGTGTATGTGTGTGTGCTCAGTTGTTCAGTCGTGTCTGATTCTTTGCAGCCCCATGGACTGTAGCCCGCCAGCTTCCTCTGTCCATGGGATTCTCCAGGCAAGAATACTAGAGTGGGTTGTCATTTCCCCCTCTACAGGATCTTCCCCACTCAGGGATTGAACATGCATCTCCTGTCTCCTGCATTGGCAGGCAGGTTCTTTACTACTGAGCTCTCTGGGAAGCAACCACCTACAAATTTGTTTCAGTGTTGTTGGAATCATTAACTAAATTGCACTGCACATACCTGGCTTAGACAGGTGAAGCAAATAGGCCAATTGAACTTTAAATTATTGGAATAAAAGAAAAATAAAAACCTGACTTGAGAGGATTCATCTTAATATGTTAGATTGTCGATTATTTCTGCCACCTAGTTCCCTAAGCTGTCTCTGTAGTTTCCAAGTCAGTTCTTCAGCTTTTTAAGAAGTCTTTTTAATGTACCTGAAACAGTACATACTTTCTGACAAATCTCCCCTTGATATAAGTTAATTTTGATTATGTGTGAGAGAAAAACCCTGATGCTTTGTCCATATAGCTGTTAGTGTTATGATTGTTTTTGCCTAATTAAAAGGAATGGTTGGCATGTGTGTGATTTTTAACTCCTTTTGAATACTCAAAAGACTTTAACATTGTGTTTTCTTTTTTATATGTGTGTACTTAGGTAATAATGAATAATTTATGAATAAATGATGTCTGATTGAAGTGGAAATAGCAGAAACATGAACTTTAAATTTTATGACATATTTCCTCTGGCATTTAAGTTATAATATCCATTTGCATTCATGTTGTTAAAGAGAATGACTCAAAATAGCACAATTGAAGGGAGATTACATTCACACTTCTACACTTTCCATATTTAATAATAATCAGGGACAAAATTGTTGTTTTCTAAAGTCATACCTAAGTAGTAGGGGCTTTATGATTCACTCCTCTTGGGTTTAGAAATTACTTCAATTTCCAACTAATTCATAATAAGATCACTATTTTTTTAGCTACAAAATTAACACAATATTTAAGTCAGAATTCTGAAGACTTTTTCCAACCAAAATGATATCTAGTTGTATTTCTCCAATTAGACTTTATTTTAGCTTTTGGTATTTTTCATGGATAATGTCTTGTTGTCTCTATTTGGTGATCACCTGCGTGTATATGAGGAGAAAGGGAAACATCAATTATCATCTTGTAGTTATGTTTATAGACTATGAGCAACAAAAGGCACCAGGAAAAAGTAATAATATCATCTCTAGGCATGAATTCTGAAAACACAGTGAAATTTGGCTGAAGATTAGATAGGCAACATTTTGTGGCCTTTTTAATGATCTGATTCGGGAATGCTCAAAGATTTTTTTTTCTTTTGAAGACATACATGAAAACATGCCGCTCAGCTCATGGAGAGCTTAGTGAAAATTTCCGTGATTTTGTTTGTTGTCTGTGCCTATTTATACTTGCATTGAATTATAGCCATATTGTGTTTATTTATGTTATGATTATTAGTATCATTATTTTAAATTTGTGTCTTGCTGCTTGCAGGCTTCCTCTTGATTGGTACAGTATGACAACAGGTAATAGATACAAGAGCAGTAAAACAGTCATCATCACTGCTGGGATGAGAAACCCCTCCTCTTTGCTTTTTTTAACCTCCCTCAGCTGGAAAGTTTTGACATCTGCTGGTTTGGGATATGGCTGAGCAGCTGTCAGCAGTGGGGTAGCTGTTTTCAGCAGCAGTTGGCGGGATGGCAGGGTGCCAGCTTGTACCATCTGTGCGCCTGACATTTCATTCTAATTAACAGTAGGGTTAATTGTTCTGGCAGGCTCAAATGTAGTGTCTAACATTACCCAAGGGAAGCATGTACAAGTGCAGGAGTGGCAGGGAGCTGGGGACAGCATCACTAACAAACCCATCGAGGCAGAGTGGTTAACAACTACTGATGATTTTACTAGCTGGCCACATGCAATAAGGCGGAGGTATTTTTTATTCTGATGAATTATGCCAAGCCTGTAATGATGTAGAAGGAATCAAGCTTAGAAAGGCTGAGACTGCTGCCTTAGGGCAATTGTGAGGGAACAATTTGCATGTTATTACTGCATATTCATACCTAATTGTGTTAGGCCTTGCTAATAGAGCAGAATGACAGTATGAAAAATCGAGCAACTGCCTTAGAAGCAACAAAGCCAATGTTTTTTTCTTCCTACACTATGAGTGCTGAATGATCATTTAGACATTTAGTTGCTCAATATGACAAGCCTACCATTTGTTAGCTTGACATAGTATAATTTATAAAGCAGTATTCTAATTTTACTTTTAGTTTATTCTTCTCATTTTATACAATATTCATGATAGCAATTTGAATGGGGATATTCATAGCTATTGTGAGTAGTTGTGATTCAAATAAAACTATATTTTGTATGAAGCATTACCATTGTTTCATGATGTATTAATTTTAACTTTTAAATCGCTTTTTCATATGTTAATACAACATAAACCAAGAGTTGATGAGAAATCCTTATTATAGCCATGCTTATTCACATTGCTATAGTTAATGTCTCAACATTTCCGTTATATAAAGACCTATTTTTAGTGTGGCTTGGACAAAGAAATTGTCAGGTAGTACAAAGCCAAAAGTCTGCTGTTTTGGAAAAGTGACTAGGTGCGGATTCACCGAACTAGTATCTGATTCTATCTTCTAAGCAGATAATATTCTTAAGAAATCTCAAGCACAGTGGTACATTTTTTATGTTAGCCCACAATGGCTTTTGAAATCTTTTTATGGAATCTCCGAGAAGACAAAGAATTGGAAAATACAGCTTTAGAAATCTACATTTAAAGACCGGTAAGATCTATCTTCATTCTAATTTTCCTTCTTTTAGATTTGTAAGGCCATACTTGTATCATCAAGTTGTCCCAATCTGATACTTGAATATCCATTCAATTCAAATTATGAGCTAGCTTTCACACTATATTGCTGCTCTGAGTGCAAAAAGTTGTAGATCACGTTAATGAATTAAGAGTTTCAGTAGCTTTCCCGGTTCAATGATAGCCCAATGAAATGTATTTTTTGTAATTTCTACTTTTTCAATGTCTAACAAGTTTTGTTCATAATTGATTTTAATCTTCTATTATATCGAGAGTTAAAACCAGTCAAACTTTGCCCTATGTTAGCTTGCTCTGTGTTTCTTTTCCTTTTTTGTCTAAAACACAACTATTTTCCAAAATAAATGTGGTTGCTTAAATAATATATAGTGTAAAATCTTTCTTAGGTTGTAGTTAAATTCCAAACCATGGAATTATATAAATACTACATATTTGCAGCTTAATTATGTAGTAAAATATTAGAGAACTGTAATTCAAACAGTGTATGGTATGGCTCAGTTAATTGATGAGACCCTAAATTTTGGCTATTGGTTGGTAATTTCATGGCTTCAAACATAGAAATTTAGTCCCCCACATAAGATGTGTTCTATATTTGTACATTTCTTAGTTAGAGGATAAATAGAGACTTTTGTTAAGTACATGAGTCATCTTTCAGCCTGAGTGTGTTTTTGTCAAAGTTTTGTATTTTTTTTTTTAAAGGGTAAAAAGCATTATTTTGAAAACATTCAACTTTAATAATCATGAAATATTTTAGTTGAAATCCAAGCCTAATAAGATTTCATAGGATATAAATCTGTTCTTCTCAAAGATATCAAGTTGCATCAGACTATTATTTTTTTTTCCTAATCCTAACTTTCGAAAGGTAAAGGGAAGTAGAATAATACCAAACAAAAATACCAAAAGGAATGAAAACCCAGTGGTCTGAATTCGATGTATATTATCCAGGTGTTCTATGCTATAGCAGAGTATGTTTCAGATCACAGAAATAGAAATAATTTTGTAGTGTTTTAGCAAATTCATTCTGTACCGATTGTCACTTAAAGGACTGGAGCCTCATTATCTTCTAAATCAGTCTGTTCCATGCTTGAACATCCTTAACTTGTAAGGCAGTGAAATATTTAAAATGGTTTTCTTTAAAACCAGAATGAAAGTACTTGAGTTACGTACTTGAATAAGAATTATTTTTTCATCCCATAAATAATAAAATGTACAATACAGTATACTAATGCGTATATATGGAATTTGAAAGATGGTAACGATAACCCTATATGCGAGACAGAATAAGAGACACAGATGCATAGAACAATTTTATGGACTCTGAGGGAGAAGGTGAGGGTGGGACGTTCTGGGAGAATAGCATTGAAACATGTATATTATCATATGTGAAACAGAACACCATTCCATGTTCGATGCATGAGACAAGGGCTCAGGGCCAGGGCAATGGGATGACCCAGAGGGATGGGATGGGGAGGGAGGTGGGTGGGGGGTCCAGGAAGGGGTACACATGTAAACCCATGGCTGATTCATGTCAATGTATGGCAAAAACTATTACAATATTGTAAAGTAATTAGCCCCCAACTAAAATAAATAAATTTATAAAAATAAATAAATAAATAAATAAAATAAACTCAAAAAAAAAAAATGTAAATATAACCGATATGGCTAAATTTTGTGAGGCAAAACCTTTGCTTTGTGTAACTCTACCTCTGTTTTATAACTTAATCTTCCAAGTAGAAATGTAAGGAGCCATTTAATTGAGGAAAGAAAATCACTACCCTAAAAATAATAAATGTGCCTCTTTTTGATTTTTGAACCCAAATCTTGATCCATTCCCTAAAGTTTACTTTGTTGTCACATGTATCATTATTATCAATGTTCAGGAGCTATTTGTACTTGTTTATCTTCCCATTTTCTTTTGGTGGCAGCTCTACAACCAAAGGCTCAATGAACGCTGTCCCCATCTCTCTAGGAAATACAAATGAAATAAAAACAACATTTACTGAATGATTACTGTGTACCAAGAATGATTATAAAATTTTGCATGTCTTACCTTATTGAACCCTTACAACAACTCTTTATTGAGTAGGGACATTACTTTCTGCGTTTTTTGGAAGAGAAAACTGAGGCTTAGAGGGCAGTGAGGACTTGCCTATGATCATACAGCTAGTTGGTGAGGAGCCAGAATTACATCTGGAGCAAGTTTTCTTAATCTCTGCAGGAGATTCACCATCCAAACAGACAAGCAAGACATAGAGGAAAATACAAATGTATGAGAAAACACTTTAAGAAATAAATATATATAGTTAACCTAAAATATTAAAAGCCTGTTTTATTTATTGTAGAGAGAATGGTAGCTGAGGAATAACTCGTTCAAAAACTGAGTTAGAGGATTATAAACCAAAGTTTATAGTTTACAGCATGCCCAGATTTGGGAATTTGCTAAAGAGATTATTGAGTGTCCTTTCAGTGGAGATCTAGGCACTGTCTAATGGTACATTATGGGGGCTATTTTATTGTGAAGAGGTGTGCACATTTGATAAATTGTCTATTGACTACGCTATTCTATAACTCAGTAGGGATAGAGTAGAAAACTAATAGTGATGGAAAGAATTTTTGTCCATAGTAATGCAAACAAATTTAGTCTGGTAGAAAAATGATTATCAGCCTCTAAAATCTCCACATATTATATTTTGTTATCTAACATTAGCAACTTCACATTTAAGAAATTTTATTTTAATAAGTTTTGCATTCATTCACAAATTAAATTCATTTCAATATTCTTGGCTGCTTATATATACATCTGTTTTTCAAATTCTTTTTTGAGCTAGTCTTTTTAATATCTTACTGAAGCCTTCATTACTTAATAGGCAGACTAAAATTTTTGGCACATGTTCATTTATTATTTACATGAGAGTTATGTTTGTAATTTTTTGACAATTATACTTTGGTAAGCATTTTAGGTTTAAAACAAAAAGAAAGCAAAATGACTAAATTTTACTGAGTGCCTGTTATAAGTTCAGGATTGGTTAAACCCTTTTCACATATTAGCTATTTTAATCTTCATAATAACTCTACTTGGTAATAATTGATTTACCCATTTTACAAATGATGAAGATAAGTGATGAAGATAAGAATGGTTAAATAATAGCTTGCATGCCCTGTGCTTGATCTAGTAAGTGAGGGAAGTGGTCTGAGTCTAAGTCTGTGTGACCACACAGCCTTTGATTCCTTCTCTAGGATCAGGCTTTTTATTCCTGTATTTGGAAATTGAAGAGTATATCATTCTACAAGGAAACATTTATATTTATTTAAAAGTATCTATTTTAGTATATATCATCTAGTTCTCAAATATTTTCTAAATTTCAGCAATTTTTTTTTCTTCCAAGCTAATTTAACAGATAGTATCTAATACTAACTGAACGTTTCCTATTGGAAGTTGATGATCCCTAGATTTTCTGGTTGTTTGAAGCTCATTCTCTTTGTAGTCCCTGGGAAGGACTCATGGGAACAATAGTCCACAAACTCTTGCATTTCATAACAAGCTGTCTGAGGTTATACTTAAAGACCAGCTTGGCTTGGTTATAAAATGTGCAGACTCTATTTTATTTTCTTCAGCATTTAAAATGTGTTACTCCATTAACTTCTATCAGATTTTCTAACCTATAATATTATTTTATTTTATAGTTTCTACATTTTTTATGTTCTCTAAGGTGATTTTGAAATATTAAATTATAGTTTTTATTTCCTTTGTAGGCATGATTTACTAGCTGGCTTTCATTTTTTTAATGGGGAGCATTATAATTATTTTACAACTTATAAATGAAAATTTAGAATCAATGCAATGCTTTTATCTTGTTCACTTTTTAAATGAAAGTAGCACATGATTGTACTTTCAGAAAGAAGTATTGGGTCATGATTTCTTTCTTTAGTTCATGGTTCTAGAGATCATTTTCACAAAGTGATGAAAACAATATGATTCTGTGATTTCCTCATTGTTTTATTTTGCTTGAGGAGAGGTTGAGTATCTTATAGACCTTCCTTTACTGTGTTCCCTTACTATTTGTTGAAATTTTTAATATTTATTATTTTCTAATTATGTTTTAAAGATAAGTAAAATGCGGTCTTATGTGTTCTTCATATTGGTCTACAAGTGTTTTCAAATTGTGTATAAAATTTCTACATAAATTCTACACATTTCCACATAAATATTCTCCACCAAAATTTGTATTACCACTAAAAAATGGTGATCATTCCTTTTGAACTTTTAAACTGCATTTATGCTGTTGTTCAGTTGCTAAGTTGTTTCTGATTCTGTGACCTCATGGACTGCAGCACGCCAGCCCTCTCTGTCCCTCACCATCTCCCGGAGTTCACCCAAATTCATGTCCATTGAATCAATGATGTCATCCAACCATCTCAAATTATAACAGAGTTCATGATAATTTTACATGCTTAAGGTATAGCCTAATGAACTTCTGACATTTCTAGTTTTGTTACATGAATTTGTTGAAAAAATCCAATCAGTTTTGGAAGTAACATATCTTTTATTTGAAGTATTTAATAGCACATATACAAATAAGAACATTAAACTGTAAAATTATTTTAGTATTAGACCTAACGCTAATAGAAATTGATTAACTTTTCAATTGCATGGAGGAAAACTTGAAGATGAGTGAACTTAATGTAAAAGAACAACCATTTGATCTAAATGGAAAGTCATGTTTCACAGGGAGGTTTAAAAACATACTTCTTGTGGCTTCTTCATTAAACTGTAGTCTTCAGCATGGTCTTCTTAAAATAACTTCTAACTTAGAAAAAAATGATGCTGGTTCTATGGCCAATGTGTGTGTTTTGGTTTTCATGTAGTTATGATATTCAACATACAGCCATAAATATTTTGTGGAAGTTGTATATTTATCATCAACATTTTGGGATACATAAATTCTATATTTAATATTTCCTTACACATAAACTTTCATAGTTTTGAGCTCACTGTCATCAAAAGGGATTATTTACAAAAAATGTTATATACTGCCATCATACAATAAATGACAATGCACTCCAAGGATGGGATGCATGCCTCTATATCGCTATATCTTGCAAATATATGCTATAATTTCCCCAAACACACAGGGACCACATCAACTGGCAACACTGCACATCTTTCAGGCCAAAGCACAGTTCACCAACTGGCAGTCTGATAGTGTGATCTATCTTCTAGGGCAAAACATAAAATATGACAAAGCAGGCTGGTATATATATGGCTTACAAAAGCACCCAGCAACAAATAATTCTCTTATCACCTCTAGAGGTTGTGAAGAGCCTTTAGCTACTGTTCTCAGAGCACACTTATTAGTAAATCCCCTGTGTGTTTTCCTAGAATATGTGTTATCAGTTACATGGTATCTGGGAAGAATTAGGCAAAGCTACTTAACTCAATTCATTACACATGCATCTCACACAACACTAGACTGACTGTGGAAGATTCTGAAAGGAAAACAGATATCACATCCTTACTTAATTTACTGCAAATATTGGGAATTATTAAGACATGAAAAAAGCAAATAAACAAGATTTTTCCTAAGCCAGATGAAACACCAGGACAACAACTGTAAGCTGGGACATTCATTTCTGAACCAAATGACAAATGTGGTCATCATATCATGCACCCTCTTCCTCTATAAGCCTGGCTCTGTTTCTGGGCTTCCCATTTGCTTTTGGACTATTGCCTGAACCAATAACCTGAGCAGAAACTGTCACTGTGTCTGTTCCATCCAGGAGTTCAGCTGCCTTGGGCTTCTGTCCTGATTCCTCTTGAGATTCTGGTTTATAGAAATGTTTCTTGTTTTTGAGGCCAAGCAAATGTTTTTAAAATTTTATCAATTATTACTATGTATTTGGGACATGGGACATATGTTAAACTACAATTATCTGCCACTTTGAGTAGATGTCTCAAAGTTTTTTTTTTCCAGTGAAAAATCCTTATTTTTCTCATTCTATAATGTCACATATAGAACATACCTTTTTTCTATATTAATATAACTTAGTCAAACAAAACTATTACTAAATTCTCATCTTTAATTAACAAAGACGTCAATAAAGGTTCTAACATCAATTAAAAATGAAACAGAATATAAACAAAATTCTTGATTTGAAAGAATTATACTAAAATGGAACTAAATTTGAATTTTACTATTTTCATTTCCATATTTGTACAACTTTTTTTTGGAATAGCAATAATTCCAGTTGTAGCAAAGCTAATCTGTAACTTGTTTTTACCAGCATATAACTAGAAATTTAATTTTTCTTCTTACTTCACACTAAGTATTCATATCTCTTATGATCATATTAAGCATACTAAATATGAAAATATATCAACTAGTAAAGAGAGTTATATGAGCAAAATAATAATTGGAAACCAAATTGTTAACAAATTGGGTCTTACTTTTTGAGGAATTTTGTTATGGAATACTTCAGAATAAAATGATTATAAATTTGAATAATTTACATTATACAAAGAAGAACATTTTAGTTTTTAGATAATGAATTCCACATTTATGCTTTTTTCCTATTAATAATGGAAACAAAATTTGCACATGATCATTCAACTTGCATATTTAAAAAATATTATATTTATGGTATGTTTTGGAGGTATTTAAACAAGCTAATAGATTTTGAAGGATTTAAATGTGTACCATTTGACTACAGTAAATAAGCTCAATCTCTCATTTCATATAGTTAAATAGAGTACTTGTTATGACTGAATAAAAAGTTTGCATATGACATAAAGGCATTCTCCCTGAGCAACTAGTAATGTCATGGGTTGAGAATGTTCAGATTAACAGCAATTATTTTGGCTTGAAAATAGTGTTCTGGGTACGAGAACAATAGGGAGGTAGGAAATAGGAAGGTAAGAAATAGGAGACCAACTGTGGAAGACATCAAATGTTTCACAGAGGTATTTGGCCTTTATTCTATGGACCAATGGAAGGAAGAACAGATTTTTTATTTAAAGCGAACATCATGATCAAATTTGTGCTTCAATGAGTTAAATATGCTGGAAAAGCAAGTTGAAAGATAATTTGGAAAGCTATTATTTCAAAAGAGGTAATGAGTGTGGTGTCTGTGAAAATAAAGAAGAGGGAGTAGATAGAAAAATGTTGTGGCATTAAAATGAGAAAGTGAATGAGAGGCTTCATAAAGGGGATTTTTTTTTATAAAAGAAGAAAAAATTGATTTTTGAGCCTGGTTGATGGAAAATTGATGATGTTAACAAGAAAAATCAGCAGAAAATAGAAATAAGTATAGTCACAGAATGAAGATGATGCATTCAGTTGTTTAATTTGTAGTATTGGCAGGACATACAGGTGATTGCCATTAGGCTGTTGGAAATATGACTGCATATTTGTTTCTTCAAATGAACACTTGCAAAAGCAATCCAAAGCTTCCCTTGAAATCCAAAAGAAAATTACATTACCATCACTGTTGGGAAACCTAATCAAAATGTAATTTGCAAAATATGTATTTTGCAATGTCCTTTGCATTCTTCTCTAAATTCTAATACAGAGGACTCACTGTATATTCAATAAATATATAAGAAGCTTGATGGTCTAGTTAGGATTTAGCATATGTACCACCATAGCCTGGTTTTATTGCCAGGCTTGGAGACTGTTTAAATTCAGGGCCTATCACAATGCCTGGAATGTGGGAGATCCTCATGGATGAGAATGAAAGGACCAATGGATCAATGAGCACATTTTTGATTTTATGATAGGCTGGAAGTTATTTATGCTTCCTCTTTTGGTACAGTGTTATAGAAAATCTGATGGGGATACATGATGAAAGTTTTGGGGAAAAAGTTACATTGCTTAAATAAAACTAGAATGCCTTTGGTTGGAGAGACTGAATTATGCAAGATGTTTATGGCTATCTGCACACTCTTTAAAACTATTTGAAACATAAGGGGAAAATGGTATAAACATTTCTCAGTAAAATATGAAGTTATAATTATTGCTATTAGAATTAGGAATTTCCTCAAGATAATTGTTGATGTTATTCATGTCCATCTGTATAGGGTAATTGCTATTTGCCAGTGACAACTGGAAACACTGCCAACATGTTTTTAGAGTATATGATTTGATGCATTTCTGTCTGATTACAGGATATTGTCAGAAGAGACTGTAGTCAGTCCTCTGTATTCTTTGGGTCTCTAGTCCATCCTGCTTTTTGGTCACTGGAATCCATTTTTAATACTTAACTATAGCATCATAAATCTAATAGTAAGTCTCATGATCTAAAAAGCAGTTGTGAGATTTCCCTGGTTGTTCAGTGGTTAAGACTTCACCTTTTTATGCAGAGAGTACAGGTTTGATCCCTGATCAGGGGGCTAAGATTCTACATACCTTGTGGCCAAAAAACCAAGACATAGCAGAGAAACAACATCACAACAAATTCAGTAAAGACTTTTAAAAAATGACCCACATAAAAAAATCTTAAAAAAAAAAGCATATGCTTTAAAGGAAAAGTAAAAAGCGATTGCAAATCAAGAGAAGGAAATGGCAGTAATTTATAAGATCTAATGCTATGCTATACCAATACTTTCTATTGTGAGAGTATTGTGGGTTGAATTGTGTCTCCTCCTCCCAAAAAGATATGTTGAAGTCCTCACCATCAGTAACTCAGTCAGAATGTGCTCTTATGTGGGAATAGGTTTGTTACAGATATAATCTGTTAAAATCAGGATACACTGGAGTAGGGCCCAGGGTCATCTGGGAAGCCCCTAGTCCTTAAAACTGTGAGATAATATATTTCTGTTCTGACTTATATTTAAGTCAACTGCTTTGTGGTGCTTTTTTAGGAGAGCCTTGGGGAATTAATACAAAGAGCTAAATACATTGTAGGGTATATCACACCCTTGTTTTTCATCCTTTAACTGTTTCTATTACATTTTTAAGGAGGTGACAGCTGCATATAAGTGGCCCCATACTTGTACATTCAGAATTTCCTATATTTTGGGAAAATATGAATCAAATACCATACTAAGATTCTAACAATGTCTCTTGACATTTATTTCCAGGTACGTTTTATCAGTTCCATCTTCTATTTGTTTCTAAAAGGTGAAACTACTGTTAAGAACTACATACCAAGTTATAATTTCTATGAATCATTTAATGCATTGGAGACCAGTCCCAAGAAGGTTGCATATTTAATTTACTTTCGGTTTAAGCAGCTTGATGATAGTTTTTGAAAGAAATGGCTGTGTGGATTTGTCTGAAATAATGGGAACCCATCATGTATTATGAAAAAGTGACATATTTACTACTCTTCATACTCTTTAGTTATTAAAGTCTTTTGACATGAAAAACTTAGTCATTAATTCTTTTCTTGCTTGTATTTGAGATATATTTATTAATTTTTATTTCTTTGAGGTATACAACTTCAAGTAATTGTTTTTTAGGAATTTTTTTTGGTAAGATATTTCTATTGACCATCAGAATATCCATTGACTATTTCCCTTATGTTTATTTTCTAATGATATATAAATATAAACCTGACTTTTACAGACTTTCCATTGGAGTTAGAAATAGTATAGATTTGGGCTTCCCTGGTGGCTCACAGGTAAAGAATCTGCTTGTAATGCAGGAGATGCAGGTTCAATCCCTGGTCAGGAAGATCCCCTGGAGAAAGGAAATGGCAATGCACTCCAGTAGTCTTGCCTGGAAGATCACAATCCCTGGTGTCACAAAAAAGTTGGACACAATTTGGTGACTAAACAACAACATCAATAGTCAGCGACCTATTAAGTTAATAAGCAATAAATATCATTTATCCTTTTAATGTTTTTAAATACCTGTCTCATCCTGTTTTATGGACAAGATTTCTGTTTCCCTGTAACTGTTTCCCTATTCACTGCTAGCTTTGAAAAGAAGAAAAAGAAAACTGTCTATTTGAAGATTTTCTATAACTAAACTATAAATTTCTTATGCCCACCAATAACATGTTCATGTCTACAATTATTTCTAGCTAGATATTTCTATTCTAGATGCTTAATGCTATTGCAGATGATAAAGAGCTACTGCTTCAATTCCTCTACCTTTGTAGATGGAAAATTTTAAAGAATTTGGAAACACACAAAGTTGTATAAACTATGGGGTCATGTCCTGTGAAGACGATTGATCACTCCTCTGTGAGAGAAAGCATGTTGATTCCTTTCCGTATTGTATGTGTGCGTGTCTGTGTGTGCGTATGAATAACTGAGGTGCTCAGTTTCTCACTCACACAAAAGTACTGAATGAAATATTCTTTTTTCTAAAAAGAGAAAGTACTGATGATTTTGATACATTTTGAAGGTCACTAATGTTCAGCATAGAGCAATATGTGGAGAACAATAGCTCCTTAGAGAGTGGAAAACATGGTACTCTCATTATCCATAATCTCAGCTGGTCACCATAGTAACAGCATTTTATTTTCCAAGATGCAAGCCTTTATAGTTCGGTAGAATCCACTTCCTAGGCCTCCAGACACATCAGCGGCATCTAGTGGTGAGACCTCTGCTGAAATATTTGCGCTTTACCGCCTGCTGTATTATGTTGAAAACTGATGGTCTGCACACGTGCCTAACTATGCCTGTATTTTTCACTCATTATGATGGGTGACTATAATTTTTCAGAAAAATGTTTGTGGATTTCCTGCAAAAAAAAAAAGGTGAAAATGTAAGCAAAAAGAAAATTAGTTTGCTAAAACTCTTATTAGAATTTTGCAAGGGAATTGGGGAGTATAGAGGCATGTGTTTTTTCCAAGCATAGAGGGAAGTTGGAAAGGTTTCGTTTCCAGATGATGAAATGGTTGCTCAGAGAATACATAGAACTACCTTCCAGAATCTCTAGGGGATGAATTTATTAAAGATTCAAGGAGATTATGAATGAATTCTGGGAGGAATTAAATCTTGTTTACCCACTGCTATTTTCTGATAATGTATCTATTCTTTACTATGCAATTTTTAGAAACCTATGTAATGGTGGTTGTTATGTAAATCAGATACTTACCAGAATTTAACCCAATCTCAGCATAAATGGAGGAAATTCAGAAATTCTATTTAGTCTCCAGGGACGTAGGGTAGGGTTTTGGAAAATGCGTGGATGTTGGATTGTGACCCAAATGTAGTCTTGCTTCTGTCACTTCATGGAGTTTTGAGCAAAAGCTATAGCTGTGGTCCTCTTCTTGGCTGCATTTTAGATGAAAAAGTCAGTTAGTACCAAACTCCACTCTGGACTCATTGAAGCAGAATCTTTGGGAATACAGCCCAAGCATAAGCTGAAAAAGGAATCTGAGGAACCAGACCTCAGGGTCTCCTGAGCTTTGTAATAACAACAATCACTGATATGACCTGAACCTTCTTCCTAGTAGCATGGGCCACTGACCATCAGCATCACTTGGGAGCTTGTTACAAATTAACACACATTTCAATTGGAGAAACAATGAAAACCCATAGAGATTCTAATGCAGAAAATCTAGGATGAGCCTGGGAATCTGTTTTTTTAAAACAGGTGTTTCTGTGGTGCTTAGCTTCCTGTTGTAATAGAGGCTCTTGCATGGAAGTTACCTGCAGGACTAAATAAAAACACTTATTTAACTGTTACTCCTTTTTTCATGAAGTTAACTCATGTTTCCTGATTACCTTGTATATCCCAAGTCCTGTAACAGAGATGCATGAGCAAGTTGATGTGAGTAACACACAGGGTTAAAATCAGCTTGGAAATAAATACTGGAGAGGGTGTGGAGAAAAGGGAGCCCTCTTACATTTTTGGTGGAAATGTAAATTGATATAGCCACTATGGAGAACCGTATGGAGAGTCCTTGAAAAACAAGGAATAAAACTGCCATAAGATCCCACAATCCCATTACTGGGCATATACCCTGAGGAAACCATAATTGAGAAAGATACATGTATCCCAATGATCATTGCAGCACTGTTTACAATAGCTATGACGTGGATGCAACCTAGATGTCCACTGACAGATGACTGGATAAAGAAGCTGTGGTACATATATACAATGGAATATTACTCAGCCATGGAAAGGAATGCATTTGAGTCAGTTCTAATGAGGTGGATGAACCTAGAGCCTATTATACAGATTGAAGTAAGTCAGAAAGAGAAAAACAAATATCACTTATTAATGTGTATATGTGGAATCTAGAAAATGGTACTGATGATGAACCTATTTTCAGGGCAGCAGTGGAGACACAGACACAGAGAACAGATTTTTAGACCCAATGGGGGAAGGAGTGGGTGGAACAAATTGAAGGGGTAGCATTGGAACATATTTACATACATCACTGTATGTAAAATAGCCAGTGGGAATCCAGTGTATGACACAGGGGACTCAAACCTGGGCTCTGTCACCACCTAGAGGGGTGGGATGGGGTAGGATGTGGGAGGGAGGTTCAGGAGAGGGGACATATGTATGTCCATGGCTGATTCATATTGATGTATGGCAGAAACCAGCGCAATATTGTAAAGCAATTATCCTCCAATTAAACATAAATTTAAGAAAAAAGAAAAGAAAATAATTCATTTGCTTGTCATATACACATGACAGAAATTTGAGCATAAAATAACTTCAGACAAATGAGTTTTAGAGACTTCCCTGGCAGTCCAGTGGTTAAGACTTTGCCTTCCAAAGCAGAGATTGTGGGTTCCATCCTTTATCATGGAGCTGTGTGTATGTGCTATGTTGCTTCAGTCGTGTCCAACTCTTTGCAACCCCATGGGCTGTACCCTGCCAGGCTCCTCCATCCATGGGATTGTCCAAGCAAGAATGTGGGTTGCCAATCCCACATGTCTCAGGGCCAAAAAACCAAAACACAAAAGAGAAGCAATATTGTAACAAATTCATTAAAGACTTAAAAATAGTTCACGTTAAAAAATCTTTAAAAAGAGATTTTTAAATGCATAAAAATGAGAGTTAACTATTTATTAATAATATGTACCCAAGTCTTAGTGCATATTTTGTAAAGAATAAAATACATTTCCTGTCTTTAAAAAATGTAGGTTTTAGATACTTTTGGATACTTAAAGCATAGTAAAAAAATAACCAAAGGATAATACCAGAATCAAATTATATAGATGAACTAATTATCCTTTTTTTTTTTTGAGGGATGATGACCATTTTTGAGGAAATTGGTATTAGATCATGTTTTTTTAAAACACACATTGATATAGAGAATTATGTGCAGGGAATTTATGGGGCGGCTCTCTTGGCAGCAACACTTATGAAGGAATGAGGAAAGAAAATCAGGACAGAGTAGGGGGAGAGATGAAAGTGAGGTGCGTTTGTGCCAGATAACTCATCCCCCTCCACAGGGAACTCTGACATTGCGCCAGCTCTTCAGAGATGTCCCTGATGTAGGTCATGTGGCTAGCTCTTTGTTTCCTGTATCAGCCAATTCTGGATGTGAACTGCCTCCAAGAAGAGGGTGTAGACATGAGTAAAGCAGCTCCCTTTGGTTGAGGACAGCTCTCAGAGAAGTCCTCAGTTTTGAGGCACCAAGCAGCTGATGCTCGTGTCCGACCCTTTGAGCAAACAGAATTTGCTCAAACTCATGTCCTTTGAGCCAACCAGCCAATGATATCCAACCATCTCATTCTCTGTCATCCCCTTCTCCTCCTTCCCTCAGTCTTTCCCAGCCTCGGGGTCTTTTCCAATGAGTTGGCTCTTCCCATCAGGTGGCCAAAGTATTGGACCTTTAGCTTCAGCATCAGTTCTTCCAGAATGAATATTCAGGGTTGATTTCCTTTAGGATGGAATATTCATCCTTACATTTCAGCTTCACACTTCCTTAGAGAAGCCTTCCTGACTTCTTTAACTAACTCGAATCCTTCTGTTATATGTCTCATATAATTTCCTTTTATTTGTAATTACTGAAGTTATTATTTTATATGTATTTGTGTGAATGTTTTATTAATGGCAGTTTTGTCAATCTCTCCAACTATACTGTAGAGGTACTAGAGAGTAAGGACTGTATCCGTATTTTTATTTTTATTATATCACTTAGGACAGTGACTGAAATATATTTAACATAGTACCTTAAATAATGGGGCTTCCCAGATGACTCAGTGGTAAAAAATTTGCCTGCTAAAACAGGAGACAAAGGAGACTCTAGTTCAATCCCTACACTGGAAGATCCCCTAGAGGAGGGCATGGCAACCCACTCCAGTATTATTGCCTGGAAAATCTCATGGACAGAGGAGGCTGGTGGGCTACAATTCCTGAGGTTGCAAAGAGTCAGACACAACTGAGTGACTCAGTAGGCATCAGGCAGGTAGAGCTAACTTGGTTAGGTAAAGTCTTCTGGGAATATGCCTCAGATCTCTCATGCTAAGCTTTTTTTCCTTTGACTATTTGCCTGAAGTCTCCTTGCCTGTTTTTTCTTCTCGGTGCTTGGTCAACTCACTAGTTTACAACGAATTGAAGTACTGTCGTTCTTATGAAATGTCTAAGATGGGCTTCTCAAATTTGAATGTGCATATAAATCAGAAGATTTGGGCATCTGCTAAAATGCAGATTCTGGTGCAATAAGTTTGGAGTAGAGTATGAGTCTCTGAATTTCTAGCAAAGCAACCATGTTGGTGGTCACTGAAGAGCTCCATCTTATCTGTGCTTTAGTAGCCCCTTTATCTACAGCATCTCTTATTTTTCTATAACTTCTACTTTTATAGTACCAAGTCACCTCAGTCATGTCCAACTCTTTGTAACCTATGGAATGTAGCCTGCTAGGGTCCTCTGTCCATAGAATTTTCCAGGCAAGAATACTGGAGTGGGTTGCATTTCTTTCTGCAGGGGATCTTCATGACCCAAGGACTGAACCCGTGTCTCTTATGTCTCTTGCATTGGCAGGCCGGTTTTTTACCAGTAGTGCCACATGGGAAGCCCCTCACTTTTGTAGAATGCCATTATTTGGTATTAATAGAAATTAATTCATTAAATCATGTGCTCCTTTACATTATAGTAATTGCATCTGACATATTATTATATTTCTCACAATACTTAGCATAGTGCTGGTGTATATTATGAACCCTGTATATATCTGTAGGTTGATTGTATAAGATGGCACCAACACATAGCTAGTGATTTTTCAACCTTAGCATCTGGGTTTTCAGAGTTTTGCAGTATTCTGACCCTGAATGAGAACCACTTCAGTTCAGTTCAGTCGCTCAGTCGTGTCCGACTCTCTGCGACCCCATGAATTGCAGCACGCCAGGCCTCCCTGTCCATCACCAACTCCCGGAGTCTACCCAAACCCATGTTCATCGAGTCGGTGATGCCATCCAACCATCTCATCCTCTGTCGTCCCCTTCTCCTCCCGTCCCCAATCCTACCCAGCATTAGGGTCTTTTCCAATGAGTCAATCCTTCGCATGAGGTGCCCAAATTATTGGAGCTTCAGCTTCAACATCAGACCTTCCAATGAACACCCAGGATTGATCTCTTTTAGGATGGATTGATTGGATCTCCTTGCAGTCCAAGGGACTCTCAAGAGTCTTCTCCAACACCACAGTTCAAAAGCATCAATTCTGCAGCGCTCAGCTTTCTTCACCGTCCAACTCTCACATCCGTACATGACCACTGGAAAAACCATAGCCTTGACGAGACGGACTTTTGTTGGCAAAGTAATGTCTCTGCTTTTAAACATGCTATCTAGGTTGGCCATAACCTTCCTTACAAGTAGTAAGCGTCTTTTAATTTCATGGCTGCAGTCACCATCAGCAGTGATTCTGGAGCCCAAAAAAGTAAAGTCTGACACTGTTTCCACTGTTTCCCCATCTATTTCCCATGGAGTGATTGGACCAGATGCCATGATCTTAGTTTTCTGAACGTTGAGCTTTAAGCCAACTTTTTCACTCTCCTCCTTCACCTTCATCAAGAGGCTCTTTAGTTCTTCTTCACTTTCTGCCATAAGGGTGGTGTCATCCGCATATCTGAGGTTATTGATATTTCTCCCGGCAATCTTGATTCCAGCTTGTGTTTCTTCCAGCCCAGCGTTTCTCATGATGTACTCTGCATATAAGTTAAATAAGCAGGGTGAAAATATACAGCCTTGACGTACTCCTTTTCCTGTTTGGAACCAATCTGTTGTTCCATGTCCAGTTCTAACTGTTACTTCCTGACCTGCATACAGATTTCTCAAGAGGCAGGTCAGATGGTCTGGTATTCCCATCTCTTTCAGAATTTTCCACAGTTTATTGTGATCCACACAGTCAAAGGCTTTGGCATAGTCAATAAAGCAGAAATAGATGTTTTTCTGGAACTCTCTTGCTTTTTCGATGATCCAGCAGATATTGGCAATTTGATCTCTGGTTCCTCTGCCTTTTCTAAAACCAGCTTGAACATCTGGAAGTTCACGGTTCACGTATTGCTGAAGCCTGGCTTGGAGAGTCAATTTCTAGGCAGATTGATAAGAAGTCTGGGGTCACTGAGGAGGAGAGAGGGGTCTCAGGTTCTCAAGGAGGAGGAAAGGACAAACTTTTTGTTTTTTTCCTGTATTCCTTAGTCTTAATCACATAAAACAATTTTGTCTTTAAGCTAGGAATTGATGATTACACAACAAACAACTCAGTTTAAACTCTGCACTAAGGATTATATAACAACAATGTATCCTGCTTGAGGACAGTTTCTCTTTCCCGAAAACCTTCTGGCTGATCCTGTTATCTTAAAATGTAAATTATGGGAGTGGGTCTAGTAATATCTTTACAACCTTGAGACATTCTTTTGATTTATTGTAATAACTAATTTAAAAAAGTATATAACTCTCTTGCTTAGACTAGCGAGGGGGGCACTCTCCATCCCCTTCTGATGTCTATGTCAGAAGCGTTCTCTGTCCTTTTTCACTTTAATAAAACTCTGCTACACAAAAGCTCTTGAGTGATCAAGAGCTTTGGGTCCCTGGTCCCAAAGCTAAATCTTCGGAGATCACGAATCCCACACAGTGGTCTTATCTGAGTGTCAGTAATGCTGTCCTGGTTCTGCTCCTCCCTGGCACAAAATAGCAAAAAGTTCTACATCTCTACTGAGGAATTTTGGAATACTTCTATGGCTGTCTTGTCACATTAGGTCAGCGAAAGATGCCATCTCTACTAATGCTCTAGGGCACAGAACATTTAAAAAATACTTGTACCTAAAACTCAGATATTCTTAACTTCCCCTATTATAAACCCAGCTTCTCCATTTCTTCTAGCTTTTAAAGAACAATGAGATAATGCATCCGGTGATAACTGTCAGTAGCACTTTCCTGTTCATTTTGAGACACAAGCACGTTATTTCTGAAGAGCATCAGTGGAGGAACAGTTTCAAGTCTATTTCGTAGTAGTGCTTGACACTAACATTTGATTGATAGCTATAAGCAAGTGGCTATTCTAATTTTCTTACTCTGATTAATTCCATCTCCCCATTTAAATCCTTATTTACCATCCATATACTCTTATTATTTTATTATCTTACTCTCGATAAAAATGCAGACTAGGAACTACAGCTCTTTCCTTGACTGATTTTAAATAAATTAATCAAAATCGGTAATTGCAAAATCTATAAATTGTATGTGCTGGGGATAAGCATGTTGAAACTTCTCATTAGATGATTGCAACTTGTGAGTTTGTTGCTGAAGCTGTGTTCATTAGTGATGCAGAGCATCATACCTGACTGGTTGGGACCATTGTCCAAGTGGATGTTTTGCTTTTGTGATCATTATAATTTTGTATGTATTGGTAAAAAGCTATTGGTATGCAAACTATGAAAGAATTCTAAAGATATTTTTCAGTGTGCTTCAAGCTCTTTGTGAAGCCAGGAGAGTTAATACTAAATATTTGATGAGGTACAATTATTTGAAAGAACTCTAATAAGCCCTTTTAGTCAAAGACTACAGAATTGTGATGAGTATTTCTTGTTATTGGCTGACAGCATATGTATACTCATAAATTGGTTATTTTGTTAGAAACTTGAGTAGCAAGCCTAGCTGTGCATACTGGTGTTATTATACAAATCAAATATATTTAAAGAGACTAGGCTAGCAGAGTCTCAATTTTAAAAGGGCATGGTTGACTTTTTCTCTTGGTCTTAATTTCTGTATCTCTTTATAATTGATTAATGTTCATCGGTAGAGTAAGTATGAATAATTTATGATTCACATAGCTGCTGGCTTATTAATTGTTTAATTTCAGAGAAAGTAACTATATATTAAGGAAATTCAAGTTGTCACTCTGAGCAGCCAAATGAATTTATACACTTTGTTACAGCATAGTCAAGAAATAGTGTTTCAGACATACACTCTGTATTTCTTATGGTGCTTAAAAATAAGAATATTAATGAAATGTAAAAGAGATTTTTCGGAGAAGGCAGTGGCAACCCACTCCAGTACTCTTGCCTGGAAAATCTCATGGATGGAGGAGCCTGGTAGGCTGCGGACTAAAGCGACTTAGCAGCAGCAGCAGCAAAGAGATTTTTAAAAGTAGAACAGAGCAAATGACTTGGCATGGCTGAGAACTGTGTGCTCTGGGGTTTTCCCCAAACTCCCTTTAAACATTTCACTCTGCTTCAGTGATTCTATGTAATGTGCCAACCATAAAATGAAGTTAATTGATGATTGATGCTTATGCTTTAGAAGAAAATATAATTAAATATGGAAAAGAAAGTTGTAATTAACTTTTGATTTGTTAGAATTTCTTTGGAATTTGGGCAAATTGATTTTAATCTTTAGAAATTAAGATAAAAACATATAATATGTGATAAATTTGCTTCCTTTAGCAGCAGGCTTAGAAAGACATTGCTGTCTTGGAAAAATGCATATTACTTGCATCATGACTGTTTTTAAGTACATCGGTCTTTACATTTATTGCTGAAAACCAAAGGCTGATCTAAATTGTATTTAAAATAAATGTTGACCATCTTCCTTTGTTTGGTAGAATATTTTCAAATAAATCTAAAAGGCGAAATCAGAATTAAAATGGCTTTCAATGAAGTTGAAGAATGCATACTTGAAACATTCACCTTCCTAGAATACAACTTTTAGGATTATATTTTGAAAGACAGGATTTTGAGAACTGGTCCATAGATTGATTATGTCCATCTTTAAAATATTTTGGCTGTGTGACAAAAGTCAGTTTCACATTAGGGACTAGGGGTAATACTTTTGCTGAAGATGAAGTGTGTTTGGTATGGGAGGGGAAGAAATAAAATGCTTTTAATGATTCATCCTTTTCCTAGTCTCCTTCATTCATTTAGGCCAAATTATTTCACAGCATTTGATCAGCTGCTATAGAAACCACATTGCGGAGCTGTGGAAGGGAGCCTGAGTTTAATTTTTGTACTTTGGTAAATATCCCTTTTTTTTTCCTTCCGATTTTTCATGTTGTTTCATGCTATTCCTTTAGAGAGTTGGGGAGAAAGAGGACCAGGGAATATGCTATATAATCCTATAAAATTAAAGGAGAAAAAACAAACTAATATGTATATGTTGAGAAAAGAGGGATGAATAGCATATTAGTTATCTTCGTTATGCATAAACAAGTCTCACATTTCCTGGTAGAGGGTGAGCTCCTTAAGGGCATGATGGCCCATGTTTAATTTAGCTTTGTATAATATAGTTTTTGCATGAATAAAATATGGCTGTGGGCTGACATTCACTTAGGCATCTGCAGTGTTATATCTAAATCATTTTTCTTTCACCTAATGTTAGAGTCCCTACCTCTTCCTTTGCTATTCTTAAGAATATAAGAATATTTGCTATTCTATAAGAATATAAGTTATTCTTATATTATGGAATAACTTCAACTTCATGCATGCCAACTGTCCTCCTATACACATTAAGTTAAAAATTAAGGCATTCCTCTTATTCTTTTGCTCAAGGCTAAACTTTGCATTGGGGCAATTGATTGTTTTCTTCAGAGTATCGCTCTATTGTTTATTTTCTCTCTCTCTTTAAGGACTTTTCTCTCTCATGTGGCTACTTCTCAGCATAACAAGCTCACAGTTCAGCCACAAGGAAACAATCAAGTGAAGAAATTAATAAAGCAACCTACTCTGAACAGGCATCCAACTTCGTCTCTCTTCTCACTGGATCATCTGTGATATTTAAGAAAGTCATTACTCCATCACCAGTCACCATTTCTTCTCTTCACATTTGTTTCTCCATGGTTTGCAAACTGATTTTACTTTCAGTGATATTCTGACAAAGATCACCCTTGATTTCTAGATTCTCAGATCCAGTTGTTACTCCTTTAGCCTTATCTTTCTGTATCTCTGACTGATCTCAGCATTTGAGTCTCTTATTTTTAAATTTCTTTTTAAATTATAAAAGAAGCTCAAACAAATTTTCTTTTTCCCTTTCTTAAAGTCAAGTGTATACTTTATTTGGCTGCTGTAAAACTCTTTTTTTATTGTTGATTGTCTGTACATATGTTTTATTCATTTTCTCATTGATTTGCAGTATATTTAGATCTATTTCAAATTCTAATTTATTTTTATTGGTACGGATAGCAAATTCCTTGGTGCAGGTAGATACTGTCGACTAAAAAAAGATGTGCAACCTGAGAATTGTGAGTTAAGTTTTATTTGGGGCAAAATGAGGACTGCAGCTCAGGAGGCAGCACCTCAGATAGCTCTGAGAGACTGCTCCAAAGCAACAGTGGGGGAAAGTCAGCATATAAAGTTTTGGTGAAGGGGGTGTTCAATACCATTAAGCATTCATTTTACAAAAAGTCTGTTCTAGTCAGGAGGACCTGATGTCACCATGAAGGGATTTAGTGCTTTTCTAGATATGAGGAGATACAAGGATTGGGATCATAAAATCTGTTCCTAAAGCATCTATCTAAAGACCTGTCCCACCAGATTGCCTGGAGCACAGAGTGCCTTACTCCACCCTGAACTCCCTCAGGGGGTGTTGAAGGTCAACAGGCTTGACAGTGCAGGGTTTAGTCTCCACAGAGGCAGATGGCGAATGCCCTTGTTGTTCAGTCGTTGACAACCATCTTGGCAAGTGTCAATTTGTAGTTGACAATATGGATTTTTCCTCAGAGAACTGGCCATTGGGTTTGTTTAGTTTCTCTATTTTTTAAAATATTTCTTTAATGTTTGTTTATATTTTATAGTTTTATTTCCTTAATTTTCTTTGATTTATCTTTTTTAAAAAGCTTTCAAGCTGTGAACACAAGTCATTAATGTTCAGCCTTTTTTCCTTTATGTATTTCTTTTCCAAAATTATTATTTAAGGTTGTACATTTCCATTTAAATAATAATTGAGCTTCCTCTATTCGCTATGATGATTAGCTTCATTGCTCTCTTTCTTAAAATTTCTTTTGCTGTCTTTGTTCATTCCAGGTAATTTTTTCAGATTTATTTTCCAGTTAACTAAATTTTACTTTAACTCCTTCTAATAGGCTGTTTAATCCATTAACCAAAATTTTTTATTAACATAACCCCATATTTTAATTTTTGATAAGCAGAACAGTTCCTTTCAAATATGTTTGTTCTTTTATATATAAGCTTGAGATATTTATGCTTTAACCATTTTAAAGATTTTTTCTTTATACAATATACATCATAATATTCTATTTTCTATAATTCCTAGAGTCTAATTCTACTGTCCATTGCATCTGATAACTATTATTCATTGTTGAGAGTTTCCTATTGCTTTTCTATTTTACCTTGCTTATCTTCAGTTGGGTTTTGTGTGGTCATCCAGTGGATGTATTTCTGTGGCATAAGCTTGTTTTGTTTTCCTCATATCCCCAGAATGCTGAGTAACTTGTATGGGAATTCCCATTCTATACCATTCATATAAATTTAAATCCTGAGATCGTTTAAGGTATATGCCTCTGGTTAGAATTATTAAGATCTAGTTTCTTCATTATATTGCTGGTTATTGGCCAATTCTTTTCTAGATTACTGCTTCACCAAGGATGAGTTCTACTCAGACTCTAAACTTAATATATCCCAATTCCCTATCTGCCAAGATCTTAAGTTTCTTTTTTTTTTCCTTTTGCCATGTGGCTACTATATTTAAATGCCAACATTATTATACTAACAAGGCCACTGTCCCTGTAACCTGTGGACAGAGTAAGAAGTCTTATACTAAATGAGCTTTAAAAAATTTTTTTAGCCAGATATGTTGACCTTTTGTATGTCTTTTTATTATAATTAAAAAAAATTGAAATATAATTGACATACAAGAATATATTAGTTTCAACACAATGATTCAATGTTTGTATATATTGTGAAATTATCACCACAATAAGTCTAATTAACATCCATTGTCATATGTAGTTACATAATTCTTTTTCTAGTAATGAGAATTTTCAAGATCTACTCTCTTAGCAACTTTCAGCTATGCAATACAGTATTGTTGACTGTGACCCTCTGGACTGTAGCCTACCAGGCTCCTCTGTCCATGGGATTCTCCAGGCAAGAATAGGTTGCCTTTTCCTCCTCTAGGGGATCTTCCCAACCCATGGATCAAACTGACATCTCTTGTACCTCTTGTGTTGGCAGGAAGATTCTTCACCACTGAGCCACCTGGGAAGGCCCAGGACTTACTTATTTTTATAACAGGAAGTTTGTACCTTCACCAATTTAGCTCACTTTCCACCCCCTGCTTCTAGCAATCATCAATTTCTTCTGTTCTGTGTATCTATGTGCTTTTTTTCCTTAGATTTCACATATAAGTGAAATCATATAGTATTTGTCTTTCTCTGCCTCTCTGCCTGACTTATTTCACTTAGCATAAAGCCCTCAAGCTTCATCCATGTTGTCACAAATGGCAGTAAATGACCTGGTTTTATGTCACAATTTTACCTGGAGGTCTCACTCCTTACTTACATAGTATTATAAAAAAAAACAACAATTGTTAGCTCATCTATCAGGGATAATCTGGTCACCCAAATGAGCATCAGGTATGATAATTTGCTACATGTCTAGTTATAGGAGGTACAAATACAAATTTGAAAGCCATAGGACAAACTGCTGAAGGGGCATTGAGTTTATAAGAGATCTTTAAGCTTTCTTACTTGACAAAATTCCTTTATATTTTATCTTTCAGCCATATGTATCTCTCATACAGGTGACATTGCACTTATAATTGGGTAGTATGCTAGTCTGATAATTGTCCTGAGGCAGGAGATGGATGGACTCCAGGCTAAGAAGCCAGAGTTTGTTCCCTGTGGACAGAAACTTGAGAATAGCAGAAACTCCATAAATGCAGGGGCTAGGCTCTGTGCAGATAAAAGACTACATAGTCCTCATTCTTGAAGTCAAGGTGATCTCCCGATGGACTACACATGCACAGAAAGGCTCCTTGGAGGTCAAAAAGGCAAAGGGTGTTGTCTCATAGTAAGTGATGTCATCTACCCATAAGCCTCTTCACTAAAATCCATTTTGGCTAAGAGATGAGTATGCACAGATGGGCAGTTCCTGATATACCAAATATGGACTCAGAACCAGGCAAATGAAAATGATTGGCCAAAGGAAACCCAGAAGCAATGCCCCATAAAAGTAATTCAAATTGCCATGAGGGCTCAACTCAGCAACTCTCTCTGAGTCCGCCCATGTGTCTATCCACATGTACTGGACCCTTTTCCCTCCTAATTAACACTTTACTTGTTTCACTACTTTATAGTTTTGTGGAAATTCTTTTCTGCAAAGCCAAAGAGCCAGGGCCTTGTCACTGACCACTGGTCTAGCTGCTAGAGTTCGGTGCTCTTATCCCTGTGACCCGGCCTCCATCTCTGGCCAGAAGCTGGAGCCTGGCTTCAAGCCACTGCAGGCTGAGGCCACCTGAGATCAGTCCCAAAGATACCAAGTCTTAGTACCTGAAACTTGTAAATATTATCTTCACTACTTTATAGTTTTGTGGAAATTCTTTTCTGCAAAGCCAAAGAGCCAGGGCCTTGTCACTGACCACTGGTCTAGCTGCTAGAGTTCGGTGCTCTTATCCCTGTGACCCGGCCTCCATCTCTGGCCAGAAGCTGGAGCCTGGCTTCAAGCCACTGCAGGCTGAGGCCACCTGAGATCAGTCCCAAAGATACCAAGTCTTAGTACCTGAAACTTGTAAATATTATCTTATTTGGAAGATTTGAGATTGTTCTGGATTACTGACTGGATCCTGAATGCAATCACAAAAGCAGTTCTAAGATACAGGCACAAGGAGCCTTGACACAGACAGAGGAGAAGGTGATGTGAAGATGGAGCAGAAGGAGATTTGAAGATTCTACCTTGAAGATTGGCATGGTACAGCTATGAGCCAAAAAAACGCTGGAAGCCACGAGAAGCCGGAAGAGGCAAGGGGCATACTCTCCTTGAATATGGCCTTGATGTCATCTTGATTTCAGACCAGTGGTAATGATTTTGGATTTCCATCCTCCCTAACTATGAGAGAATTTTTAATTTTCTTTCTTCTAAGACACCAAGTTTGTGGTAATTTGTTCCAGAGGCCACATGAAACTAATGCAAAGAGTTAACATGACTGCGTTTCTTAAATTCAGATAATGAAGGAGAGATTGAACCCTCATCTCATGCCTGATGTCTTTGGATGTGGCCATGTAATATAAAGCACGAGCAGGAAATGGTAGTCAGTTTAGTGTATTCTCCTCATCCAGGATATTTGAGTTTGAATTTCACCTCTTACTAATTTTGTCACTCCTTTTATCTAAATGTCATTTGATGCAACTGAAGAGATTGTTCCATAAACGCTATTTATTTCCAAAAGTTTTCAACTGTTATTACTTTAATCATGGATTTGGTGGGGATACAGAATAAATATGGTCTTTCATCTTTTTTACAGCTTTAGTAGTGGATTAATGACTTGATGACCCAGGCTAGGGGCTGGCTAGAACCCACGTGTTATCTGGAGAGAAGCAATGTCAGTAGTACACAGATTTGTGCTATCAGCTCTGGGAAGTTTGCCACAGCATTCTCCATCTCTCTGGCTGTGTTGTACCACCTTCTTGTTCCTTTTGGGTTAAGAATTTCTTGGTTACTTTTGCTGTTCGTTGCGCATAATATGTGTGCTTCAAGGCCAAGTTGGAATTATGTACTTTTCCCTTCAGCTAAATTTAGAGAAAGATATGTAAATTAGTTTGAATAACATTTAAAGACATTTACTTCCACATTTAAGTATTTTTCAAAGGTGATTTCTGCCCTCATATTTTCCCTCCCACGAATAATACAAGTTAATTTTATAACGAGATGGAAAGGTCAATATATTGTTTCTTTTTTGCAAAGGTTTGCTATGCCTTTTGAAGTGTTCCCCTCCCCCCAAAAAATACAGCAATGTTTATTTTACTGTACCACATTATTTATATATTTTGTTTAAGAAAAGATAAGCTAACAGTGCAAAAACTGTTTTACTGTATCACAGTGTTTTCTTTTTCTCCTTCTTTGTTTTGATGTTTATGAGGAAAATGAGAATCTAATGAAACCCACGTAGCATAGTGGTAAAGAATCCACTTGCCAATATAGGAGACATGAGAGATGTGGGTTCGATCCCTGGGTTGGGAAGATCCCCTGGAGTAGGAAATGGCAACCTGCTCCAGTATTCTTGCCTGGAAAATTCCACGGACAGAGGAGCCTGGTAGGCTACAATCCATGGGAATGCAATGAGTCAAACACACCTGAACAACCGAACATGCACACAAAATGAGACACTATTTCACCAAAACTAAGTTGGTTGGAGAGGTGGACAGCCCAGTGAAGTCATAGGTTTTGAAATATAGCTTTAGAGCATCTGTAACTCAAAGGTTTTGAAATATAGCTTTAGAGCATCTTCAGATTATCATGGGAAAATGGGGAGGGCATCTTAATTCACTGAGAAATAATTCTAAGGATTAAGAAATACATTTTGAAGGTCTCTGATTTAACAGACAGTACACCTATACTTGGGAAGATGAATACACTATAGTGCAGGCATACTCTGTTTTAAAATGACAAATAAGCATGGATTTCTAAAATTATTGAAGTAACTCTTCCAAATCAAATAATATTTTACTACTATGTTTCATTTCAAAGAAGTTTTTGATAGTCTTTTTTAAAATTAAAAAATTAGATTATTTCATGATAACTTTCTATGGATTTTCAAGTAATTGAGTTGTGTAAATTGGTGAACTTCTATTAACTAATGCACCATTTGCTGAGTTCCAGATTGATTTTTTCCTCACTGAGTTGCTACATTTAGATCATCTTCTGTATTATTAAGCCCTTATTTGGAAGTACTGTTATCTTATGGGATGATTATACTTCAGCAAACTTATTTTTTTCAAAAAAGAACCTCCTAAAATTTGCTGTTAATTGTAACTTGCTATAAGAAGCAATTTTAATGTGAAAGCAAATAAGTGTCTGTAAAGCCCAGTTTTATCATTTAATGAGAATTTTCTCAGTACTTTGAAAATTACAGCAAATGATAAAATGAATCAATGTTTTTAAAGATGATTATAGAATTTTTAGCATCACAGTATAATATCTGTATATGAGAAATTGACAGGCTTCCCCGACATCACTTTTTGCTGCCATGGGCATCTTGTCTCTCTCCTCTCATCAATATTCTCCTAACGTGAGGAGCAAGGAGATGAGTGACCCAGAGGGAAAGAGGCGACCTGGTGAGCTCTTCAGTCCTTGGAGCACCTGTTATCCAAGGATTTCAAAGCACTTAATCCTATTTGATGGTCCTGTGAGTTAAGAAGTGTTTTACTACTTGGCTGCGAGCTTGTCATAGGTCTCCAGTACATTATTGGAAAATACAACCCCAGGGCTATTTTCCTGACTTCTGGGTCAATGTTCAGGTCAAGAGATGACACTTGAGCCTTGGCTGACAGGGCAATTGGATGCTGATGGTTAACACTGCTAGTAATTGATCTTGCTTCCTATTTATCCATAAGTACAAAATCTGCAAAATTAAATATATCCCCACACTACATGATCCCTGTGGATGGATAATTATGAGCTTCTCCCAAGGAAACATGAAAAAATGTAATGATTTTGCTATGAACAATTGAAGTCAAAGTAAAGGATAGAATAACTACAAAAGCCTTGTGATAAAATATAGTTTGGGGGAACTACGTTAAGTATAAACCACTTGTGAGCTATTTATAGACTTTGACTTTGTAAAGGAACTTTGCATTTGATGATGTTTATTAGTGAATGGGAATTTATTTCCCTATATTCAATGAGCATTTCTTGGCAGGCAAACTGTGCACAAACTACAATGAGCTTCAATGGAGTGCTTTCACGTTCCCTTCCCACTGAGTTGAAAGCCTTCTTATATTCTGTCAAGTGTGTTTCTTTTCCCATGGAGGATGGCTTTGTTGAAAATTGCTTCCTCTTCTCTTGATTATTGAATCAGATATTATATTCATGTCTTCAATGCTTTATAGAATGTTGGTAAAAAATGGAATATAATGAGTGGGATTCTTTATTTTATTTTGAAGGCTACACAGATTCAGCTCTAAAGAATTTAGTGGGATGAAGCCAGGATTGGAAGAGGGATGTTATTTAACTGAATTTCCCATTTCTCTGCAGTGCTCCCTCCATGTCCCTCCTGTACCATTATGATACTCTTCCTTTCCAGAATTTTCTTTATGTGTCAATAGCCATACTCAGCCTTTAGCACCCCCATGTCTCTTTTGAATATAACCATTTGCTCGAACCAAAAGGACTCATGTTCACTAAAGGTAATCTGCTGTAATTCTGTCAAACAATGTCTTATATTCTAGATTTTTATTTTCATCCTTCTTTATTCACCATTAATATTAACTCAGCATGAAGAGATAAGAAAGCTTTCCTAAGTGATCAGCACAAAGAAATAGAGGAAAACAATAGAATGGAAAAGGCTGGAGATCTCTTCAAGAAAATTAGAGACACCAAGGGAACATTTCATACAAAGATGGGGACGATAAAGGACGGAAAAGGTATGGACCTAAAAGGCAGAGGATATTAAGAAGAGGTAGTAAGAATACATAGAAGAACTATACAAAAAAGATCTTAATGACCATATAACCATGATGGTGTGATCACTCACCTAGAGCCAGACATTCGGGAGTGCAAAGTCAAGTGGGCCTTAGGAAGCATCACTATGAACAAAGCTAGTGGAGGTGACAGAATTCCAGTTGAGCTATTTCAGATCCTAAAAGATGATGCTGTGAAATGCTGCATTCAATACGCCAGCAAATTTGGAAAACTTAGCAGTGGCCACAGACTGGAAAAAGTCAGTTTTCATTCCAGTCCCTAAGAAAGAGAATGCCAAATAATGTTAAAACTATCACACAATTCCACTCATCTCACATGTTAGTGAAGTAATGCTCAAAGCTAGGCTTCAAGAGTACATGACCTGAGAACTTCCAGGAGTTCAAACTGGAATTAGAAAAGGCAGAGGAACCAGAGATCAAAATGCCAACATTTGCTGAATCATAGGAAAAGCAAGAGCTTTCCAGAAGAACATCTACTCTGCTTCATTAACTACGCTAAGGCCTTTTGACTGTGTGGATCACGACAAACTGTGGAAAATTCTGAAAGAGATGGGAATACCAGATCACCTGACCTGCCTCCTGAGAAACTTGTATGCAGGTAAAGAAACA
The DNA here is from genome assembly GCF_054371585.1 of Giraffa tippelskirchi. Lineage (NCBI taxonomy): Eukaryota > Metazoa > Chordata > Mammalia > Artiodactyla > Giraffidae > Giraffa > Giraffa tippelskirchi. The sequence goes on along the minus strand of NC_137280.1, from coordinate 38,071,177 downwards.
ACAGTTAGAACTGGACTTGGAACAATGCACTGGTTCCAAATGGGGAAAGGAGTCCATTAAGGCTTAATATTATCATCTTGCTTATTTAACTTATATGCAGACTACATCATGCAAAATGCTGGACTGGATCAAGCAGAAGTTGGAATCAAGATTGCATGGAGAAATATCAATAACTTTGGATAGGCAGATGACACCACCCTTATGGCAGAAAGCGAAGCGGAACTAAGAGCCTCTTGATGAAAGTGAAAGAAGAGAGTGAAACAGCAGGCTTAAAATTCAACATTCAGAAAACCAAATCGTGACTTCTGGTCCCATCACTTCATGGCAAATAGGTGGGGAAACAGTGGAAACAGTGACATATTTTATTTTCTTGGGCTTCAAAATCACTGAGGATGGTGACTGCAGCCATGAAATTAAAAGACACTTGCTCCTTGGAAGAAAAGCTATGACCAAACTAGAGAGCCTATTTAAAACAGAGACATTACTTTACCAACCACGATCCATCTAGTCAAAGCTATGGTTTTTCCAGTAGTCATGTATGGAGATGAGAGTTGCACCATAAAGAAAGCTGAGTGCCGAAGAATTGATGCTTTTGAACTGTGGTGCTGGAGAAGACTGAGAGTCCCTTGGACTGCAAGGAGATCCAACCAGTGAATCCTGAAGGAGATCAGTCCTAAATATTCATTGGAAGGACTGATGCTGAAGCTGAAGCTCCAATACTTTGGCCACCCGTGTGAAGAGCTGGCTCATTAGAAAAGACCCTGATACTGGGAAAGATTGGGGGCAGGAGGAGAAGGGGATGATAGAGGATGAGATGGTTGGATGGCATCACACCAACTCAATGGACATAAGTTTGAGCAAGCTCTGGGAGTTACTGATGGACAGCAAAGCCTGGCATGCTGCAGTCCATGGAGTTTCAAAGAGTCGGACATGACTGAGTGATTGAACTGAACTGAATATTAACTTGGTCTTAGAATGTTGTCTAGCTACTAAAAAATTCAGAATGAAATTAAAGCACCCAAGATGAATATAAAATGCATTGCCCTTTTCACACTTCAGTTTTAAATGTCAAAAGATAGGAAAAGTCCTAAACTTTTAACGTACTTCAGCTTTGCTACTTCATAGCTATACTGTATATCATAAAAATATGGACTAAATCTCATCACAGTTAAACTCCAATACTTTTGCCTTTTGGGGTTGGCATACCCTAGTCATTTCACCTTATCCATTCAAGAACAGTTGAGTATAGTTGTTGTGTCATAAACTCTGGAGCCAAAGTTTTTCATCTATAAAATGAAGATTGAGTTGCTGTGTTAAATGAGTTTATAAATATAGTGCTTGGCAGATAGTAACACTATGCAAGTGTTTTCTTCTGTTGTATTCATTCATTATCAAAGATTTATTGAGCTCTTACTATATGCCATAGTGGTGACTTTGTAATGCTAACAGTATTGGGGGGCCGATAGTAATTCAATAACCAAGTAAATAGAATTTCAAATTGTGATAAACATGTCAAATAAAAATGCAGGAAAGTAAGAAATTCAGTTGATGAAAATAAGACTGAAAAATAGGGAAATTTGATTTATTTTAGAGGCAATGCTAAGTCTTCAGTGAAAAAGAAACATTTGAACTGAGATCTAAAGCAGCAGTCCCCAACTTTTTAGGCATCAGGAACTGGTTTCATGAAAGACAGTTTTTCCATTGACTGAGGTAGGGGATGGTTTGGGGATGATTTAAACACATTACATTTATTGTTCACTTTATTTCTATTATTTTTGCATCAGCTCTACCTCAGGTCATCAGGCCTTAGATTCCGGAGGTTGAGGATCTCTGATCTAAAGTGTTATAAGAGTTCATTTGTTTAGGAGTGGGAACAGTGTTCTAGGAAGAGAACTTGCCAAAGTTAGAGGAGTTGAAAGTTATTGATAATGAAGATTTCAAGGAATTGAGATGCCAGATTTTGGGATGAGTTGTTCATGTGGCTTTTCAAATCTCCTAGAGTGATGGCAGAAATTGTTAGGGATAAAGAAATTGTAAGTCAAGTGCCAAGATTTCAACAAATGTGATGGCTGGATGGTGGTGTGCAGAGAAAAGATGGGAGGAGTGGTGAATGGGGTCTTGACAGATGTGATTGTGAGTGTAATACAGTAAAATAGAATGAACTTCAAAACAACAGAGTTTTATTATACAGCATAAGGGAATGATTGTCTAGAGATACTGATATGAACAGTTCATGAAGTAAAAGCAATTTTGTTTTCTCTTTTTGAAGAAAGTATGTTTTTCATGGTTTTCACATAATTTGTCATTAAAATATATTCTTTTGATTTTCACATAATTAAAAGTGGAATGTCAGTTTTGGCTTAGGGCTTATAATGTCCTTTCAAAACTTGCCTGCATTTGGAAATTTCAGTATTATTTCAAGAGCTTTGTTTTTTGCATAAACGTATATATATGTACACACACAGACAAATATTTTTTTTCCCTGTGGAAAGAAATGTAGAAATTGTAGGTAGAAACACGATCATATAACTTATCAAGTGATACCAGATATTTGTTAGTATATTGATAGAGTGTAAGCATTTTAAGATTATGAAGATATGTTAAACTATGTTTCCTAGAATATTTAAAAAATGCAGAAGAAGGATATACTGAACTAAGTGTGTGTTACAGTAGTTTCATACAACTTTATCCATTAGAAAGGTGGTTTAATCACCCATAAGAAATTACCAGATTCTCTGTTCGTGAAGCATGACATTTCAATTGCACAGCTAATAAAAGAATTACATGAAGAGACTGAAATGATTTACTGTATGGAAAGCATCAAGACCAAGGTTACCATGGTGAGCTACCTTTCTGCACACCCAAGGTCAAGTGAGAGTGACCCATCACTCGGCAACCTTCAGCTGTAACCCAGTATGCAATTGCTCTTACAACTGTGAGTTGGTTTCCTTATTAAATAATAAAGATGACAGTACTGGACCTGTTACCATTATTTACCTATGTTAAATCTGAATTTGCAGTCTACAAACTGATATTATTGTTAAGATTATTATTAGAAGAATATTGGTGTTGTTTAGGGCTTTGTCAAATGCAATCTTGTACTGTAATTTTTTCCTGAAAATATGAGTAGGTTACAAAATGTTTGCACATCTTAAATGTAACTTGAAAGAGACTCCAGTTGTATTGTAGTTTTTAATGTTTAACTAGACTTGTCTTTATCGTAAAGCCTATGTCTACTCCATTGGAAAAGAGAGCAAGAAAGAGTATATAGTCTATACATATTATAAAATATTATTATGTATAATTAACACTTTAAAATATGCCCCAAATTCTGGGAAGTTCATATATTGCTTTTTTTCAGATATGTTTTGTTGATGTATAAAAAGAAGACTGTACTAATAAATGTCTCTTGAATTACACACAGTGTAAGAAAATGAAAGCCTTTGGGTTATGAATCTTAGATTTAAAGAGGCAATCATCAAATATTTAAGATGAAAATGCAGTAACACATGCTTGCTGTCATGTGCAAGTTTGGTGAATGTTATGACAAGGTTTTTAAAACATTCATAGTTGGAGTATTTTTATGAAAATATTCATTAATTCAAACAGACATTCATATCTGGCAACCTGCATTTTAATCGTGATTTCTGGCTGCATTAGAAAATCGGTAAAGCCATGAAAGAATGGGTGAAATATATAGCAATCTTGTTTAAATTATACATTATAAGGCATACATATCTGTATGTTGTCATATTATGCATTAAATTTAATGCATAAATCAGAGTGTTATAATTCTATGTTGCCAAAAGGCACAAAATATGACAAACAAGAATAGGCATACAGATATTATCATATTCAATAATTCAATGAGCATTTGTTTTATGTAAATTAACTTTCTGTTAATAAAAATTATACTCCTTTATTACATCACTTCCCTATGACAATTAAAGAATGTCTTTTTTTCTCTAGAAAATCATTACAAATGTGAATAGTGCATTTGTTTAATATCTATATAAACAAGATCTTACCATCAGAGTATTGTGGAAATGAAAGCATTATTGATTTCTGTAATAATTTTGTAATATTGCTATACTGCAATACTGAAGCTGCTAATCTCATTTCTGTGGAGAACTTCATGCATTTAAAGCAGTTTTTAAACTTTTGAAAGTAAATAATCTTAGGTTTTATAAGACCTGTTAATGTGCAATTTGTTGAAAATATACTTTTGGAAGTAAACAGAACGTGCTTGTGAACAAACTTAGCACAACAGTTGAGTTCCTCTTTTCAGTACTGTATTCTAATACAATTTAAAATAGCATTGAAACTCTTGACTCCTGTATGTAACTTTCCCCAAATCAGTGGGAGTCACATTGGGCAGAAAGGATTTAATAAACTGCCAAATGACTGACATAAGTAAGCCATAAGATATCACTTTAAATGATAATAAATTATAATGTCACAAAAAGGTCACTGCTCATAATGATGTAGCCTTCTCTAAAGGAAGGTATACTTCTTGTCACTTTTGCTATATCATCATATTTTAATGGCTTATTTACATCATACTACCATATGCATGCAACTTTATCATCTGGAGCATGCTACAGTTTCTGTTTGAGCCTTGTATGTATTCATTTTAAAAAGTAGGCATGTCTTTTAGAAACTTAAAGCTTTAGAATATTGTTCTAGAAGGATATGCTATAACTTTTCAACCTAGTTTAAACAAACCAGAATTTACCCTTCAAAGAAAGCTGATCAAGTTTGTTTACAGAAAAATGAAGGAAATTCTACATAAACTTTAGTTAGCAAGCTGAAGAATCATAAGAGCATTTAATATGCATTAATTAGATATATGTGTTCTACATTAGCAGTGGGAATTCCATAAAACTATTAGGTTTAACAACATGAAATTCCTAACATTTGAAATATTTTTGGTTCAAAGAATGGTAGTTTCATATGGTCCAACATAACAGGCAATATGTGCTCATTATCAAGGCTTCACTGATGGCTCGGTGGTAAAGAATCCACCTGCCAATGCAGGAGACTCTGGTTTAATCCCTGGGTTGGGAAGACCCCTTGGAAAAGGAAATGGCAACCCATTCTAGAATTCTTGCCTGGGAAATCCCATAGGCAGAGGAGCCTGGCGGGCTACCATCCATGGAGTTGCAAAAGAATTGGACACGACTTAGTGACTAAACAATAACAAGCACTCATTATCACATAAAATTCTTTACTGAATACAGTCTACCTTTTACACACTAATAGATGTGCTAATAGATGGTTTGTGCAACTAACTAGTTCTTAAGGAAGAAACTTTAAGATGTGCTAGAAGGAGAACTCAACGAGGAATTTATATTCTATCTATGCCTCTACCACTCACTTGGTCACATAATTTCTCTTGAGTCTTGGTTTTCTTATTCATGTTATGGAGATGCATGTAGACTGCTACAGGTCACAAGGACTAGAAACATGGCCAAGATAGCTCAAATATAGGGGCTGCTTAACCTCAGAGAAAAAGAAGTCTGGAAAAGTTTCACAGTTGCTTCAAAAATCCAAGAATGTCATTAAAATATTAAATCTTTTGGTCCTTCATTGAATCTCTGAGAGTTTTGTACTCAGGATCCCCTGCTCCTAGTTGCCAGGTGGTTATAGCAGCATGATTTCTTTGCACAGCAATGTCGAAAGGGCACATACATGTACATTTTGTGACTTTTTATAAGCACAAAGAATCTTTTCTAGAAGACTCTGCCTACATCACCTCAAATCTTATTGTCTAGAATTGTATTGTGTGCCTATATCTAAATCAAACACAGGAGGAAAATAACATCCTTGTTTCGGATTAATTAAAGGGCAACTTCTTTGAGTTCATGGATGCAAAGATGATAATTCCTATAAAAACATTTAGGAAAATTGAAAATTAAAGAAGTTAAATTTAAATATTCTTCCACAATCTGTAACAGAGTACTGACAAAATTGGGTACATAAAGGTGAAATGGTAAAGAAATAATTTATGTGTAAATATGTATGATAGAGAAATGCAGTTATTTAAAAATACAGTTATTAATCATGGTGAATAAAGAGCTGCATAATTTGTACATAATAATATGAGAATGTGGGAGAACTTTAAATTAATGAGTAAGATATTTACGAGAATAGCAAGATTTCAAGAACATTCAACTAAGTGCTGAATTTTCTGCAATTTTAAGAACTTTTTTTAAAGTTCTTTAATAAAACTTGAGTTAAATGAATGCCTAATAGTAAACTTAAAACTCACTGGATTTACTGAATTTTGCTTTAGGAAACTATCTCTATGGAAGTACAAATGACAACTATGCTGAAGAAGATACTATGAAAATACAACTGAACTTTTGATATTTATTTCCAGTGGATTTAGAGAAAAGATTCTGTGAAATCTGTGGAAATGTTCTTCTGAATTATATTAAAAAAACTGAAATGTAAATATATAAAATATTTAGGAATAGCATATTTAATATTTTAGGTTGTACCAGGGCAAATGAAAAGCATGAGAAACAAAAATAATAAAATTGCATTAGCATTATGATTAAAGTTACAGCTTTATATAAATTTGCTTTAGAAAATGGAATGAGAGATCAGCCAAAATGGCAGAGTAGAAAGTCCCTTGAGCTCACCTCCTCTCAGGAGCACACCAAAATCCCAGCTATCTACAGAACAACCACCTATGAGCAAGACCAAAACCTACTGGGAAAGATCTTCTACAACTAGAGACAAAAGGATAGATACGAAAGTTGCTCAGTAATGTCTGAATCTTTGCGACCTCGTGGACTATACAATTCATGGAATTTTCCAGAATACTGGAGTGGTTATCTGTTCCCTTCTCCAGGGAATCTTCTCAACCCAGGGATCGAACCCAGGTCTCTCACATTGCAGGAGGATTCTTTACCAGCTGAGCCACCAGGGAAGCCCAGAGACATGAAGAAGGAAACAAAATGAAATGTAGAAGGGGTGAACTCACAATATAATCAAATTCCATACCCTGAGCTGGGAGACCCACACACTAGAGAATACTTATATTTCAGGGCTTCCCCACAGGACTGAGAGTTCTTGACACTGAGCAGGGCCCTGTGGAACTCCTGAGCATGGCGACCTTTTTGTCCCCCATTTCTTATAGGCAAGACTCCAGCCTTAGGATCTTCTCTCAGTTCCAAATGGAAGAACAGTTGATAATTAAAGGAGGAATGTCAAGGAATTCACTTGCGGCAAGATTGAAGGACCAGAGGTCATCAAGATTAGTAGATGGATCACCTAAGACCCTGCACACACCCTAATTTTATCAGCAACTCCACCCATTTGAAACTTTGTTGAAGGAGGAATAGGAAACTGTTATTGCCTTCATCTGTAGGGACCTAACAGAAGCAGAAGATATTAAGAAGAGGTGGCAAGAATACACAGAAGAGATCTTAATACCCAGATAACCACAGTGGTGTGATAACTCGCCTAGAACCAGACATCCTGGAGTGTGAAGTCAAGCGGGCCTTAGAAAGCATCACTATGAACAAGGCTATTGGAGGTGATGGAATTCCAGCTGAGATGTTTCAAATCCTAAAAGATGATGCTGTGAAAGTGCTGTACTCAATATGCCAGCAAATTTGGAAAACTCAGCAGTGGCACAGGACTGGAAAAGGCTGGTTTTCATTCCACTCCCAAAGAAGGACAACTCACTCATTTCACATAATAGCAAGGTCATGCTCAAAATCCTCCAAGTTAGGCTTCAACAGTAAATGAACCAAGAATTTCCAGATGTATAAGCTGGATTTAGAAAAGGCAGAGAAACCAGAGATCAAATTGCTAACATCCATTGGATCATAGAAAAAGCAAGATAATTCCAGAAAAACATCTACTTCTGCCTCATTGACTGTACTGAAGCCTTTGTGTGGATCACAAGAAACTGTGGATATTTCTTAAAGAGATGGGAATACCAGGCCACTTACCTGTCTCTTGAGAAACCTGTATGCAGGTCAAGAAGCAACAGTTAGAATGGGACATGGGACAATAAACTGGTTCCAAATTGGGAAATGAGTATGTCAAGGCTATATATTGTCACCTTGCTTATTTCACTCATATGCAGAGTACATCATTAAAAATGCCAGGATGGATGAAACACAAGCTGAAATCAAGCTTGTTGGGAGAAATGTCAATAACCTCAGATATGCAGATGATATCACTCTTGCGGCAGAAAGCAAAGAGGAATAAAAGAGCCTCTTGATGAAGGTAAAAGAGGAAAGTAAAATAAAACTGGCTTAAAACTCAATATTAAAAAAAACCAAGATCATGACTTCCGGTCCCATCACTTCATGGCAAATAGATGGGGAAACAATGGAAACAGTGACAGACTTGATTTTCTTGGGCTCCAAAATTACTGAGGATGGTGACTACAGCCATGAAATTGAAAGATGTTTGCTCCTTGGAAGAAAAGTTATGACAAACCTAGACAGCATATTAAAAAACAGAGACATTACTTTGCCAATGAAGTTCCATATAGTCAAAGCTATGGTTTTTCCAGTAGTCATGTATGGATGTGAGATTTGGACCATTAAGTAAGCTGAGCACCAAAGAATTGATGCTTTTGAACTGTGGTGTTGGAGAAGACTTTTGAGAGTCCCTTGGACTGCAAGGAGATCCAACCAGTGAATCCTAAAAGAAATCAGTCCTGAATATTCATTGGAAGGACTGATGCTGAAGCTGAAGCTCCAATACTCTGGCCACCTGATGTGAAGAGCCAACTCATTAGAAAAGACTCAGATTCTAGTAAGGATAGAAGGCAGGAGGAGAAGGGGATGACAGAGGATGAGATGGTTGGATGGCATCACCAAATTAATCAACGTGCATTTGAACAAGCTCTGAGAGATGGTGAAGGACAGGGAAGCCTGAAATGCTGCAGTTCATGCTGTCACAAAGAGTAGAACATGATTGATAGACTGAATAACAACAACAACTGCCTTGATCCTTATTATATACTCCTGCCTGACTATATAATCTTTCCCTACTCACCATGGAGGGAGGCACAGTGCTTGAGGCACTATCCTACTGTGTTCCCCCTTTGCCTTGGCAAAACAATAAAGCCACTCTTTCTTTCTCCTCCATAACTCTGTCTCTGTATTTCTGTTTGGCATTGGTGTACAGAGAGCCATGATTTTGGCAATATTCTGAGTCTAAGTCAGCCTCCCCAGAACAAGGGTCTTATACCAAATGAGCCCCCAGAAGATTTAGCTTTGAAGACCAGTAGGACTTAATTTGGGATGTCTCAAATGACTATGATAAATAGAGACGTCACTCATAAAGGATGCACACAAAATTTTATGTGCATGGGGACCATGGCAAAATAAGTAATTTGATAGGAGCCTGGGCCTGACCTAACTGCTGGCCTTGAAGAATGTCCTGGAGAGGCAGGCAGCAGCTGTGGCTCACCCTGGGACACAGACCATGGCAGCAGTCATATCTGGGAGCTCATTCTATGGTATGGAAGCCAGTGCTAGTGAGTACCATATGGGACCCTTCCTCATTAGCTCATTAGCTTCAAGAATTGGTGCTGGGATGCCTCAGGCCAAACAAGTAATTGGGTGGGACACATCCCCACCCATCAGCTGACCAGCTATCTATAAGGATTTCCTGAGTGAGTGCTAAGTTACTTCAGTCATGCCCAACTCTTTGTGACACTATGTACTGTAGCCCGCTGAACTCCTCTGTCCTTGGGATTCTCCAGACAAAAATATTGGAGTGGGTTGACATTTCCTCCTCTAGGGGATCTTTCCAACTCCGGGATTGAACCTGTGTCTCTTATGTCTTCTTCACTGGCAGGTGAGCTCTTTACCACCAGCACCACCCACTTTCTGAGCCCACAGCTGCTCTAGACATATCTCTATACATGGCCTTCCCACCAGAGGGCCAAGACTCACCAGTGGGCAATGATCAGCCTTTCCCTCCAGGAAGCCTGCAGTAGCCTGTAGACCAGCCTCACCTAGTAGGAGACAGACACCAGATGCCAGAAAAAGAATACTGCAGCCTGTGGATCCAACTTGCACAGAGCAGGCCAGACCCTACCCTGGGACCAGCTGGTCCCCAGCACTGCCCACTAGCAGCCATTGCAAGCTTTGGGACAACCTGGATCCCGTATGCAATGGTGTCAGGAACTGGTCCCCCTCCAACCTGCAACCTGATACCAGCTCTTGGATCCCCGAGTCCTGCAGCCAGACTCCAGGATTTGGCTCTGCCTGCCAGTAGTCTGGCATGAACTGTAGGACCTGGCTTTACCCACCCAGTGGAGTGGCAACAGTTTCAGAGTCTTTTGGACCCTGACTCTGCCCACCAGCAAGTTAGCTCTAGCCCCAGAGCCCCCTAGGGTTCTGCAGTCAGCCACCTTATGACCAGGCCCTGTTAACCAGCAGTCAAAAGGATCCACATGAGGCAGGGCCTGGCAAACAGCAGGATGAAGAGCCAACCAAACAGCCAGCCCATCATGAGAAGAGGACCCCTGCAGCCCTCCTTGGGGGAACCCTTAGAGCATATCGCTTGGGTGATGAGAGAGGAGTACACTTCAAGGATGCATAGAGTTTATTCTACAGAGGGTCACTTCTCCAAGGTGAAGTAAAAATACAAATACAAACAGACAAAATGAGGCAGTAGACTAATATGTTCCAGAGAGAAAAGCAAGATAAAACCCAGAAGATGAACTAGGTGAAGTGGAGATAGGCAATCTACCCCAAAAAAGAGTTCAGATTAATGATTGTAAAACTGATGAAAGAACTCAAGAGGAGAATGAATGTGCAGAGTGAGAAGTTTTTGTTTTTGTTTTTTTTTAACAAAGGGTAGGAAATATAAAGGGCAACCAAACAGAGATGAGGAATACAATAACTGCAATGGAAAATACACTAGAATGAATCAATAGTAGACTAAATGATACAGAGGAATAGATCAGTAAATTGGAAGATAGAGTAGTGAAAATCAATGGCACTGAACAGAGAAAAGAAAAAAAAAAGTATGAAAAGAAATGAGGACAGTTTAAGAGACCTCTGGGACCACATCAAGTGCACTAATATTTGCGTTACAGTGGCTCCAGAAGAAAAGAGAGAGAGAGAAGGGCTGAATATGACTTTGAAAATATAATAGCTAAAAACTTTCCTAACCTGGAAAAGGAAATAGTCATTTCAGTCCAGGAAATACAGAATCCCATACAAGATGAACGCAAAGAGCAACACAGGAAGACACATTGTAATTAAAATGACAAAAATTAAAGATAGAGAATATTGAAAGCAACAAGAGAAAAGCAACAAGAGAAAAGCAACAAATGACACACAAGGGAGCTCCCATAAGTCTGTCACCTGATCTTTTCATCAGACTCTGTAGGTCAGAAGGGAGTGGCACCATATATTTAAAGTGATTAAAGGGAAAATCCTACAACCACAAATACTCTACCCAACAAGATTTTCCTTCAGATTTGATGGAGAGATAAAAAGCTTTACAGATAAATTAAGCTAAGAGTTCAACGTTACTAAACCAGCTTTACAGCAAATGTTAAAGACAAAGAAGAAAAGGCCACAACTAGAAACAAGAAAATTGCAAAAGGAAAAGGCTCACCAGTAAAGGCAAATATACAGTGAAGATAGGAAATTATTCACACACAAAGCTAGTAAGGTTAAAAGGCAAAGGTAGTAAAAATCAGCTTTATCTACAACAATCAATTTAGGGAAACACAAGACAATTAAATGTAAAATATGATATCAAAAATGGAATACATTTATTTTTAAGAGTTTATTTCATAAGAAACTGGCAACTTTCAGATGTTGATATTTGAAATACAGAAGGTAGGAAAATAAAATGAGCTAAACAGTAAGTTTAGGGTTAGTCATTAGTTGCTTCTTTTATGCAATAACTGAAAGAGAAGCTCAACAGTCACATAGCATATAATTAAAGTTACTTTATGTCAGCACATTCCTGGATAAGACATGGTTGGAGAACTTCAATAACAATTCAACTGGTAAAAACATTTTTTAGATTTATGTTCTGACTTTACTGGCATATGGTATACTTTCTTTATATCAAAATATTTTATTTTGTTAATAACATACTAAAATTTTTTAAACTTTATTTGGCATCACCTTGTTTAAGAATAAATATTAGTTATCTATCTTAAAAGAGAGCAGAGTATGCACAAATCTAATTGATATAATCCACTAGTCATTTGAATCTGGTGTTATATAAATAAATGAATGAATGAAATGTCATTGCCTTATCCATTCATCCTACAAACCTATATTGACTGCACACTTTGAATGAACCATCTGACAAGGTGTCAGATGAATACATAAATGAATAAAGATGCTAAATAAAATAGATTAAAAAATACTCATATAAGGCAGTATGGAGTAAATGATGTGGAATGAAACAATGAATCTTAATACAACCCATGGGCAGATTTCACCTGTAAAGAATTTTCAAGCATCTAGAAGAAAATAAGTAAAACTGATTATTGTGTGATCTACATTTTGGTGTAAAATTATAAATTGTTTATTTTAATCTGTGATTGTATTCCTTCTACAGTTTTGGAGTTAAAATGTCCCATCTTAAATAAAATGATGACTTTTAAAATTATTCTTACCTGACAAACTTAAACATTGGATATGCATGATTCTGACGTTATTTTAATGACTTATTGCACTATGAAATTTGAGTGTTGAAACAATTGATACAGATCAAGAACTAGGGGACTGAGTTTAGGAAATTCAGTTTGAATGATATAATGAAATTTCCCTGTTCAAGAGGAACTAGGAAATTTCCTGTTTTTTATATCTTTCCCTCCTTTTCACATACTCAATTCTGGGAATAGTTTATTCTTCCATAAAATGTAGGCAAGAGATGTCCATGTGTGCCTGTATGTAAGTTTCAAGGGTAGAGCAGGGTAGGGCTGAAGAGGGAATTGGCAATTAAATGTCTGGATTGCGAAATGTTACTCTTCATGCAACATAAATAGAAAGAGCTGATATGGCAATAATTGAGCTTGTATTCTCAACATACTGGTAGTTAAATTTTCATAGAAAATACAAATATATAAAGGTATATTTTATTGCTGTAATTGTATTGAATTGAGCATACATTAAAAAATCAAGATGGTTTTTTTTAAAAGGGAAACATGCTTAGTAAGAATGCAGGTTATGCCATAAAGCATAGGTACAACAAGTCCATTCTTCTTAAAAACTTCACTTGAATATTTGGCTTTCTTAATTGTTTAGTCTATCACATATATGTATATATATATTTTCAACGTTAAAGGGAATATTTTTGGTGTTATTCAGACAGTTCCCTTCTGAATATGTCTCTTTGAGGCTACACATATAAACAGTGTCAAACTGGACAAAAGAAACTGACATAATAATCATAAAATTATTTACAAATAAATAATAAAGGTAGTGACATCATTAATCACTATAAATTTGGCAACAACTTACTTGGTTTTGCACACAAAGAAATAGATATTAAGCAGCTCGTACTATGTCACATGGATAAAATATGGGTACTGAGTGACTTTAGAAAAAATAAATCACATAGACTAAGTCTTCTTTTGAAAAAAAAATGTAGTCTGTACTTGGAAATCTCTAAGATTCATTTTGAAGTTGCAAATGTTTTAATTCTTAATTTTGGCTTCAAAAAGTTTTCTTTCTAATTTTCTTTGAAGATATGACATTTTACTCACAATGCAACAAAGTTAATTAAGCTCACATCTTACATGCTAATTTGAATTTCCAATTGCAATTTATTGCATCTGAGGTAGAAGGTATACAAATGGTCAATGAGTTTGATCAAATTTCTGGATTGTTTACAGAATACAGTCGAGGGAAATAACATTTCACAGCCTGTGGAGTGGTACATGTCAAAAATTAATACTTTAAAATAATTTACAACAAGAGTATTAAATACCATGATATATACAGTTGGAAAAACAAAGCTCTACTTTGATTTTATTGTAAAAAAGAAGAAAACACATACCTCCCTTCAGATTATAGGGAGCAGTGAGTGGAGGGTAACATAGTACAAAGTGTAGAAAGAATTTTAACCTACAAGGTTCCCTTAGTTTTTCTTCTGTGTAAGTAAAGGAAGCCTTTGAGGCAAATGATTCTGTTACTCAGCAAAATTGTTTTGGAACTTATGAGTCACATGTCAGCAGGTGACTACCAGCAGGGATAACTGCAACCACTCTTCAGAACAACATAAAGCACTACTTGTGCTTGGGGAAAGGGAATTTCAACAGATGATAATGTGTGTAGAACTATATCCCTTTTCATTAATGTAGATTTGGTCTATATTATCTCTAAAAATCACGGTCTGTGGTGTGTGTGTGTGTGTGTGTATGTGTGTGTGTGTGTGCATGTGTGGTGTGCATGCATGTAGACACTCAAAGGTCCCCCAAATGTAAGATGAGATAATTAAGAGGTAGAATAAAGCACGAAGAGGTAGAAGGAAGTTTATTTTTGCTAATTTGTCCCATTTTTTTGAAAGCAGAAATTTGATACCTGCCAAAAAGATCATTCTTTGAAAAAGGTTTGAGTAATTGCTTTAAGGTCAGGGTTTATAAACTATCCATTTTGTGATGTGAACATAATCTCGTGATTATTTAGACTTGGATATCTATTTAATTGGATTTCATGCTTATTATATAGTCTCTTTTTACTATGATTTAATCAGTTTTAGAGTTTTGAAAGCTTTCATTTCCCTTTGGTGAAAAAATATTTATGATCCATTAGCGTTAATGTTTTTCTTTGTATTTATCTGTGTGTATTCACTAATCTCTGGGTTCTCTTCTATTTGAGAATATGTATACACTGCCTTTGGATTTGAAGCACAACTTTGGAAGGCAGGAAATTCTTTGTTCTTTCCCTCTGAAGTGTAGGTGTCCTCAGATGATGTAGATGTTCCTCTTCTACCTTGTGGCACTCCCTGGATGTTGCTGTGGAGATAATCTGGTACCCAATTCATGTTTCCCTCTTGTGGATGACTATCTCTTACTGTCTGAATTCCTAGATGAGTCTTTATTCATGATGTTTGATGACTTCAAGAAGATATGCCTTGACGAGAGTACTCCATATCAATTTTTCCTGGATTTGTTCCATTTCTCAGTGCAGATTCAAATTTTTCTTTATTTCAGAACATTTTTATTCCGGTATATAATTAAATGTACATCTTAAACTGTGTTTTCTTATGTAGGGGCTTCCCTGGTAGAGACACTGAGAACGTATATTGGAGTTTTCCTTTTCTGATTTCTATAGACGCAATCTTCTTCATAATTATATTTTCAATAAAGGCTGTATGAAAAAGGTTATACTAAAAAATGTGCCTCTGCTTATATTAGGTCAATCTTTCCAAGTACATGCTGGATCATGTTACTTGCTTACACCATTAGTTTCCAACAGCTTACCATCCTCTTTGCGATGTATCTGCATTTTTTTTTTTAACACAAGCTCCCCATCTCTTTTTCTAGGTTCATCTCACAATATTCTCCCCAAGATAGCTACACAAGCCCCATTACTTATGGATGCTCACATGTGCTATGATCTTTTTCCTTTCATCTCTGAATATTTACAAATACATATCAGATAGACTTTTCCTGGTTCATTCTTAACTGTAATTTTTATTTTGAGAAATTTTTAAAAGCACAGAAAATTAAAAAACAATACAATGTTTGTTTTCTTTATGCAGAATCAGCTACTGTGAAAATTTAACCATACTGTTAAAATATTGTTTAATAAATGGAATAAAACTCACAAAGATAGCATTCTATTTTTTCCCCAGTCACATGTCAGTCCAATCTCCCCTCCTTGATTCTTTTTTTTCCCATTTGCATTCCCCCTTGATAATGAATTTGGTTTTTATCTTTTCAGTCCTTTAAATGTGTGTGTGTACATGTGTTTGTATGTAACCAAGGACGTATGCAGTATTGCTTTTTTAAAAATTATATAAATGATATCTAATTATATAGAACCTTGCAAATTGCTTTATTAAATCCAATTATGTTTTTGAGATTTACTGATAATATCCTATTTATCTTTGACTTTTATTTTATTTACTTATTTTTAAACCTTTTCAAAATCTGGGAAAACTCACATTTAGGTCTAGAAATGCTTAATATCATTATAATAAACTCTAATTAACCACTTTACCATCACTATAAGATTCTACTAAAATAATTTTTGCTCATTTAAATGACTCCCCTTCATCTCTGAAGAAGTGCTTTAGGACACTTTAGAATATATCTGGGACTATCAACTGTACATTGTTTCTTAAAATTTAACGTAAAGTGTATTTTTTATGTGAAAGAAGATTTAAGATCATTGAAAGCAAAATTGAAACCAAACTCCAGAAGTGAAGGAGGAAAAGATTAATTTAACAGATAAGCTCCCTTTAATAATTTCTCCTGGCCTTTTGTTTTGTCTTATTTAATTGTGTTTCACTGAAGACCCATCTGGGTGTATGTATGAAGTAATAGAAATTATTTATACAGTTGCAGAGACCTGCCTGTGTGTGATAAACACACTTACTGAGTTTGTACATTATTTCTGCAGTGGGAAAAGAGTCAGCTCAAGTCATATCTAATTAAAAATGAAACTCCCCAAAGAAATATGCATAGTATTAAATTCTACTTTTTCATAAGTGCAATGAAAATTAAATAACTAAATTAGTATATACACTCAGGAGTCCATCTATCCATCAAAATAATTGTTTTTCTTTCTTTTTATTACTTTAGTCTCTAGTAAGTAACTGACCTACTGTATTAGTGAAGTGTATACTTGAAGAAGTATTTTTTTATATATTTTTCTACAATGAAATGATGCAATTTTATGATAATTTAGTGCCTTTCATCTAATCTGTCCAATTAAGATATTGATGTGGAGAGAAAGTTTGGAAAATTCCAGAACCAGTATCAGTTGGTATGTCCAACTGATGGCATGTTTGGGTAGCTAGCAAAGTGAATCCTTCCAAACACTACAGCAGGGTCTTTACTTCTCACTACTCATACAATAAGAACTCTATTGCCAGAATTGCATCTTCTATTTGCATACTCTGCTATCCTAAGTTGTCAGTCATCTGTTTGGTCAATGTAGAGATTAGGGGTACCATGCTTATCATTTTGCAGCTCCTATCTATAGATTTAGTATCTTTTATCCAATGGCTTAGAACAGAGTTTCTCAACCTCAGCACCCTTGCCATTTCAGACTGGATAATACTTGGTTGCAAGTATTGGGGTTGGGGAAAGGGAATGTGCTGTGTTTAGTAGGATATTTATCAGAGTCTCTGATTTTCACTCACTAGATGCTAGTAACACCTCACTCCCAATTATGACCAACAAAATGTCTTCGGGCAATGACCTCTGGAAGGGGAGAGGAGGCAACGTTAGGTCTAATTGAGAATCACTGTCCTAGACAGTACTACCATCATCTGTTGTTGTTGTTGTCCGGTTGCTAAGTTGTGTTTAACTCTTTGCAACCCCATAGATTGTAGCCCACCAAGCTCCATTGTCCATGGTATTTCCAATGGGAGAATACTGGAGTGGGTTGCCATTTCCTTCTCCAGGGGATCTTTCTGATCCAGGGATTGAAGCCATGTCTCCTGCTTGGTAGGCAGATTCTTTTTTTGTTTGTTTGTTTGTTTATGAATTTGCTTTATTCTTTAAGTGCTCACTTAAGATTTTACAATATGTATTTTTAATCTTAATTTAGTCCACCTTCAAATAATAATGTGCCACACTCCATAAGAACCTCGCCACAGAATGTTTCCACTTTTTGTGTCCTGTTCTTTGTGTTATTGTTGTCATGCACTTTTTTTTTAATGTTTCTATTTATTTTAATTATTCTTTTTTTCTTTCTTTCTTTCTTTTTTCACTGAAGGATAAATGCTTTATAGAATTTTGTTGTTTTCTGTCAAACCTCAACATGAATCAGCCATAGGTTACATATATCCCCTCTCTTTTGAACCTCCCTCCCATCTTCCTCCCCATCCCACCCCTCCATATTGATACAGAGCCCTTGTTTGATCTTCCTGAGCCACACAGCAAATTCCCGTTGGCTATCTATTTCACATATGGTAATGTAAGTTTCCATGTTACTCTTTCCATACATCTCACCCTCTCCTTCCCTCTCCCCATATCCATAAATCTATTCTCTACGTCTGTTTCTCCATTGCTGCCCTGTAAATAAATTCTTCAGTATAATTTTTCTAGATTCCATATATGTTGCATTAGAATATATTTATCTTTCTCTTTCTGACTCACTTCATTCTGTGTAGTAGGTTCTAGGTTCATCCACCTCATCAGAACTGACTCATATGCATTCCTTTTTATGGCTGAGTAATATTCCATTGTGTCTATGTACCGCAACTTCTTTATCCATTCATCTGTCTATGGACATCTAGGTAGCTTTCATGTTCTAGCTATTGTAAATAGTGCTGCAATGAACAATGGGATACATGTGTCTTTTTCAATTTTAGTTTTCTCATGGTATATGCCTAGGAGTGGGATTGATGGGTCATATGGTGGTTTTATTCTAGGTTTTAAAGGAATCTCCATACTGTCTTCCATAGTGTCTGTATCAATTTACATTCCCACCAACAGTGCAAGAGCGTTCCCTTTTCTTCACACCTTCTCCAGCATTTATTATTTGTAGAGATTTTGATGATGGCCATTATGACCAGTGTGAGGTGATATCTCATTGTGGTTTTGATTTTCATTTCTATTGATGAGCAATGTTGAGCATCTATTCATGTGTTTGTTAGCCAAAGGTATGTCTTCTTTAGAGAAATGTCTGTTTAGGCCTTTTCCCACTTTTGATTGGGTTGTTTGTTTTTCTGGCATTGAGTTGTATGAGCTGCTTGCATATTTTGGAAATTAATCCTTTGTCAGCTGTTTCATTTGCTATTATTTTCTCCTATTCTGAGGGTTGTCTTTTCACCTTGCTTGTAGTTTCCTTTGCTGTGTGAAAGCTTTTAAGTTTAATCAGGTCCTACTTGCTTACTTTTGTTTTTATTTCTGTTACTCTAGGAAGTGGGTACAGAGGATCTTGCTTTGATTTATGTCATTGAGTGCTCTGACTATGTTCTCCTCTAAGAGTTTTATAGTTTCTGGTCTTACATTTATGTCTTTAATCCATTTTGAGCTTATCTTTGCGCATGGTGCTAAGAAGAGTTCTAATTTCATTCTTTTACATGTAGGTGTCCAGTTTTCCCAGCACCATTTACTGAACAGGCTGTCTTTCCCGTGTTGTATATTCTTGTCTCCTTTGTCAAAAATAAGGTACTCATAGGTGCGTAGGTTTGTTTCTGGGCTTTCTATCTTGTTCCATTGGTCTATATTTCTGTTTTTGTGCCAGCACCATACTGTCTTGATGACTGTAGCTTTGTAGTAAAATATGAAGTTAGGAAGGTTGATTCCTCCAGCTCCATTCTTCTTTCTCAAGACTGCTTTGGCTATTCGGTATCTTTTGTATTTCCATATGAATTGTGAAATGTTTTGTTCTAGTTCTGTGAAAAATGTCATTGGTAATTTGATAGGGATGGCATTGAATCTGTAGATTGCATTTGGTAGTATAGTCACTTTCACAATATTGATCCTTCCTACTCCGGAACATGGACTGCCTCTCCATCTGTTTATGTTGTCTTTCATTTCTTTCATCAGTATCTTATAATTTTCTGTGTACAGTTCTTTTTTCTCCTTAGGTAAGTTTATTCCTAGATATTCAATTCTTTTTGTTGCAATGGTGAATGGGATTGATTCCTTAATTTCTCTTTCTGATTTTTAATTGTTAGTATATAGAAATGCAAGTGATTTCTCTGTATTGATTTTGTATCCTACAACTACGCTAAATTCACTGATTAGCTCTAGTAATTTTCTGATACTATCTTTAGGGTTTTCTATGTATAATATTATGTCATCTGCAAAGAGTGAGAGCTTTATTTCCTCTCTTCTTTGCTGATTTGAATTCTTTTTCTTTCTTTGACTTCTCTGATTGCTGTAGCTAGGACTTCCAGAGCTATGTTGAATAATAGTGGTGAAAGTGGACATCCTTGTCTTGTTCCTGATCTTAGGGGAAATGCTTTCAGTTTTTCACCATTGAGAATAATATTTGTTGTAGGCTTATCATATATGGCCTTTACTATGTTGAGGTAGGTTCCTTCTTTGCCCATTTTTCGAAGAGTTTTAGTCATAAATGGGTACTGAATTTTGTCAAAGGCTTTTTCTTCATCTGTTGAGATGATCATATGGTTTTTATCTTTCAGTTTGTTTATATGGTGTATCACATTGATTGATTTGCATATATTGAAGAATCCTTGCATTTCTGGAATAAACCAACTTGATCATGGTGTATGAGCTTTTTGATGTATTGCTGAATTCTGTTTGCTAAAATTTTGTTGAAGATTTTTGTATCTATGTTCATCAGTGATATTGGCCTGTAGTTGTCTTCCTCTTGGAATGATCCCTTAAACATTATGTAGTGTCCTTCCTTATCTCTTGTAATATTCTTTATTTTAAGGTCTTTTTTGTCTGATATGAGGATTGCTACTCCAGCTTTCTTTTGCATGTCATTTGCATGGAATATATTTTTCCATCCTCTCACTTTCAGTCTATATGTGTCTTTAGATCTGAAATGGGTTTCTTGTAGACAGCATATATATGGGTCTTGTTTTTGTATGCATTCAGCCAGCCTGTTTCTTTTGATTGGAGTATTTAATCTATTTACATTTAAAGTAATTATTGATATATATGTTCCTATTGCCATTTTATTAATTGTTTGGGTTTTTTTTTTTTTGTAGATTCTTTTTCTTCTCTTGTATTTCTTGACTATATAAGTCCTTTCAACATTTGTTGTAAAGCTAGTTTGGTGGTACTGAATTCTCTTAACTTTTGCTTGTCTGAAAAGCTTTTTATTTCTTCATCAGTTTTGAATGAGATCCTTGCCAGGTACAGTAATCTTGGTTGTAGATATTTCCCTTTCAGTACTTTAAATATATTCTGCCATTCCCTCCTGGCCTGCAGAGTTTCTCCTGAAAGATCAGCTGTTGAGCATATGGGTTTCCCTTGCATGTTACTTGTTTCTTCTCCCTTGCTGCTTTTAATATTCTTTCTTTGTGTTTAGTCTTTGTTAGTTTGATTAGTATGTGTCTTGGCTTGTTTCTCCTTGGGTTTATCCTATGTGGGACTCTTTGTGCCTCTTGGATTGATTGTTTCCTTTTCTGTATTGGGGAAATTTTCAACTATAATCTCTTCAAAAATTTTCTCATACCCTTTCTTTTTCTCTTCTTCCTCTGGGACCCTTATAATTTGAATGTTGGTGCATTTGATATTGTCCCAGAGGTCTCTGAGACTATCCTCAGTTCTTTTCATTCCTTTTACTTTATTCTGCTCTTCAGAAGTTATTTCCATCATTATATCTTCCAGCTCACTGATGCATTCTTCTGTTTCATATATTTTGATATTGCTTTCTTCTAGAGTATTTTCAATTTCAGTAACTGTGTTGTTTGTTTCTACATGTTTATTCTTTAATTCTTCTAGGTCTTTGTTAATTGATTCTTGCATTTTCTCCATTTTGTTTTCAAGATTTTTGATAATCTTTACTATCATTATTCTGAATTCTTTTTCAGGTAGCTTGCCTCTTTCCTCTTCATTTATTTGGACTTTTGTGTTTCTAGCTTGTTTCTTAATTTGCATAGTATTTCTCTGCCTTTTCATTATTTTTCTTTTTAACTTATTGTGTCTGAGGCCTCCTTTCCCCAGGCTTCAAGGTTGAATTGTTTCTTTCTTTTGGTTTCTGCTCTCCTAAGGTTGGTCCAGTGGTTTGTGTAAGCTTTGTACAGGGTGAGTTTTGTGCTGAGTTTTTGTTTGTTTATTTGCTTGTTTTTGCCCTGATAGGTAAGACTGAGTGAAGTGGAAATCCTGTCTGCTGAGTAATGGGTCTGTGTTTTTGTTTTGTTTGTTCTTTAGATGAGGCATCCTGCACAGGGTGTATTGGTGGTTGGGTCATGCAGGATCTTTTATTCCAGTGATTTCCTTTGTCTGAGTTCTTACTATTTGATACCCCCTAGGGTTAGTTCTCTGGGTCTTGGAGTCAGTGCTCCCATTCCAAAAGCTCAGGCCTTGATTTCTTTTGGTTATTAAGTGTCTAGCCTTTCCTCATGCAAACCTCTCCACTCCTTTCTGCTGTACTTCTGATGAGCAGTGCTGCTGGTCTTGATTGGAGCATTTTGTGCAGTCACAGTCAGATGGCATTTGGGGCTGCAGTGACTGAGATGACTTCCTCACACTGCTGGCAGTTCAGGCTATTGGCTGGAACTGGAGAGCCTCTTTTGTCCTCCAAGTGGCTAAGATTTTCAGCACAAGGCAGCTGAGCCCCAAAAAGAAGTATGCCAGCTTATCAAGCACCAGTGTGCAGGCCGCTTAGCCAGGTGGATTCTTTACCACTGAGCCACCAGGGAAGCCCACTGCCACCTTCCGCTATCTCTAAATTTAGTCTTCCATATTTGGGTAAAACTCATATTTGGGATGCACTTCAATTTGATCTTTGAGGCCAGGGTGCTTCTATTGCTGTGGTTAAGGTTAGATGCAGAAGTATATTCTTTTATATAATATTTTATTTGAAATAAAAAAAATATTAAATATATGTTTCTATCCTTGAGTCCCAATTCCAAAAAGTTGAACTCTTGTAACTGTTTCTTTTGATATTTCCCTTCATATTTTCAAAATTAGAAGAGGGATGCTGCATGCAATTGAACTAAAAGATACAGTTTTTGTTTCTTGGAAATAATGAAGCAGTGAGAGCACATCTGTTAGTGGTTGGAAAGCTGGAATCCTTGTTATAATAGGTAAAATATTTAGTAGAATTGTGGCCTGTGATATACTGAAAGATAGATAAACAATGGACTACATAAGATCTGGAAAATATTGATAATGTTGCATGTGGTCTCTTAAACATTTTTATATAGAGAAGGTGAAATATAAATAAGTCTATTTGTAAGTTTTCTCTACATGTAGCTCACAAAGTTAGCTGAGCGAGAGTTGGATATACTGGTATCTCAAATGTTTTAAAAAGACAACAGCAGCTGATGAACTCTGTTTCTCTAACTGAAACAAGGGTATTGCTCAGCCTGTATTGCTCAGCCAGAAATATGTGCTCAAAGACTGTATGAGTGAGACTGACCTCACACTCAAACCTATTGATTCACAAGAGTGGGTGATGGATCGAATTCAGGGGCCAATAAATAAAAGATCAGAGTTATTAAATTTATAAATTATATTTATAGAAAATATGAAAAAACTAGACAGTGTATTAAAAAGCAGAGACATCACTTTGCTGACAAAGGTTCGTGTAGTCAAACCTAATTTAGTATGGTCTTTCCAGTAGTCATGTACGGATATGAGAGTTAGATCATAAAGAAGGCTGAGAGCTGAAGAATTGATGCTTTCAAATGTGGTGCTGGAGAAGACTCTTGAGAATCCCTTGAACAGCAAAGAGACCAAATCAGTCAATTCTAAAGGAAGTAAATACTGAATATTCACTGGAGGGACAGATACTGAAGCTGAAGCTCTAATACTTTGGCCACCTGATGTGAAGAACTGACTCATTGGAAAAGACGCTGATGCTGGGAAAGATTGAGGGAAAGAAGAGAAGGGGGCGGCAGAGTTTGAGATGGTTAAATAGTATCACCAATATGAATTTAAGCAAACTCCGGGAGACAGTGAAGGACAGGGAAGCTTGGCGTGCTGCAGTTCATGGGATCGCAAAGAGTCAGACACAACTTAGTGACTGAACAACAAGAAGAGAGAATATGGTTTGTGGCTCAGAGAGTAAAGCATCTGCCCGCAACGCGGGAGACCTGGGTTCGATTCCTGGGTGGGGAAGATCTCCTGGAGAAGGAAATGGCAACCCACTCCAGTATTCCTGCCTGGAAAACCCCATGGTTGGAGAAGCCTGGTGGGCTACAGTCCATGGAGTCGCAAAGAGTCGAACACGACTGAGCGACTTCACTTTCTTTATCCAATACAGAATTGACCACAAGCAAAGTGATTTAATTTAATTTAATTTAATACTTTGGCCACATGATGCAAAGAACTGACTCATTTGAAAAGACCCTGATGATGGGAAAGATTGAAGGAGGGAGGAGAAGGGAATGACTGAGGATGAGATGGTTGGATGGCATCACTGACTGAATGGACATGAGTTAGAGTAAACTCCAGGAGTTGGTGATGGACAAGGAGGCCTGGCGTACTGCAGTCCATGGGGTTGCAAACAGTCAGACATGACTGAGTGAACTGAACTGAAAGTGATTTAATTTCCATTAAATCCTAGAGGCAATGCCACAAGCTTGATTTACAGAAGCTGGCATCAGATCACCTCTAAGACAACCTCCAGACTTCCAAATTCCACATCAGAAAAAGTTCTACAATTGTAATGTAACCTCTAAGGGACACAGCAATGCCAACCCTAGTCAAGTTGCTGGTCAGTTGATTATGTGAGAAACTTCCTCCACTGACAAAGAATGGTGCTTTGGTGATTCCTGTTAGTGTGTGTGTTCGTTGCTCAGTCGTGTCCAACTCTTGAAAATGCTGTGGATATCCTATTCTTCCATTTTTCAAATGGAGGCTTTTATTTCTACTTTACACAGACTGGTGATTTGTCTTTTATTTTGGGACCATTGGTTCGTGAAGATCCATATCTAGATCTAAAGGACAGGGTTGCATATGATACAGGAATCCTGGACTTTGTTCTGAGTGCATTGACAGGATTGAATTTAGGAGCTACTTCTCTTGAGAAGGGAGTTTGCACAGATAGTGAGTACCCAAAAGAGAACACTGGCGGTTTCCAGTGATCTCTCGAATGTGCCTTTTCTCCTTTTTTAGTTTTATGATTCTCAAGGTTAACAAGGCCCAAAGCCACTAGAGTAAACAATTAATTCACCATCCTCCCTTGCAGCTAGGTTTGGCCACGTAACCAACTTTGACGCATGCACTTTCTGGCATATGCTCTTAAAAGGAAGATGTATCAGCTTGGTTTCTTCTTCTCCTCCCTGCCTTTCACTGGTTTTTTGTAGATGAGATCAGAGGCCATCTTATACAAAGTGAATGATGACAACATCCTATGGAAAGAAAGTACTAGATATAAGAAAAACCTCATCACCTTTTCTGAACAAGTTGTATTAGTACTGGCTTTTATTTAAGAGAGTAAGCACTTCTCTCCTGTGTAAATCACTGTTAATTTTTTGTCTCTGTCACAGTCAGCTTAACTTTTGTCCTCATTAAAATACACCTGTCATACACAACAATTTCTTCAGACTCTGATGATCCTTGAATATCCATTCATATTTTAGGGCAAAGTACTAAAAAATTAAGTGTCAACTTCTTCTTTGGGGTGACCAATGTAAAGAGCAGAACTTTTGATCAATTAGGTCACTTCAGTCAAAAAGGAGTCCTGAATCTTCTACCCAACTTAGTAGTGGAGTATAAGTTAAACACTTGACAGCCAGTATTTTTTCAGTGTGTCCAAATAATGGGGCTGAGGTTGTTCACTATTCTGTATATATTATTTCACATCATCTTCCTAATTTTAGTTATGTCTTCTCTCTCTTCTCAGCTAAGCATACTCCCCAGTCCAAAATCTCTCATTGAATTTTTCCATTTAGTACTTTTTCTTTATTTTTGATGTTTGAGGAATGGGTTTTTGTATTGCTACAGAGACTTGAACTTGCTTAAATAATCTTCCTGTTTTCAATGAAATCATTGTGTACATCTATCTTCAGAGGTGTCTGCTGCCTCTAACACATGAGTTCTTTTTGATGTCCTGTGACATAACTGGCTCACAGTTTGTTATCTTCTTACTTTCCTGGAAACTCAGAGTTCAATCAGAGAGGTAGAACAATGGGATGATTATGTATATTATATATGTTAACAGAGTTGTTACAGGAATTTGATCTTACATAGTTGTGTGAACTTGTAAAGTTGTGTCTTCATGGTTCTTGTCTGTGACTCTGATGTTGAAATTTGAGATCCATAGTTAAGGCAATCAGGGAGGAAAGATGGCTGCAAAGCAGGGGACAGTGAGAACAAGTTGGAAGTGACAAACATGAGCTCAGACTCACATGGACAGAACAACACCTTGTCAGGTCCTTTTATCCCTTATCTTAGTAGTGTGTGTCCCATAGATTTCAGGATCCTTCAATCCTTGGGTCACGAAGATTCCCTGGAGTAGGAAATGGCAACCTACTCCAGTATTCTTGCCTGGGAAATTCCTGGTGGGCTATAGTCCATGGGGTCACAAAGAATTGGACCCAAATGAACGACTGAACACACACACAAACACACAGGACTGGCTCAGAAATCAGAGAAAGTGAAGGAGAATCCAAAGGAATGTAGACCAGCTGCAGGCCTGGCCATTACTTAAGCCATGAGATCAGTCAAAAAATAAGTGACAAAGTGTGTGAGCTACAAAGTGGTTGTCACTTCACTTCTACTCTGCACATCCCCGACAACAATCTCTCTTAGGACCAACCCACCGGAATTAGAAACGTAGCAAAAAAGTGGGGATGTGGAGCTCTGGGAAATGTAGTCCAGCCAGGCCAAGTTGACAGGTTATAGATTAACCAAAATGGATCAAGGAAAACTGAAGCTGAAGTCTTATCCCTTCAGTGCTTGTTAATTTCCATCATCCTCCCCATCCTCATATTGATTTTCACCTTTCTCTGCAACACAGGAGGCTGATCTCTATCAACTGCATCACACAGACTCCCTTGCATTCTGGCTTTTGATTGGGGGTTTGGCCAATTGGGTTTCTGGCCTGAGGAATAGGTAGATGATGAGAAAGGGTGGAGTAGATATTTCACACTCTTTCCATGTCTGGCTGTGATTCCTGCTGGGACTGAATTCCATGATGGTCCCAGCTGCTCTCCAGATTCTCTTCCACATCCCCAGTTTCTTACAAGATTTGGAAACACCATTGGTCCCTCTCACCCTTTAGCCTAGGGCTGGTGGTGATGTTCCGTGGTCACCAGTCCCTTACTGTCTCCTTTACACTTCTGTCACAAGTCTAAATAGTTCCTTCAATAAGTTTTCTTATTTAAGCTTTTGGTAATGTGTTGAGAATTTGTCTCCATTTATTTTCTATCATCCATTTGCATTTATTTCTTTCATGGGTTTTTTTTGGAGGATGTATAAGTAAACAAATGTTTATCTACTCTAGAAACTTATTTTTAAAAATATTCCCTAACAGTAAAATGAGAATTTTGTGACAGTTATAGATTTGAAAATTTATAATGAAACTATCTTTTTTTTCAGAATTCCCTGGTGATCCAGTGGCTAGGACTCTATGGTCTCACTACTGAGAGCCCAGATTTGATTCTTGGCCATGGAACTAAAACCCCATAAGCTGCACAGCAAGCCAGTAAATATATATATGTAGGTATATGTATATATATATTCCCCAAAATAGGTGCTAATGGGTAATATCTATATTTTTACACTGATTCCAGTTTTAGGATTTTTGCTGTTAGTTGTTCATTTGCTCAGTCCTCTCCAACTCTTTGCAACCCCATGTACTGCAGCACAACAGACTTCCCTGCCCTTCACAATCTCCTGTAGTTTGCTCAAACTCATGTCCAATGAGTCGATGATGCTCTCCAACCACCTCATCCTCTGTCACCCTCTTCTTCTTCTGCCTTCAATCTTTCCCAGCATTAGAGTCATTTCCATTGAGTTGACTGTTCGCATCTTGTAGCCAAAGTATTGGAACTTCGGTTCCAGCGTCAGACCTTCCAATGAATATTCAGGGTTGATTTCCTTTACATTTGACTGGTTGGAGCTTCTTGCTGTCCAAGGGACTCACAGGAGTCTTCTCCAGGCATTTCATATGAGGTACTCTGCATATAAATTAAATAAGCAGGGTGACACTATACAGCCTTGATGTACTCCTTCCCCAATTTTGAACCACTCTGTTGTTCCATGTTTGGTTCTGACTGTTGCTTCTTGACCTGCATACAGGTTTCTCAGGAGACAGATAAAGTGGTCAGCATTCCCCTATCTTTAAGACTTTTCCACAGTTGATTGTGATCCATACAGTCAAATGCTTTAAGATAGTTAACTGCTATAGTCTGGCAGAGCTTCATTGCTGCTGTCTATACATCTCTGTGCTTTCATATTTGCTTAACCAAATGGACACCTGAATGGATCATACTATTCCCACCAGACGGAACATAACAATGGATCTTCACTCATTTCTGAATATTGAGAAACTAAGTATTTAATCAATGAATAAATGAATACATAGGATGGACATCCTCCTTCCCTCCCACCAACACACTATTTTTTTCTATTGTAGGCTCTATTAGGATAGGATACTTCTATCTGTTGTTTTTGTTTCTATCATTTGACAGATTGCTCATCTGTAGGGCCTCAAGAAAGGTATATTTGGTAGAGCAGAGGTTAATGATCACAAAAAAACTAAATGTAAGGGAACTGTAATAACATTTTAAAATTTTCTGAAACATTTCTCTCTCTGTTATGTGTGCTTCGAATTGTTGCTATGCTATTCCAGCACTCTCCCTGAATCCTTTTAACTGCTCTCAAAGACAGCTTCCAAACTTCCTGTAGGTTGTTACATGGTCTTGGCAAACTGACCTTTACTTGATCATTTCCAAGGAGGATAGAATGATTTTTGAGCAATTTGATCTTTTCAAAATGTTTCTTGAAGAGAGTGAAAGATATGAATACAACTATTTGTAGCTTGAATAATACTTGGCAGTTTTTCCTCCACTTCTCCAAATCTTCCACTTCCTTTCATTCCAAACATTATTGAAAACATTTAAACTCTCATGAGTTTAATCAGAAATAGCGAATTAATTTTGGTTTCACTCAACTAAACAGGCAGCATCTAGGTCCCCCTTTCTTTTGTTTCTTTTTTTTTCTTTCTAATGAGCACATTTTGTTTGTTTCATTCTTTATATGACCAGGTCAAGCTGCTCTCTTCCATTATTAAGATTTAGATTAATAAAATGTTTTGAATCTCTTTGATTATTAAAAGCCACTGACATACTTGAGCTCCTTTATTTCCAAAGGTAGATAGATGAACAATAACAATTTTTCATAATGATGGTATAAGGAAAATATAGAGGTAAACTTATGGGAACAAAGTTACACAAATTAATAGCTAAAATTTTAAGAGAGAAAGTTTGAGAAAGCAAAGCTATCAAAAATAATTAAAAATAGGAGAGAGGTGATTCCTAAAGACATTTGCACTACTGTTACCAGAAAAGGGAAAAGTTAGATATTGAACAGGCACAATAAAAAAAGGCTTACTTCATTTTTGTTAAGTGCTGGCGCATAATGGCCACTGTGTGTGCTAAGCTGCTTCAGTCATGCCTGACTCCTTGAGACCCTATGGACGCAGAGAGCAGCCTGCCAGTCTCCTCTCTCCAAGGGATTCTCCAGGCAAGAATACTGGGTTGTCATGCCCTCCTCCAGAAATGGCCACTGTACACACATTTAATAAATAAAACTAGAAAATTTGGATATAAAGCACCTGACTTCAAAGAGTTTGTTTATTGCTGAAAATTTACGATAGAAAGTTTGTTGGTTAAAAGGAGGAGAGGTATTTTAATACATGATTTGTTACATAAGCAGATTCAATGCTTGTTCTTTTTTGTATGAAAAATACTATTATCCTGAAAATTTTGCCACTACACCTTCTATATACTATGTAATTCCTAACTTAAGCATTCTTTAAGTGAAATTGGGAACACAGGTAGAGAAACTCTAGGAGAAATAACTTCCAAATATTCTAGTAGTACTCTTAAAATCTAATTGGTATTCATTTACTCTATTCTTTGACAAAGCGTTTATTAATTTTTTCTCATGACATTATGATGATGTGGAAGATGTGGAAGTCTAGATCAAACCATTTATAATATTTCAATTGGCTTCTGATAACTTTACAGATAATATTGTTTGACCCAGAACCAGAATCCTGACTCACAGTCAGACTGTACTTCTAGAGTCTCACCATTTGACTACTTCCCAACTTGTATTTTGACTCTCATAGTGAAATTATGACTATGAGGAAATCAGATCTGATAACCTTTCTTGAAGTATAAGAATATATATATGCTCTTTGAAATTGTGAAAATTTCCTAAGTGATTCCAAAATTTCATCATGTTTCAGAATTTGCACATCATTGCATGAAAATTTTCTGTGTACTTGGTTTACAAGTACATGTTAAATATGTTAAGCCTTATTCTTTAAGTTCACAATCTAAAATAAGCATTGGCAAGAATAGATTGTGTTACACATAAATTAATTACATGTGTATGTTGAAAACACTATAGATATGGAAAAGATGTGAGACATCACACAGTTCAACCACCTCTACTGAACACATCTTTTCAGATGACTAATTCTACTGCTGTAACACTTCACTTTTTTTTTTTTTAAATTTAAATTTTTTATTATTTAAAAAGAAATAATGCTTGATCTTCAATTATCCCAATATGGGTGTGTCAATCAGCATTCTAAATGATTTATGTGGATTTTTCATATTAAAATTACACTTGATAAGGCAAAAACCCATTAACAAGTGATGGAAATGATAGAGTCTATCTTTATGTTTACTTTCTTTCTTTCTTTTTTTTTTTTAATAAATTTATTTATTTTAGTTGGGGGCTAATTACTTTACAATATTGTAATAGTTTTTGCCATACATTGACATGAATCAGCCATGGGTTTACATGTGTTCCCCTTCCTGGACCCCTCACCCACCTCCCTCCCCATCCCATCCTTCTGGATCATCCCATTGCCCCGGCCCTGAGCCCTTGTCACATGCATCGAACATGGAATGGTGTTCTGTTTCACATATGATAATATACATGCTTCAATGCTATTCTCCCAGAACCTCCCACCCTCACCTTCTCCCCCATAGTCCATAAAACTGTTCCATGCAACACTTCACTTTTAATAAGATTGCTGCCACCATCAACATGCTTCTAAATCTTTTTGATTTTTCTTTGAAAGTTTTCTTTGAGCAAACTTTCCCATTCTATCATTGTATCCTCATATAATTCTTATCTTTCTTATTAGTTTTGAGTGCTTCCCAGGTGGCTCAATGGTAAAGAATCTGCCAGCCAATGCAGGAGCCACAGGAGATGCAGGTTTGATTCCTGGGTCAGGAAGATCACCTGCAGGAGGAAATGGCAACCAACTCCAGTATTCTTACTGGGATAGTCCCATGAACAGAGGAGCCTGGTGGGCTATAGTCTGTGGGGTCACAAAGAGTAAGACACTACTGAGTAGCTGAACACAGATGCATTTATGAAGCTTAGCTCTACTTCTCTACTCAAATTTACTACTTAATGTGCTGAATCATAGCTACTCCTCTCTGATTAGTCTGGTCTTCTAAAGACCACGGCGACATTGTACCTTTATTATTGTCTATCCTTTCCAAATGCTGCAACCCCAGATCTTCTTTCACCAAAATTCTGTAGTCCAGGTATCCTTCAAGGGTCAAGTTAGATTATATTTCTTCCTTGAGGCCTTCTGTACCATTATACATGAGATCATTCACTCCTTGTTCTAAAGGTAGTCTTTGACAAAGTTCTAGAACAAGATTATCTCTAAGTTATTTCTTCAGTGTGGCCTTTGTATCAGAAAAGAATGCAAGCTTCCTGAGGATGGTCAATTTATGATGTTTCTATATTCTTTTTCCACACCTAGGTATCATTTGAAATGCAGAATTTTGAGATCTAACTAGTTAAAATATAAGAAAGTACCATTCACAAAATTACTGTACTATAGAATGCAGAATTTGAAAGATTTGGGGGCTTTCTTTCTTTCCTTAAAAGTCCATCAAGTATTATGCCTAGAGGTATCAAAGTAAAATATTGGGATTTTTTTTGCCTTCAGACACAAAAGTTTTCCCTAAAGTCCATCTACTTTTGTCCTAGATAAGTTAAATTATGTAACACAGAAAATGAAAGTTTTTCTTTGTTTCTTAAATCTAGACTTTGGAGCTTAGACTGAGCTCTAAATAGTCAAACATCTTCCTTTAAGAACTCTCTATATGTCTTCTTAGCTCTTCAGAGGCTCATGAGAGATTCAAAAAGAGGCAAATCTCAAAAACGGAGGACTTCTGGCTTTCAGAAATGAAGGCAAAGAGAAAGTTGAAAGGCTTTTGAACAGAGCAGTAACAGGATGTAACTGACGTTTAGCAAGATTATCACACCTAGAGTACCTGAAATCCATTTGGCTGGTTAAAGAGTGCTGTGAGTAAGAAAAGATTGGTATCTAAACCAGAAAATAAAAAGAAGGGCTGAATCAAAGAGACATTACTAAAGGGGAAGCAAGAGAATTTTGTTACTAATTTCATTTGAGAAGCGATAGCAGTAGAAGATAAATTACATGAATCCTTGATTCTAATAGTCTGGGGTTTTAAATCTAATTTGGGGAATGATTATATGATGTTATTGGAAAAAACAGAGGCAGGTTTAATCTTGAGCTACCAAAGCAAATAATATTATTTCATTTTCATTTTAAAGTACAGTTTACTGGAAGAGTATCTATTATATTGAATATATATATAATTTTCAAATTGGCCAATACCTGACAATCAATTTGAAAATATGAAGTATGAATTAGTAAGTTGAAAGTTAGTGTTCTAAGCTAGTATTCACATTTTCTCTGGAATCCAACTGTTTAAACATTATATTCACAGTTATTGTGATTTGCTAATTAAATAGGCTAGAACACAGTCTAACCTATGTTTTATGTGGTATACACTAATGTTTCATAGACAGGAAAACAATATTTCAATAAACATGAAAGTTCGCTGCAAGAAAAAATCAATTAAAAATATATAATCTGTTTATGGGACTAGGTAAAGCTAATGAAAACAAAATTTAAAGTGTTAAAACACATTTCATGTCTATCTCCACTACAAAATGAAACACCTTGTTTCATTCACATATTAGTAATCAATGATACTGATAATAGTATAGCTTTATATTGATGACATGTATATAAACTGCTAGCCTAAAGTATTTGTAAATGATTAAGATCTAAAGCCGGTTTAATATCAATATTTAGAAACGATTCAAAAAATTTTCTTTGGTGGCCTTTGACTTATTCTTTTGAATTTTTATAATTGTCTCATTTCTACATGGGCTTCCCTGGTGGTTCAGTGGTAAAGAATCTGCCTGCTGTGTAGAAGTGGGTTCTATTCCTTGGTTGGGAAGATCTCCTAGGAGGGAAATGTCAACCCATTCCAGTATTCTTCCGTGGGAAATCCATGGACAGAGGAACCTGGTGAACTACTGGCAAAGGGGTCGCAAAAGAGTCAGATACAACTTAGTGATTAAACAACAATACAACAATTTAGAAATGGAAGCCTGACAGATATCTAACCCTTAATGTTGATTTCAACTCTACCCTAACTATTGATAGAATAAATTAATGAGCAAGAAAGAAGAACTGGAATTATTCCCATAATAACATTATTTTCCTGTTAAGTATAGCAAAATTTACCTCCTACTGTGTGAATGTATGAAGAAGAAAATACTCCTCGTGTACTGTTTATATCAGAAATTTTAGTTTATAATATGCGATCAAGAAGGAAAAAACTTTAAAAATACTTGAAAAAAACTTCAATGTCTATGAGAAACAAGGTTAAAAATAAAATGAGATGGCTATATGTTTTTCTCTGCCTTTTTCAGCTATATAGAACACTTTGTATAAATCTAAAATTACTTTTATTTGCCATAGAAAAGTGAGACTGGCAGTGGGATCTCTGGATGTGATCTATGATAGATCCTCATTCATTATAGAATAAAAGAATAATAATCTAGCTTTGAACAAACCATGAAGAAGTTAGCTTCAGATTTACCAATTGAATTAAATTTGAATAATTTTAATGATTTTATAATGCTCACAATTCTCCAAGTCAGGGTTCAACACTACATGAACCATGGAATGCCAGATGTTCAAGCTGGTTTTAGAAAAGGCAAAGGAACCAGAGATCAAACTGCCAACATCCGTTGGGTCATCGAAAAAGTGAGAGAATTTCAGAAAAACATCTACTTCTGCTTTACTGACTATGTCAAAGCCTTTGACTGTGTGGATCACAACAAATGGTGGAAAATTCTGGAAGAGATGGGAATACCAGACTACCTGACCTGCTTCCTGTGATATCTGTATGCAGGTCAGGAAGCAGCAGTTAGAACTGGACATGGAACAACAGACTGGTTCCAAATCTGGAAAGGAGTATGTCAAGGCTGTATGTATATTGTCACCCTGCTTATTTAACTTATATGCAGAGTATATCATAAGAAATGCTTGACTGGATGAAGCACAGGCTGGAATCAAGATCACTGGGAGAAATGTCAATAACCTCAGACATGCAGATGATACCACCCTTATGGCAGAAAATGAAGAAGACCTAAAGAGCCTCTTGGTGAAAGTGAAAGAGGAGAGTGAAAAAATTGTCTTAAAACTCAACATTCAGAAAACTAAGATCATGGCATCTGGTCCCATCACTTCATGGCAAATAGATGGGGAAACAATGGAAACAGTGAGAGATTTTATCTTTGGAGGCTCCAAAATCACTGCAGATGGTGATTTGATTAATTTTAATAAAATTAAATGACACTTGCTCCTTGGAAGAAAAGTTATGACCAAATTAGACAGCATATTAAAGAGCAGAGACATTACTTTGCCAACAAAGGTCTGTCTAGTCAAAGCTTTGGTTTTTCCAGTAGTCATGTATAGATGTGAGAGTTGGACTATCAAGAAAGCTGAGGAGAGGGGGCTAAGATGGCGGAGGAATAGGACGGGGAGACCACTCTCTCCTCCACCAATTTATCAGAAGAACATCTGAACGCTGAGCAAACTTCACAAAACTACTTCTGAACGCTGGCAGAGGACGTCAGGCATCCAGAAAGACAGCGCATTATCTTCGAAAGCAGGTAGGAGAAATTATAAAAGATAAAAAGAGAGACTAAAGAGTTAGGGACGGAGACCCATCCCCGGGAGGGAGTCGTAAAAGAGGAAAAACTTCCAAGCACCAGGAAACCCTCTCACCGGCGGGTTTGGGGGAAGATTTCGAATCTCGGAGGGCAACATAACTGGGAGAAAAAATAAATAAAACCCACAGATTACGTGCCTAAAGGCAACTCCCAGCAAAGCACCCCAGACACTCGCATCCGCCACCAGCAAGTGGGGGCTGAACAGAGAGGAACGGGCGGCACTGCTTAGGGTAAGGACCGGGCCCGAACGCCCTGAGGGCAATCTGAGGGAGCTAACCTGAGATAGTAACCTAAACTGTGGGACAGCCAGAGAGAGAAAACTATCCCGCAAAAAGCCCAAATCTAAGGTACTGCCGGCCCGCTCACAGAACAAAGGACTGAGCGATACCAGAGGAGAGCTAGCCGGCTGCGGACCGCCCCATCCCCCGCCGAACACAGCAGGCAGGTGGGGCCAGCCAGAGCCGGAAAGGGGCAAACTCGGCCCCAGAGAGGGCACCCCCTACCAAACTGCAAACAGGCTCCCGGTTTCTAAGCAAAGACTGCCTGAGATCCCGGAGGGTCGACAGCCGCCGGGAGGGTCACAGCCAGAGACCAGCTCCCCAGAACTAACACAAAGCACACCGGATCCGAGCGCGCCCGTAAACCGAGGCGGGGACCAGGGAGGTGATAAGCCGCACCACCCCAACAGGGTAGAGTGCACTCGCCAAACTCCTGGCTGCCTGAGCTGCTCCGACCAGGAACGGCACAAACCGCGGGCACAACCGAGTCTGCGCCTTTGTGGAGTAACTGGGAACCTGAACCTGAGCGGCTTAGACCTGGGAAGTGCACGCATCTCAGGGCCCACTCCCCGGCCGAGTAACCTGAAGCCTGAGCAGGATAGACGGGGAAAGCACACATGCCGTGAGCGGGGGCGAACCCAGTGCGGCGGAGACACTGCGAGCTCTCCACACACGTGCCAGTGATATAGGTTTGCAGTGTTCCTCCCTCCCCACAGCACGACTGAACAAGCGAACCTAAAGAGACCACCTCCGCCCATTTGTGGCAGGGCAGAAATTAGATACTGAAGAGATCTCCAAACAGAAGCCAAATAAGCAGAGGGAAGCGCGTTGGAAGTGACAGGCCAACAGATTAAAATCCCTGTAGTTAACACCGACTGCATTGAAAGGGGCCTGTAGATCTTGAAAAGTATAAGCAGGAACAAGGATCTATCTGAAACTGAACAGACCCCACACTGCTCACAACAGCTCCAGAGAAAGTCCGGGATATATATTTTTACTATCATCATTTAAAAAAAAATTTTTTTTCTTTCTTTTTTCTTTAAGTCCTCTATTACACCTTTAATTTTCATTTTCATAACCCACTATTACCTTGCAAAAAAAAACCCCTATTTTTAAAGCAAACTGCATACATATATCTTATACCTTTTGTGTTTTCTTTTTTTTACTGTTTTTTTCCTGTTTTACTTTTTTTTACTGTTTCTTTTTTTTACTGTGTTACTGTTTTACTGTTTTTTTTCTTTTTACACTGTTTTCTTTTTTTATATTGTATGTTTTATAAGAGTCTAACCTCTACTCTAGATTTTTAATCTTTGTTTTACATATTTGATATCAATTTTGTACATTTAAGAATCCAATCTTTAGTACCCATTTTT
Organism: Giraffa tippelskirchi; assembly: GCF_054371585.1. Classification (NCBI taxonomy): domain Eukaryota; kingdom Metazoa; phylum Chordata; class Mammalia; order Artiodactyla; family Giraffidae; genus Giraffa; species Giraffa tippelskirchi. Next base: position 38,034,467 of record NC_137280.1, on the reverse strand, counting down.
ACTCAGGAGTGTGATTACTGGCTTGATTACTCTCTCCCCCTATTGATGCTCTTTCTTCTCCCCCAGGGAACCTCTATCTCCCACCCTCCTCCTTCTCTTCTCAATCCAATTCTGTGAATCTCTGAGGGTGTTCTGGGTACCGGAGAACACTTTGGGAACAGAATACTGCCCAGATCTCTCTCTCTCCTCTTGATTCCTCCCTTTCTACTCATGCTCACCTCTATTACCTTCCTCCCCCACGTTTGAGTCCCCCTCTTCTCCTCCTGGTCACCTCAAACTCCCCCCCCCACTTCACCTCTCCATGTAACTCAGTGAACCTTTTTGGGTATCCCTCACTGTGGAGAATCTTTTCACCATTAACCTAAAAGTTTTATTATTGATGCTATATGGATGGAGAAGTCTTGAGGCTACTGCAAGAATAAGACTGAAAGCCAGGGGAAACATTAATTAATAAGAGATCATCCAATAGCCTCCACATATACACTGAAACCAAGCTCCACCCAAGAGCCAATAAGTTCCAGAGCAAGACATACCACACAAATTCTCCAGCAACGCAGGAACATAGCCCTGAGCATCAATATACAGGCTGCCCAGAGGCACACCAAATCCATAGACATCTCAAAACTCAATACTGGACACTCCATTGCACTCTAGAGGGAAGAAATCCAGCTCCACCCACCAGAACACCGACACAAGCTCCCTCAACCAGGAAACTTTGACAAGGCACCCGTCCAACCCCACCCACAGTGAGGAACCTCCACAATAAAGAGGAACTTCAAACTACCAGAATACAGAAAGGCCACGCCTAACACAGCAATCTAAACAAGATGAAAAGGCAGAGAAATACTCAGCAAGTAAAGGAAAATGAGAAATGCCCACCAAACCAAACAAAAGAGGAGGAGATAGGGAATCTATCTGAAAAAGAATTTAGAATAATGATAATAAAAATGATCCAAAATCTTGAAAGCAAAATGGAGTTACAGATAAATACCCTGGAGACAAGGATTGAGAAGATGCAAGAAATGTTTATCAAGGACCTAGAAGAAATAAAAAGGCGTCAATATATAATGAATAATGAAATAAAGGAGATAAAAGACACTCTGGAGGGAACCAACAGTAGAATAATGGAGGCAGAAGATAGGATAAATGAGGTAGAAGATAGAATGGTGGGAATAAACGAAGCAGAGAGGAAAAAAGAAAAAAGAATCAAAAGACATGAGGAAAACCTCAGGGATCTCTGGGACAATATGAAACGCCCCAACATTCGAGTCATAGGAGTCCCAGAAGAAGAAGATAAAAGGAAAGGCCATGAAAAAATACTCGAGGAGATAATAGTTGAAAATTTCCCTCAAATGAGGAAGGAAAGAGTCACAGAAGTCCAAGAAACCCAGAGAGTCCCAAACAGGATAAACCCAAGGCAAAACACCCCAAGACACATATTAATCAAATTAACAAAGATCAAACACAAAGAACAAATATTAAAAGCAGCAAGGGAATAACAACAAATAATACACAAGGGGATCCCCATAAGGATAACAGCTGATCTTTCAATAGAAACTCTTCAGGCTAGAAGGGACATACTTAAAGTAATGAAAGAGAATAATCTACAACCCAGATTACTGTACCCAGCAAGGATCTCATTCAGATATGAAGGAGAATTCAAAAGCTTTACAGACAAGCAAGAGCTGAGGGAATTCAGCACCACCAAACCAGCTCTCCAACAAATGCTAAAGGATCTTCTCTAAACAGGAAACACAGAAAGGATGTTTCAACACGAACTCAGAACAACAAAGTAAATGGCAACGGGATCATACTTATCAATAATTACCTTAAATGTAAATGGGTTGAATGCCCCAACCAAAAGACAAAGGCTGGCTGAATGGATACAAAAACAAGACCCCTATATATGCTGTCTACAAGAGACCCACCTCAAAACTAGGGACACATACAGACTGAAAGTGAAGGGATGGAAAAACATATTTCATGCAAACGAAGACCAAAAGAAAGCAGGAGTCACAATACTCATTTCAGATAAAATAGACTTTAAAATAAAGGCTGTGAAAAGGGACAAAGAAGGACACTACATAATGATCAAAGGATCAATCCAAAAAGAAGATGTAACCATTATAAATACATATGCACCCAACATAGGAGCACCACAATATATAAGGCAAATACTAACAAGTATGAAAGGGGAAATTAACAATAACACAATAATAGTGGGAGACTTTAATACTCCACTCACACATATGGATAGATCAACTAAACAGAAAATTAACAAGGAAACACAAACTTTAAATGATACAATAGACAAATTAGATTTAATTGATATTTACAGGACTTTCCACCCCAAAACAACCAATTTCACCTTTTTCTCAAGTGCACACGGAACTTTCTCCAGGATAGATCACATCCTGGGCCATAAATCTAGCCTTGGTAAATTCCGAAAAATTGAAATCATCCCAGCCATCTTCTCTGACCACAATGCAGTAAGATTAGACCTCAATTACAGGAGAAAAACTATTAAATATTCCAACATATGGAGGCTAAACAACACGCTTCTGAATAACCAACAAATCACTCAAAAAAGAAATCAAATTATGCATAGAAATGAATGAAAATGAAAACACAACAACCCGAAACCTATGGGACACTGTAAAAGCAATGCTAAGGGGAAGGTTCATAGCAATACAGGCGTACCTCAAGAAACAAGAAAAAAATCAAATAAATAAACTAACTCTACACCTAAAGCAACTAGAGAAGGAAGAAATGAAGAACCCCAGGGTCAGTAGAAGGAAAGAAATCTTAAAAATTAGGGTAGAAATAAGTGCAAAAGAAACAAAAGAGACCATAGCAAAAATCAACAAAACTAAAAGCTGGTTTTTCGAGAAGATAAACAAAATTGACAAGCCATTAGCCAGACTCATCAAGAAACAAAGGGAGAAGAATCAGATCAACAAAATTAGAAATGAAAATGGGGAGATCACAAGAGACTACACAGAAATACAAAGGATCATAGGAGACTACTACCAATAGCTATATGCCAATAAAATGGACAACTTGGAAGAAATGGACAAATTCTTAGAAAAGTATAACTTTCCAAAACTGAACCAGGAAGAAATAGAAGATCTTAACAGACCCATCACAAAACTGTAATCAGAAATCTTCCAGCAAACAAAAGCCGAGGACCAGACGGCTTCACAGCAGAATTCTACCAAAAATTTAGAGAAGAGTTAACACCTATCCTACTCAAACTCTTCCAGAAAATTGCAGAAGATGGTAAACTTCCAACCTCATTCTATGAAGCCACCATCACCCTAATTCCAAAACCAGACAAAGATGTCACAAAAAAGGAAAACTACAGGCCAATATCACTGATGAACATAGATGCAAAAATCCTTAATAAAATTCTAGCAAACAGAATCCAACATCATATTAAAAAGATCATACATCATGACCAAGTGGGCTTTATCCCAGGAATGCAAGATTTCTTTAACATCCGCAAATCAATCAATGTAATACACCACATTAACAATTGAAAGATAAAAACCATATGATTATCTCAATAGATGCAGAAAAAGCCTTTGACAAAATTCAACATATATTTATGATAAAAACCCTCCAGAAAGCAGGAATAGAAGGAACATACCTCAACATAATAAAGGCTATATATGACAAACCCACAGCAAACATTATCCTCAATGGTGAAAAATTGAAAGCATTTCCCCTAAAGTCAGGAACAAGGCAAGGATGCCCACTTTCACCACTACTATTCAACATAGTTTTGGAAGTTTTGGCCACAGCAATCAGAGCGGAAAAAGAAATAACAGGAATACAGATAGGAAAAGAAGAAGTAAAACTCTCACTGTTTGCAGATGACATGATCCTCTACATAGAAAACCCTAAAGATTCTACCAGAAAATTACTAGAGCTAATCAATGAATATAGTAAAGTTGCAGGATATAAAATTAACACACAGAAATCCCTTGCATTCCTATACACCAATAATGAGAAAACAGAAAGAGAAATTAAGGAAACAATACCATTCATCATTGCAATAAGAAGAATAAAATACTTAGGAATATATCTACCTAAAGAAACAAAAGACTTACATATAGAAAACTATAAAACACTGATGAAAGAAATCAAAGAGGACACAAACAGATGGAGAAATATACCGTGTTCATGGATTGGAAGAATTAATATAGTGAAAATGAGTATACTACCCAAAGCAATCTATAGATTCAATGCAATCCCTATCAAGCTACCAATGGTATTTTTCACAGAACTAGAACAAATCATTTCACAATTTGTATGGAAATATAAGAAACCTCGAAGAGCCAAAGCAATCTTGAGAAAGAAGAATGGAACTGGAGGAATCAACCTGCCTGACTTCAGGCTCTACTACAAAGCCACAGTCATCAAGACAGTATGATGCTGGCACAAAGATAGAAATATAGATCAATGGAACAAAATAGAAAGCCCAGAGATAAACCCACGCACCTATGGACACCTTATCTTTGACAAAGGAGGGAAGAATATACAATGGAGAAAAGACAATCTCTTTAACAAGTGGTGCTGGGAAAACTGGTCAACCACTTGTAAAAGAATGAAACTAGAACACTTCCTAACACCGTACACAAAAATAAACTCAAAATGGATTCAAGATCTAAATGTAAGACCAGAAACTATAAAACTCCTAGAGGAAAACATAGGCAAAACACTCTCCGACATAAATCACAGCAGGATCCTCCACGACTCACCTCCCAGAATATTGGAAATAAAAGCAAAAATAAACAAATGGGACCTAATTAAAATTAAAAGCTTTTGCACAACAAAGGAAACTATAAGCAAGGTGAAAAGACAACCTTCAGAATGGGAGAAAATAATAGCAAACGAAGCAACAGACAAACAATTAATCTCAAAAATATACAAGCAACTCCTGCATCTGAATTCCAGAAAAATAAACGACCCAATCAAAAAATGGGCCAAAGAACTAAACCGACATTTCTCCAAAGAAGACATACAGATGGCTAACAAACACATGAAAAGATGCTCAACATCACTCATTATTAGAGAAATGTAAATCAAGACCACAATGAGGTACCATTTCACACCAGTCAGAATGGCTGCTATCCAAAAGTCTACAGGCAATAAATGCTGGAGAGGGTGTGGAGAAAAGGGAACCCTCTTACACTGTTGGTGGGAATGCAAACTAGTACAGCCACTATGGAGAACAGTGTGGAGATTCCTTAAAAAACTGGGAATAGAACTGCCACATGACCCAGCAATCCCACTGCTGGGCATACACACCGAGGAAACCAGAATTGAAAGAGACACGTGTACCCCAATGTTCATCGCAGCACTGTTTACAATAGCCAGGACATGGAAGCAACCTAGATGTCCATCAGCAGATGAATGGATAAGGAAGCTGTTGTACATATACACAACGGAATATTACTCAGCCATTAAAAAAAATTCATTTGAATCAGTTCTATTGAGATGGATGAAACTGGAGCCCATTATACAGAGTGAAGTAAGCCAGAAAGAAAAATCCCAATACAGTATACTAATGCATATATATGGAATTTCAAAAATGGTAACGATAACCCTATACGCGAGACAGAATAAGAGACACAGATGCATAGAACAGTCTTATGGACTCTGAGGGAGAAGGTGAGGGTAGGACGTTCTGGGAGAATAGCATTGAAACATGTATATTGTCATATGTGAAACAGAACACCATTCCATGTTCAATGCATGAGATAAATGCTCAGGGCTGGGGCAATGGGATGACCCACAGGGATGGGATGGGGACGGAGGTGGGAGGGGGGTCCAGGAAGGGGAACACATGTAAACCCATGGCTGATTCATGTCAATGTATGGAAAAAACTACTACAATATTGTAAAGTAATTAGCCCCCAACTAAAATAAATAAATTTATTAAAAAAAAAAAAAAGAAAGCTGAGCACTGAAGAATTGATGCTTTTGAACTGTGGCGTTGGAGAAGACTCTTGAGAGTCCCTTGGACATCAAGGAGATCCAACCAGTCCAATCTAAAGGAAATCAGTCCTGAATACTCATTGGAAGGACTGATGTTGAAGCTGAAACTCCAATCCTTGGCCACCTGATGCGAAGAACTGACTCATTTGAAAAGACCCTGATGCTGGGAATGATTGAAGGCAGGAGGAGAAGGGGACAACAGAGGATGAGATGGTTGGATGGCATCACCGCCTCAATGGACTTGAGTTTGAGAAAGTTCCGGGAGTTGGTGATGGACAGGGAAACCTGGCGTACAGCAGTCCATGGGGTCACAAAGAGTTGGGCACAACTGAGTGACTGAACTGAACTGAACTGAACTGATATGCCAATTTGGCCCTAAACTGTTTTTATAGGGACTGAAATTATAATGTAATAGCTAAATTTCACATAATGCTAGTAGTACTATTACTATTGTAACATTTAAATTGTTTTCCTCATGAAAATCTCAAAGTATTTTATATATTATTGTATTATTAAAGATTTTATGCAAATTTTTAAAGAATCTCTGAAGAAGATTTCAGAAAATTAAAGAAACTTGGATCTATCTGCACACTAGGTGAACTATAATGGTCCAGAATACTGTGTTTTAAGAATTGTAAATCTACAGCCATATGTTTAATACCAAGGCTCAAGAACTATTAACAGTTAATATGTTAATCCAGGGGTATATGCAAATAAGATTATTGTACTTTTGGTCATGCTTAGTGTCTCTAACCACTTGTCAGAAATATTAAAATGTAACTTGGCTATCACACAAGGAAAATAAAGTAAAATTTTCAAGTAATTCCATTTGGAATAACTTTTAACTTTCTTTTCACTTGGAGGAGTCATTTTCAGCTTAAAGTTTCAGTTTAAAATTCCACTTCTCAGTGATTTACTTCAGTAATTATGCCTTTTTCAATTCAATTTTTTCTGATTTCCTGGTATAGTTTGCAATTTTATGTAAACTATTTATATTTACTGAACATATACCATTTGAAGTTTACACATTATTCTACTCACGAATGTGAAATTGTTAGTCACTCAGTCATGTCTGATTCTTTGTGAACCCATGGACTGTAGCCCTGCAGGCTCCTCTGTCCATGGAATTCTCCAGACAAGAATACTGGATTGTGTTGCTATTCCTTTCTCAAGAGGATTGAACCTGGGTTTCCTGCATTGCAGGAGGATTCTTTACAGCCTGAGCCACCAGGGACACCCTATTTTATTCATGAGCATATTGTGATCAGTGAACTTTTTCTATCATTGCTGCAAGGAAAGGACTCTGACTATCTCTTGCCAACGATTCCCTGAATGGCAGTCGTATCTGTCACTTACCTATTTAAGGAATGTAAGGACTGGCTAAGGAACTCTATATTATTTCTTCCCAGATCTAAAAGCCATTAAAGTTTCATGTTAAGATGCCTGCCATCACAGAACAAAAGGGACCTGGATTCTTGAGCCACTGAATTGGGAAAAACTCCATCAATCCACATGGGGTTTGCATGAGTAAGAAATAAATTACTAATGTGTTAAGCTGGGCTTCTCTCGGTAGAGAATCTGCCTGGAATGCAGGAAACCTGGGTTAGGTCCCTGGGTTGGGAAGATCCCCTGGAGAAGAGGATTGCAACCCACTCCAGTATTCTTGCCTGGAGAATCACATGGACAGAGGAGCCTGGCAAGCTGCAGTCCATGAGGTCCCAAGAATTGGACACGACTTAGGGACTAAATCACCATTGTGTTAAGATATTGAAATTTGTGGGTTTCTCTTCGTATGAGTCTTCATATGCTTCTATATTTCTACTTTATAGCTATCTTTCTGGGGCATCCCAGGTGGTGCTAGTGGTAAAGAACTCGCCTGCCAATGCAGGAGACATAAGAGATGTGGGTTTGATCCCTGGATTGGGAAGATCCCTGGAGGAGGGCATGGCAACCCAATCAAGTATTCTTGCCTGGAGAATCCCATGGACAGAGGAGCCTGCCAGGGTATAGAAAAGATAGCCTGGCTATCCTTCTAAATTTTCAGTTTCTTATCTAGTCACTGCTTAAAGGACAAATATAATAATAATAAATCATTCTTGGAAACTTTTGCTTACAATAACTATTAGAATGATACAATCATTCTTTAAATTTTTTCAATATATTTTCTTCCAGTATTATTGAAATATGATTGACATAGAGTACTGTATAAGTTTAAGATGTACAGCATAATGATTTGGCTTTTGTTTTGAAATTATTACCTCAATAAATTTAGTGAACATCCATCATCTCATACAGATACAAAATAAGAGAAAAAAATATTTTTTCCTATGATGAGAAATCTTAGGATTTATTCCCTTAACTTTCATATATAACTCACAGGTGTTAATATTAATCACATTGTATGTTACATCGCTAACATTTATTAATCTCATAACTGTAAGCTTGTACATTTGACTACCTTTGTTACCATAAAAAATTACAATATTATTGACTATATTTTCCACAATGTACATTATATCCCCATAACTCATTTATTTTATTGTAACAAGAAATTTGTACTTACTTTTCCTAATATATTTCACTCATCCACTCAACTGGACTTCCCCTTTAGCGACCATCTGTTTGTTCTAAGACTTCTTCTTTTGTTATGTTTGTTTAATTTTTTGTTATTGTTATTCATTTGCCTTTTTTTTAGATTTCAGATATAAGTGAAATCATATTGGTATTTGTCCTATTTCACTTAACCATTACTCTCTAGATTCATCCATGTTGCCACGAATAGCAAGATTTTATTCTTCTTATGGTTGTGTAGACATATATTTATACCACGTCTTCTTTATCCTTTCATCTATTGATGGGTGTTTAGATTGCTTCCATCTCTTGGCTATTGTGAGTAATGCTGCAATGTACATATGAATGTGCATATCTTCTTGAATTAGTGTTTCTGTTTTCTTTAGAAAAAATACCCAGAAATGGAATTGTGGGATCATATGGTAGTTCTAGTTTTAATTTTTCCACAGTGACTGTACCCGTTTACATTTCCACCAACAGTGCATGAGGGTTCCCTTTTCTCTCCATCATCACTAGCACTTTGTTGTATTTTTGATAATAGCTATTCTGATAGGTGTGAGGTGATTCATCATTGTAGTTTTGATTTGCATTTCCATGATAACTGCTGTTGTTGATTACCTTTTCATGTGACTGTTGGAAGACTGTATGTGTTTTTTGGAAAAAGTCTATGCAGATCTTGTGCCCATTTTTTAATTGGGCTTTTTGACTTTTGATGTTGAATTTTATGAGTTCTTTGCATATTTTGTATATTAATTCTTTATTGGACATAATGTTTACAACTATGTTCTCCCATTTGATAGGCTGCCATTTATTTCGTTGATAGTTTTCTTTGCTATGCAAAACTTTTCAGTGTTTCATTTTTGTTTCTGCTTCCCTTGCTTAAAGAGATATGCTAAAAAAAATATTGTAGAGACTGATGTTAAGTAACTGTCTATATTTTCTTTTAGAAATGGTATAGTTTCAGAACTTACATTTAGGTCTTTAATCCATTTTCTTATTCTTTTTCTTGGGGATGGTCTTGATCCCTGTCTCCTGTACAATGTCACAAACCTCCATCCATAGTTCATGAGGTACTCTATCAGATCTAGTCCCTTAAATCTATTTCTCACTTCCACTGTATAATCATAAGAGATTTGATTTAGGTCATACCTGAATGGTCTAGTGGTTTTCCCCACTTTCTTCAATTTAAGTCTGAATTTGGCAATAAGGAGTTCATGATCTGAGCCACACTCAGCTCCTGGTCTTGTTCTTGCTGACTGTATAGAGCTTCCCCATCTTTGGCTGCAAAGAATATAATCAATCTGATTTCGGTGTTGACCATCTGGTGATGTCCATGTGTAGAGTCTTGTGTCATTGGAAGAGGGTGTTTGCTATGACCAGTGCGTTCTCTTGGCAAAACTCTATTAGCCTTTGCCCTGCTTCATTCTGTCTTTCAAGGCTAAATTTGCCTGTCACTCCAGGTATTTCTTGACTTCCTACTTTTGCATTCCAGTTCCCTATAATGAAAAGGACATCTTTTTTGGGTGTTAGTTCTAAAAGGTCTTGTAGGTCTTCATAGCTGTGAAATGAAGAGAAGTGAAAAGCAAAGGAGAAAAGGAAAGATATACCCATTTGAAGGCAGAGTTCCAAAGAATAGCAAGCAGAGATAAGAAAGCCTTCCTCACCAATCATGCAAAGAAATAGAGGAAAACAATAGAATGGGAAAGACTAGAGATCTCTTCAAGAAAATTAGAGATACCAAGGGAATATTTCATGCAAAGATGGGCATAATAATGGGCAGAAATGGTATGGGCCTAACAGAAGCAGAAGATATTAAGAAAAGGGCAAGAATACACAGAAGAACTGTACAAAAAAGATCTTCACCACCCAGATAACCACGATGGTGTGATCACTTACCTAGAGCCAGACATCCTGGAATGTGAAGTCAAGTGGACCTTAGAAAGCATCACTACGAACAAAGCTAGTGGAGGTGATAGAATTCCAGTTGAGCTATTTCAAATCCTAAAAGATGATGCTGTGAAAGTGCTGCACTCAATATGTCAGCAAATTTGGAAAACTCAGCAGTGGCCATAGGACTGGAAAAGGTCAGTTTTCATTCCAATTCCAAAGAAATGCAATGCCAAAGAATGCACAAACTACAGCACAATTGCACTCACCTCACACGCTAGTAAAGTAATGCTCAAAATTCTCCAAGCCAGGCTTCAGCAATACGTGAACCGTGAACTTCCAGATGTTCAAGCTGGTTTTAGAAGAGGTAGAGGAACCAGAGATCAAATTGCCAACACTTGCTGGATCATGGAAAAAGCAAGAGAGTTCCAGAAAAACATCTATTTCTGTTTTATTGACTATGCCAAAGCCTTTGACTGAGTGGATCACAATAAACTGTGGAAAATTCTGAAAGGGATGGGAATACCAGACCACCTGACCTGCCTCTTGAGAAACCTGTATGCAGGTCAGAAACCAACAGTTAGAACTGGACATGGAACAACAGACTGGTTCCAAATAGGAAAAGGAGTACATCAAGGCTGAATATTGTCACCCTGCTTATTTCACTTATATGCTGAGTACATCATGAGAAACGCTGGGCTGGAGGAAGCACAAACTGGAATCAAGATTGTCGGGAGAAATATCAATAACCTCAGACATGCAGATGACACTACCTTTATGACAGAAAATGAAGAAGACCTAAAGAGTCTCTTGATGAAAGTGAGAGAGGAGAGTGAAAAAGTTGGCTTAAAGCTCAACATTCAGAAAACTAAGATCATGGCATCCGGTCCCATCACTTCATGGCAGATAGATGGGGAAACAGTGGAAACAGTGTCAGACTTTATTTTTTTGGGCTCCAAAATCACTGCAGATGGTGATTGCAGCCATCAAATTAAAAGACGCTTACTCCTTGGAAGGAAAGTTATGACCAACCTAGATAGCATATTAAAAAGCAGAGACATTACTTTGCCAACAAAGGTCCGTCAGGTCAAGGCTATGGTTTTTCCAATAGTCATATCTGGATGTGAGAGTTGGACTATAAAGAAAGCTGAGAACAGAAGAACTGATGCTTTTGAACTGTGGTGTTGGAGAAGACTCTTGACTGCAAGGAGATCCAGCCAGTCCATCCTAAAGGAGATCATTCCTGGGTGTTCATTGGAAGGACTGATGTTGAAGCTGAAACTCCAGTCCTTGGCCACCTGATGTGAAGAACTGACTCATTTGAAAAGACCCTGATGTTGGGAAAGATTGAAGGCGGGAGAAGGGGACAACAGAGGATGAGATGATTAGATGGCATCATCGACTCAATAGATATGAGTTTGTGTAAACTCTGGGAGTTGGTGATAGACAGGGAGGCCTGTTGTGCTGAGGTTCATGGGGCCGCAAAGAGTCAGACACAACTGAGTGACTGAACTGAACTGAATCCATTTTGAATTATTTTTGTGTATGCTGTGAGAAAATGTTCTAGTGTCCTCTTTTACATGTCCAGTTTTCCCAACACCACTTATTATAAATGCTGTCTTTTCCCATTGTATACTGTTGCTTCCTTTATCATAGATTAATTGACCATAAATGAATTCTTTTCTGAGCTCTTTATTTGATTGCATTGATGTATATATTTTATTTTTATGGCAATAGCTTTGTCATATAATTCGAAGTCAAGGAGCATTATATCTCTCACTTTGTTCTTTGTGTTCAAGATTGTTTTGGCTTTTGGGGAATTTTAAGTTACATATACAAACTAAGGAGAAAAAAGTAAAGCAGAGTATGATGATGAGACAAGGAGGTTGGTTTAAATCTTAGAATGAGTGGCCAAAGAAGACATTAATGAGAAGGTGATTTTTGAATAAAGGCCTACAGGAAGTGGGGGAACTAGCCTTGTGTACAAATGAAGTAAAAAATCCCAGGTAGGGAAAGGAGCCTGTGTGAATGTGGAAGTATCTCTGGTCTCTATGAGAAACTGCAAGGAGCATTGGGAATGAGGGTAAGATGTTGGGAGGGAAGAGTTAACACATTCAGAGAAGTAATAGGAACCCAGATCATTTAGGGTTTTGAAAATCACGGTAAGGACTTTGGCTCTTATCTGAGATGTAGGGTCTTTGGAGGATTTTGAGTGACACAATATGAACTAGGTTTTGATGGGATCACTCTAGTACTGTGTTGAGAAGAGGCAAATGATAGTACTGAGATAAGAAAACCTACAGATGGCTGATTGAAATAATCCAGATGAAAGGTGCTGTTGTCTTCAGCCAAGTTGGTAACCATGATGGAGTGGAAAAGTAATACAATTCTGAATATATTTTGGTATTTGAGATCATGGGATTTAATACCAGATTAGATATAGGGTTGAGAGAAAATTAACTCAAGAATGACACTGTGATTATTTACTTGAATGATTGTAAGAATGAAGTTGCCTTTAAGTAAGTTGGGAAAGACAGAGGAGGAGCAGTCTTAGGGGAATATCATAGAGTAGTTTTGGATGTGTTAAGTTTGAGGTGTAATTAAATTACTAAGTGGAGAGGTTAAGGTTCTTGAAAATATGGGCCTATCATTCATAGGGAAGTCTAGGTGCAAAATATAAATTTGGAAGTTGTCAGCATAAATATATGGTATTCTAGTACCATCACTATAATGATTGAAAAGAGAGTAGCTTTAAGGACAGAATCCAGGAACATTCCAACAACTGAGTCAGAGATAAAAAACAAAAGCAATAGACTTTGAGGAGGAATAAACAAAAAGGCAGGAGAAAATTCACGTGAAAGTGGTGTTTTGAAAGGTATGTTAAGAAAGAAAAAAGAGAAGAAAGAAAATCTTAAGGAGAGAATATTTAACTCTATCAAATAGTGCTGGCTGATGAAATAGGATGAAGCCTGAGGGATGACTGTTGGATTTAGCAAATAAAGGTCACTGCTGAAGTTGGTAAGGATTTCTTCACAGTAATAAGATGGAACCTAATTTACTGGGTTCAAAAGAAAATGGGAAGGAAGACCACTATGCATAGATGCTTTCAAAGAGTTTTGTTATTAAATTGAAGCTAAGTTATAGGTGATCTAGATAGAGGAATTGGGTGTAGGCAGTTTTATTTTTCAAAAAAACATGGTTTAAAGGTAACTTGTTGTATTCTAATGGAACGATCCAATGAAAAGGGAAAAGTTGAGAATGCAAAATAAAGAACAGAAAGTTGCTAGATTCATTTACTGAGTAAATGGGAGTGTTGCCTTACTTATGACCATTGAATTCATCTACAGTAATAGTAGAGAATAAGGAGTGCTATTAGTACAGATGTAGGGAGGGAGTTCAGTTCAGTTCAGTTCAGTTGCTCAGTCTTTTCCGACTCTTTGCGAGCCCAGGGACTGCAGCATGCCAGGCTTCCCTGTCCATCACCAACTCCAAGACCCTACTCAAATTCATGTCCATCGTGTCAGTGATGCCATCCAACCATCTCATCCTCTGTCATCCCCTTCTCCTCCTGCCTTCAATCATTTCCAACATTTTCAAATGAGTCAGTTCTTTGCATCAGGTGGCCAAGGGTTGGAGTTTCAGCTTTAGCATCAATCCTTCCACAGATTATTCAGGACTGATTTCCTTTAGGATGGACTGGTTGGATCTCCTTGCTGTCCAAGGGACTCTCAAGAGTCTTCTCCAACACCAGTTCAAAAGCGCCAATTCTTCGGTGCTCAGCTTTCGTTATAGTCCAACTCTCACATCCATACATGACTACTGGAAAAACCATAACTTTCACTAGATGGACCTTTGTTGGCAGAGTAATGTCTCTGCTTTTAAATATGCTGTCTAGGTTGGTCATAACTTTTCTCCCAAGGAGCAATCATCTTTTAATTTCATTAAAATTAATTAAATCACCATCTGCTATGATTTTGGAGCCCCCAAAGATAAAGTCTCTCACTGTTTCCATTGTTTCCCCATCTATTTGCCATGAAGTGATGGGACCAGATGCTATGATCTTAGTTTTCTGAATGTTGAGTTTTAAGTCAACTTTTTCACTCTCCTCTTTCACTTTCATCGAGACTCTTTAGTTCTTCTTCACTTTCTGCCATAAGTGTGGTGTTTATCTGCATATCTGAGGTTACTGATATTTCTTCCAGCAATCTTGATTCCAGCTTGTGCATCATCCAGCCTGGCATTTCCTATGATGTACTCTGCATATAAGTTAAATAAGCAGGGTGACAATATACAGCCTTGATGTACTCCTTTCCTGATTTGGAACTAGTCTGTTGTTCCTAGAACCAGTACAGTTCTAATTGTTGCTTCTTGACCTGCATGCAGATTTCTCAGGAAACAAGTCAGGTGGTCTGGTGTTCCCATCTCTTCCAGAATTTTACGCTGTTTGTTGTGATCCACACAGTCAAAGACTTTGGCATAGTTAATAAAGCAAATAGATGTTTTTCTGGTATTCTCTTGCTTTTTCAATGATCTAATGGATGCTGGCAATTTGATCTCTGGCTCCTTTGCCTTTTCTAAATTCAGCTTGAACATCTGAAAGTTCATTGTTCATGTACTGTTGAAGCCTGGCTTGGAGAATTCTTCACTACAGTAAAGACAGTTTATGAAAGTTCTGGTTTTGTTGATTCTATATTCTCACTGAAATAGAAGGCAAAGTCATGAGCTAGGTGTGAAGAAATTGGAAGTTTTGGAGATATGAGGAGAACAATTATCTAAGGTAATAGATGGGAAAGTAGATTAGGTAAATATAACATTTAGAAAAGGAAATTACAACCCACTCCAGTTTTCTTGCTTGGAAAATCCCATGAACAGAGGAGCCTGGCAGGTTGCAATCCATGAGATTGCAAGAGTTGGGACATGACTTAGCAACTAATCAATTACCACCACCAAATTTAACATCATTCACATGCAGGTTTAAAGGATCTCTTAAATTTTGTCATCACGCTACACCAATCAGTACTATTATGCATTTTTTTTCCAGTCAAGGTTAGCTTCACGGTTCTTGGGATATAGTTGCTGGAAAGTTGTGTTTAACCAGAGGGTTTTTTTTTTTTTTTTTTTTGTCAAGCAAGTGGAAGGAATTAAGAAAAAAGTTTACATAATAATTTACCATAAATTGAAGCTGTTCTGTGCTTAGTTGCTCAGTCGTGACCAATTGACTGTAGTCCACTGGGGTCCTTTGTCCATGGGGATTCTCCAGGCAAGAATACTAGAGTAGGTTGCTATGCCCTCCTCTAGGGGATCTTTCCAAGGATTGAACCCAAGTCTCCCACATTGCAGGTGAATTCTTTACCATCTGATCCACCATGGATACCCATGAATACTGAAGTGGGTAGCCTATCTCTTCTCCATGGGATCTTCCCAACCCAAGAATCGAACTGGGGTCTCCTTCATTGCAGCTGAATTCTTTACCAGCTGAGCTACCAGGGAAAACTGGTAGCCTGGAAATTGAAGCTAGCTATTAGGGCTTCCCTCATAGCTCAGCTGGTAAAGAATCTGCCTGCAGTGCAGGAGATCTCAGTTCAACTCCTGGGTTGGGAAGATCTGCTGGAGAAGGGATAAGCTACCCACTCCAGTATTCTTGGGCTTCCCTCGTGGCTCAGCTGGTAAAGAATCCACCTGCAATGCGAGAGACCTGGGTTTGATCCCTGGGTTGGGAAGGACCCCTGGAGAAGGGAAAAGCTACCCACTCCAGTATTCTGGCTTGGAGAATTCCATGGACTATAGAGTCCATGGGGTTGCAAAGAGTTGGACACAGCTGATTGACTGTCACTTTCACTTTCAAATATTAATAGCAAAGAAAGTACGTAAGAGGAATAAGCAGCAGTGAAAGTTGGTAGGATACATGAATTCTGATAAAGTAATGGGGAGTAGAAGTATTGGGGTCACTCCACTGACTCCTGCTGATAAAGTCTGTTAAGTCCTGCAGAGGAGATACAAGGGCACCTGGATAATTATTAATATTGCTGACAGTGGTTTGCAGAGGGGATTTATTCCAAGATCATAGTTTCCCTCTTCTTCTGATTGTCTTGAGTCCAGGTGTTTTGACAAAATGAATCCAACAAAGCTCATTCATTTAGTAAAGCTGAATGATCATTGTGAATGATCTGAATGTGGTCAATATTATCACCTTCAAAATTAAACTGTACCCATCAAATTTGTCCGAGCTGTCTGCCTTAGATTATATTTCTTCCACCTTTTTCTATATTCAATAGTAAAAATTCTTCTAACCAGATAAGTAGAGCAAAAGCAAAAGAGACCATCCACTTTCTAGAGAATTATTTTTTGGTGGCGTTTAGGAGGAGAAATGCAGAAGTAATTTTCAAACATAAGATTTGTGGACAAGTTCTAGGTCTTATAATTTTTACTTTACACTAGTGTTTTAATTTAATATTGTTTCTTTGTTCTTGTTTCTAGTCTGCTACAACCTTATTTTCCTTGCTCTATTCTAATTTCTAGTTTAATGTTCTATTAATTTTCACTTATTTTTCCCATGATCGTTCTAACATTTTTTCCTATTTCTTACAATACACTCATTTAAAATTCATCATCAAGCACCAATTATTTTTATTTACACTTATTTTACCTATAGTAAAAGTTTGCTTTTGATGTACAGTTGTATGAGTTTTGACCAGTACATAGAAACATGTAGACCCCACAACAATCAATATACAGGACTGTCTCATCATTCCTAAAAATTCCTTCATGTTCCTCTTTGTATTAAACCTCTCCCCCACCCTTAACCTCCAGCAACCACTGATCTGTCTGTGTCCCTATAGCCTTGACTTTTCCAGAATGAAAATCTAATCATAATGTCATTGGTCTTTATTCATGACAGAAATTACATTCATCCAATTATTCAAGGCAGACATTTGAGAAGCATCCTTAACAATTCCTTCTTCAGACTCCACAACTAATCAATTATTATGTCTTCTTTAATATTTCTGGAATTTTGTCCTCCATTTCAATGTGCTATGAGAAATAAGAAAAGAAAATTATTGGAGCTTTGCATATAAGTATGGTTTTGAAATTGATGATCATTATGCTTTAGTTTTACTAAGGAATTTTCCTTAGAAGGCGCTGTCAATTGATTTGTATGTAGGCTTATGTAGTGTTAGGACAGAGTTGAAAAGGTTTAGGATAAAAAAACAATGTAAATGTAGGCTGTGGCTTTCATTTGGAAAAGAGTGTGCAAAAGAAATAATTTGATGGAGTGAAAATATTTTCCTGGAATGGGAAAAGATCTAAAGAACCGACAACTGATAAAATTGAAAATTAAGAGAGATTCTGACAATGTAGTCCCTTAGGATTTAAACAAATAGATGATTTTTTTTCTGCTTACTCTCCATTCATCATCTGCTACCTTATTACTAGAATATTGAACATCTCCTTTACAAACATGCTATTTTGTATCTTTCTCTCAAATCATATTCTGAGCAAGGAAATCAGGTGAAGTCCAGGTAGCTATCTTTAACAATAACTGAAGCATGTTCTTTGTTTTTAAGCTTTATAAATGTGACAAACGTATACACTGAGAATAATGAAATCTTCATTCTATAATGAAAATTGCTCAAATTGTACTATGATAGTTATATGTGATCTGTTACAGTAGATAAATTCCTCACTGAGGGATTGATGATAACTCTTTTCAATGCAGCTAAACTGGGTGCTCCAGCCTACGTGCTTTATCCCCTGAGTTTTATGGACTATTGCAATTTTTACAAATTTTTACAACTTACAGCTTTTAAAAATATGTAATTAATGTGTGAAGGTTATGGTCCTGAGAGTAATGAAATAGTAAACAAATACACAAATGAAAATAAGCAAAAATAGGAATAAGACGTATATACATACAAATGATTGGCATAACTGTCATGTTTATTACCAAATTTTTACTAAATATGGGATTTGTTGGCAAGTAAACGAATTGCCAAACCTTGAGGATAAATAATTTTATCAGATAGAGAATTCAAAAGGAATGAAGAAGATTGATGATAGAGGGACTAATAAAAAAGATGAAAGTCAGGTGAAATAACTTAGGGATAAAAACAGTTAGATCTTGAATGTGTGAGACTTCTAAAAATCCCCACAAATCCTGTAATGTTCAACTGGTGACAAGTGTGAAGACTGCCTCTTTGCTTTTAGTATTTTCCAATTGAATGCTCTAATGTAATTCAAATTTGACCATAGTGAACTGAGTGTTAAGCTGATTTCAACCTGTGCTTATACATGGCTCTTATCAGACTCTTGGTTATTTACCTATATCAATCTTTGTTTGGTACCTTTAAAGTAATATCAACTTCTGCAGAGGGCCTCCACTGTACCATGCTTTCCATTCTCTGGTATGAACTTAATTCACTTATTAACTAGGTAAAACATGTTATTGTCTTACACATCCTTCTTTTTTCACTATGTATCAATTCCAGACCTGACTGAATTAAGTTCCAGAATGAGATTCACTCTGAATACAGTGAAATAAATAGTAGAGAAATTGTTCATTATATATCATAAAATAATTTTGCATCAACCATTCTACTCTCTCAAATATACTAGTCCAGAGAAAAAATATTCCTGGAAAATAAAAGACTTCAATGGTAAGTATAGTGGCTTAAATTCTGGTTCTTCCACTAGCTCATTTTTGAATGTATTAGTTTCTAAGTTTTCCAGCTCTGATTTTATATTTATTTTTAGATGATAGAATTGGTTTGGGTTGGTTGATGTCAAAATATAGATGGCAACAGATGCTTCTCTTTAAACAAAAATATATACTGAAGTCAAATGTATAAGGTAAACCAGAACTTTGCACTTCCCAGGTGGCTCAGTGATAAAGAATCTGCCTGCCACGAAGGAGACGCAGGTTTGATCTCTGGGTTGGGAAGATCCACTGGAGGAGGAAATGGCAACCCACTCCAGTATTCTTGCCTGGAAAATCTCATGGACAGAGGAGTCTGAGGGGTACTGTCCATGGGGTTGCAAAAGACTTGGACACAACTGAATGACTAAACAACAGATCTTCTTTGGGTAAAGTGTGGGAAAGTAGGATGGAAAACTTGAACCCCACAACAGAAGCCTCTGAAGGAGTTCATTTTGAATACCACTGCTCTGCATGGTGGGAGAAGGCAATGGCACCCCACTCCAGTACTCTTGCCTGGAAAATCCCATGGACAGCGGAGCCTGGTAGGCTACAGTCCATGGGGTCACTAAGAGTCGGACATGACTGAGTGACTTCACTTTCACTTTTCCGTTTCATGCACTGGAGAAGGAAATGGCAACCCACTCCAGTATTCTTGCCTGGAGAATCCCAGGGACGGGGGAGCCTGGTGGGCTGCCGTCTATGGGATCGCACAGAGTCGGACACGACTGAAGCGACTTAGCAGCAGCAGCAGCAGCTCTGCATGGTATGTAGCATTACTTGCACTTCTGACATTTCAGGAGTCCTAGTTGTATTGAGAGTATGTGAAGATTTAATTCAATGTGTCTTAAAATCTGAGTGTTATAGGTAGACAGGAATGAAATAAAAGCAAGATCATTAAAGAAGTTTTATATTTAGGGTTTTCTTTTAGCCCAGTGTTAGATTGGTTCATCGTTTATTTATGGATCAAAAACTTATTACAGCCCTGGCAGTTTGAGTCTTTGAACCTCTAAGCAAACCCCTAACCCTAACCCTCAGTGAGCTGCTGGTACCTTTGAATAAGTGGCCTAAGAGAGTAAAGACCATCAGAGAGAAGACTGAGTGACTGAAAAGTGGGATAAAGTTGTGAGCACTGACTACCTGCCTCATTCAGCTCTGCAGTCCTCACTGCAGCCATTGGTGAACAGCAATCTCTCCTTTAATTTACCAATTTATTCTCCTATCAAGTATTAAGCCTTATTTCAGTTCTGCTCATCAAATACTCATTGAGGGCCTACTCTGTTGAAGTCACTTTGCCAGGTAGCAGAGGTACAAAGATAAACATCAGATACACTTAATCCTTTGAACAGGTTATTTCAAAAGCAGTTTACAGAAATTGCAGTTGATGGGACAAAGAGGGATTAAAAATTAGTCTGCCTTTTCTTCCCCCTCAAAATATTGGTTTGAAAAAACAAGATAAAAAATATCTGAGAAAAAGATGATATGTAAATATGTTTGTATTCAAGTAGTGTAATTGAGTTATCCCATTTTCTAATCTTTGAGACCGTAATTTCTGTATTTGTTTTATAGGGTATTGAGTTTCCTTTCTCACATCTATTATATTAGGAAAGAAATGAGAGATGAATGGGCCAGATAGGAAGTAAAGAGCAGATAGCAAGTGTGTATATTAAAGGTTAATGGGAAAGAAGATAGGAGATTAAGTTAGAATTGTGAGGAAGTGTTAGTGGAGTACTGAGAAGGAAATTGGATGGGACTAATATGTTAAGGAGAAAGAAAAAAAAAAAGAGAAAAGAGACAGAGAGCAACCACAAAAGAAAAGAAATATAAGCACATATTTAAAGAATTTTCAAAGAATAAATATTTAACCAATTTTTGTTTGCAGCTAATTTTACATGCTACTGAAATTTAGGACAAACTTTTCAATTTGGATAAAAAGGACTGCTACTATGTAGGAGGGGAGGTATAGTTTTGGGGAAAGTTGAACAACAAGATAGTGTTTTTTATTGTAGAATGTAGCATGTCTATACCTGGCGATATACTATTTAAATATAGCTAATGAACTACAAATAGTCATGTCATATTCATATATTTTGAAATATACTCAGCTAAAGTATGCATAAAAATAACAGAACACATTTCTATGTCCTTGCAGACCAAGTGCCATTGATCACCAGAAAAAAACATGATTTAGTAACCGCTTATTTTTGGTTTCGTTTTTTTCAACAGCCAAAATATAGGCGCCCCTATACTCCTAAAATACAAAGTTGAGAGCAATCTAAAATTTAAAAAGAAAAAAACCCCCAAGCAAACCATGAAATAGATTTTCCTCTCTGGGAAAAGTGTATAAGTAAGTGGGCTGTCTGTAAATTTCAGCCAGCAATCCTTGTGGAGGAAATGTAGCAGACTTAATTGCATTATACATATGAGGTGTGAGGTAATGGATAAATATAAAAGAGGACTGGAAAGTAGGTCTCTATCAGTGCATCTGCAGCTTTACTCAGGGAACAAGAGGCCCCAAGGAGAGGAGCCTGGTGCTCAAGGCAGCCTGGGTTCTCTGTAGCACAGAGATTCATTCCATAAAGGGATTTCCTGGTGGCTTCAATAATAAAGAATCTGCCTGCAACTGAGGAGACCTGGGTTCCATCCCTGGGTTGAGAAGATCCCCTGGAGAAGAGAATGGCTACTTACTCCAGTGTTCTTGCCTGGAGAATTCCGTGGACAGAGGAGCCTAGCAAACTATAGTCCATGAAGTTGCAAAGAGTGGGACATGACAGAGTGACTAACACTTTTACCTTTCAAACTCCAGAAAAGGGCTTTTATCCCCTCGTGTAGTTAGTTGCTTTATCTCCAACATCTCCTATGTAACAGTGGCCAATATTTGTTGAAAAACGTGAACAAATATGATATGTTGTCTTTTAAAGGTGAGATCATGAAACACAGAAAATAATATTTTGCCCTACTTATCATTAGTATACTTTATTAAAAATTAGTGATTTAATACTCTGTCATATGCTTTGGTCTCTTATAGGATTAGTTACCTTGTGTAAATAAACCAGGACCTGATCTCTCTTGGAAAATTGATAAGATACAGTTTTTGAACCTGTAAAACTAAGTCTGTTGGACCAAAGCAATTAATATGACTTAGAGAACTTGGAACCTCAGATCCACAATTTACCATCTGTGTGATTTTGGCTGTTATCTAGTCTTTCATGTTTTTCCATAACTGTAATATTGGAATAGTAATCATATTGATCTTACAATGGTCTTTTTGAGGACAAAATGAGATGATTTTTATATAGTGCCTTGCAGAATGTGTTATATATAGTAATCCCTAAAAAATTTGGTCCCTACAAAATATTAATTTATTTACTAATCCAATCAAGATTTACAGAAGTACTTTGTCAGATATTAACAGTAAACAAAAAGATACAGTTTCTGTCTTCCCAGAACTTCCAGTGTAATCACTGAAGGAACAAATGAAAAGACAATTGCCAAATAGTGAAAATGCTGTTATAGACAGACTTAAGGAATTTTAGGAGTTACGTAGAAATGGAACTTGAATCACAATGAGTAGGTTGGAGAAGATAAAAGAAGACTTCATAGAAAACCTGTCTGAGCTTAGATTTGAAGCAGTAGGTTTAGAAACCAGATGGGAAGAGGAACAGCAATGCAAAGCATGGAGGAGAGAGAAAGCCTTAATGCTCTTCAGTAATTTGTAAACTTGGTATAGCCAGGAGAATAAAAATATTGAGTGCTGCTTATATTTCCCGTTGAAAAGAATAAGAGCAACAACACATATTAGTATAATTCTTTAGAGGTTGTAGGATTTATAGTGTATCTCTTGGATTCTCACCATCAAATCTGAGAAGAGAGAAAGGGAGGTATTATTCTCTGCATTCTGTACATGAGGACACTAAATTTGACTTTAGAGACTGGCTTATGGTCATTTACTGATTGTTGGAAGTCAAAACTGAGTCTTGATTCTTCTTGTATTGAACTTCCAGTGACCCCTGAGCCAGGGCAAAAACAGAAACCCGGGAGAGATAGCTGTCAGCAGATTTTGCTTCTTAGGGTAATTGTGCTTGACAAAATATTGTCTTGTCTTTGAGTATAATACTTGCTTTATAGTTCTCAATTATTTTTAAAATGGTTCTGCTAATGAGTGTCATTTAAAAAATTCTACTCAATGGAGGGTTAAAAATCCTGTGCCTGATATAACTTGGTATTCAGTATGAGTTTGTTGAGTGAATGTGTAATCATGAGTACACAGCAATCTGAATTCTTGTTAGTAGAGTTATTCCAGAACCTACCTTTGAAGATAAAATAAAGTTTTATTAATTACATTTACATAAAAATGACTTGAATAACAATATATTTTGAAATTTTAGTATTGTATTCAAATTCTGCAATATAATAGGGCTGTGGTGTGCTATGCTGTGTTTTGGTGCTCAGTTGTGTCCGACTCTGCAACCCAGTAGACTGTAGCCCGACAGGCTCCTCTGTCCATGGGGATTCTCCAGGCAAGAATACTGGAGTGGGTTGCCATGCCCTCCTCCAGAGGATCTTCCCAACCCAAGGATCCACTTCAGGTCTCCCACATTGCAGGCAGATTCTTTACCAGCTGAGATAATAAGACTAATCTTTATTAATTAATAAATGAATTCATTTATTTTGTCCTGAAGCATTTAGCAAAGTGCTAATATATGCTGGGTACTGTGCCAAGTATGATATATATCATCTGATCTAATCTTCACAAAAATACTATGAGAATGTTCTATTTTCTCTATTTTTTTTTTACAGATAAGGGATCTTTGAGAAAAAATTAAAATATGCCCCAAACACTATAGCAAGCAAATAGCCAACCCGAAATGTCAAGTTCGGTCTGCCTTTGGAGCCCACTGCAGTTCAGTGTAAGTTATAACTATTCATTACATTTGAATCTATTTTTGCAGGATTTTGCCTAATATGCACTTTCTGTATGAATCATACTACTTCTTTACACTGCAATATCTTTTTCTTTCAATTATAAAATTGACAATGAACAGTTTTTTTTATTTAGTGGACTATTTTCTATTCGGTTTATTGATATTCTGTAAATTGTTCATATATTTTCTTAGATGCTTATATAGAACATTATTCTGGAGTATCATTCATCAGAATTGCTTTCAAACTTAAGATTTCAGTTTCTGGTTGCTTGCATTGTTATTTCTTAAACATTTACTAATAACTTGCATTTCTTTAGCTAGATGTTACAGAGATAAGTAAACTTTGCTTTTCTTTAATAAGATCATTTTTCCTTATAAATACAAAGGATTTTATCTAAAATGATAAATTATTCTAAAATTATACTATATCTTGGGGAGCACCAATGTATTTTTGATTTTAGTATGAATGAAAAAAGTATGTGATCATTGAGTCTTGGCATTTGAGGGTGGTGGCAATGAAGTCTTGAAATAGGTTTAAAATGTCATCTGTATTTTTGTTTTGTAGGACTAAGATGATACAAGCTTCTTTTAGATAAAGGCTGAAGCTTGGGGGTAGATTTAAAATTAGATCCTGTCTTTCTGTTTCATAACATTACTTTACTTTTCTGTTCTGCTTCTAGAATTTCACTTTTTTTAGGGGGTGGTGCACTGAGCTGAAAGAGTATTAATAATTTTTTTTCTGTTCATGTAACTCATGAAGTTATGAGTGCCTATTTTCAGTTTCTTCCCAGAATATGATCTTCAGAAAAGTACATGATGGATTTAGGTATACCCTCATAGACACTGAGAAGACATCTGTGTCCGTCTTTGCTATACATACATCCTTGAGTCTGATTGGGGAATGGGTAGGACTCTGTACATTCTCTAACTAGGGAATAGACTGAACAATTATGAGGTTTTGATTAATATTATTGATGCTTTAATGGCCCATTTTATATTCTGAACACTGGGGGGAAATATGTTCTGTTCTGTAAAGACTGTGGTTCTTATGATTCACTTAGCATAGACAAGTAAAAAGCATGAAAGATCTGTCTGACAAGAAGAAATGGGTGACCGTATAATGCCAGTTGCATATATTACTAAACTGTTACAGAGGAGAGGAAATTACCCAGTCAGAAAAGATATGTCTCTGTAGCCTTGTATCCACATTCTAATAGCCACAGAGTTTATCTTAGTCTAAATAGAGCTCTAAGTTATTAATTGTTTTAAAGATTTCATTGATTTCTGTTAATCTAGGTAATGTGCCTTACTAAATTCGGTAGTTTATTTTGCTTTTCAATTAACCTTTTACTTATGTTATATCATTTTTTATTAAAAACAATGGTTTTATCTGCATTTTGATGATATGCCTATCTTAATGTATTATGAATTATATTTGGCTATCGTCAGTGCAATTTTCCTGAATACTTCAGGATAATGGCAAATCATAATGGCTCAATATTTTATCACAGGTTATCATGGACACAAAACACTTTTTGAGTCATTTGAATAAATGTTAGAATCCTCTATGCATTACCAAAAATAATTTTTAAAGGCTTTTTTCTGTCTTTTTGAAGACTGTAACATGGAAGAAATGTAGAGCTTTAACTTAGGCTTTAATTTCTCAAATTTAGGAATAATGCTATTATTTAAATTTAGATGCAAGGTATTTAAATTTAGATGCAAGGTATTTAAATTTGAGCAAACTCCAGGAGATATTGGAGAACAGAGACGCCTGAAGAACTACAGTCCATGAGGTCTTAAAGAGTCAGACATGACTTAGTGACTGAAAACAGCAACAATTTTAATTTTATTCAGTTAACAGATACAATATATATTAGAACTTTTGAAAATTTAAAGCAATGTTTGAAATGGTATATTGCAAAAGAAAGAATGCAGTTAGTATGTGTATCATTACTAGGTTTGTAGAAAATTTCACTGGCTTATATAGATTATGTGATACTCAAATAGTCTGCCTCATGAAAGTTTTAATTTATTTGGCAGATGTAGAGTTATCTGTGTTTATAAAAACTGATAAAATTGTCCCACTTGATGCTGAGGTAGGTTCTCTACTCTTCATTCCTAGGGAGTCACATTCATGCATAACTTTTTTGCCAATTAAAAACTGTTAATGGCACAACATTGGAATTGATTAGTCTTTGTATGTTTACAGCTCACTTTAATTGCTGAAAAACACCGTTTGTCAGTTTCATGTTCTATCGACAATGCTATTGATTTATCTGAATTTGGCTTTGTCTTGTCTCTTGTACATAAAACTCACATATGCAGTTCAAATGGGAAATGACTGTATTGATTTCCTTAACTTGAGACCAAATGCTAAAGATTTTTGGATAAGCTTTCTCATTACTTAAGCCAAAATCAATAAGAAAGAGCATCTTTTAATGAAAGAACAGTTTGAGCAACGTACTTCAGAAATAGGGTCCTGTTCATTCTTTGCTTTACAAATCGATCTCCTAGGTTCCTTAAGTGAGGTCCAATTGGTTGACATTGTGGTTTGTCTTTGTGTATAAACTTGCAGCTTCAGAAAAGAGAAGATGAGCTACAGAGACAGTGGAAAGAAACTCTCTTCCTGAGAAAGAAGGTGGTCCCCTAGCAGGTATAAAATCTAGTGCTGAAATGCAACACAGATTATAAATATATCAAATAATTTTTGTATCTTTTAAGTTCACATATACATATATATATAAAATGCAGGATAATTTTATAGATTTTTTGCTGGTTCATCTTTTTAGTATTCTATATCTGTATATAATATACATTTATGCCAACCTGACTTTAATATTTGCTTTTGTTCTAGAAAATCTCATTGCTGCAATTTGTGTAATGCAAAATAATTCATTAAAACAGCAGGCCATTTTAAAATAATTTGTTGTTTAGTGATCTTTTATCTTCTTCTTTTTTTAAATTGTTAATGTTCCCATTTTCTGCAGGAAGACAAACATTGAAGGCAAGCTACAGAAATAAGGTGCCCTATCCGAGGAGCAGCAGAAAGAACTGCATCTGTAAAACAAGTTATATGGACAGGCTAAACGTCAGGTACTGTACTATGATATCATTAACTTCTGTGAACTACATAAATTAAGCTGATTATGCCTTCACTTAATTAACTGAGAATGACCTATTGATGGATAGGCTGAGTTAGCTAGAGACCGCTGGCTGCACTGTACTTAATTTATTGGTTTTCAATTAGTTCTTCTCTAGCCTGTGATTGAGAAAATAAGTGTCTGTTTGCATCTCTTTCCTATAGTATGTTTTTATGCAGAGTGAGTTTATATTTAAAATTTTATCCTGAGTAGTATTTTTCTTTGCCACCAATGCCTAGGTTGATTTGAGTAGTTTTTTCTCATAGTTGCTTTTAATTCAGTTTTTGAAATGAAATAAATATGCAGATTGATTCAACTTGTTACTCTTATGATATTAAAATATTTTATAAATGATCTCTCACATTCATTTCAAGAACTATCTAGCTTTAATTACATTTTGGGCATTAGTAGTTACCAACCATACAGTTAAACTATATTATTGTGGAGCAATCTCAGTGAAGAAAGTTCTTAGTCAGATAGAGTTTTTATAATTTTCTCTAGAAACCTAATTTGAGAGGTTTTTTGAAAGTGGAAAAATTATGACATGAATGCTCACTCTCAATTTCTTGTGGTAAGTAGGACTAAAGTATATGAAAATACATTCAGACAAAAATTTATCCTTAACATTTTGATCTTTTAGACACTGATTTTCTGAGGGTTATTGTACCTCACTATGTTGTCCTCTACTATACAGGTTTATAATCCCCTAATCAATAAAAATTTATTGGATTATTTTTATGTTTTCTGTATCTGTATGTGAAAACATTACACTAGGGGCCGGTAGTCTACTTTTAGGTATTATAATTAGCTTAATTAATTACTATTGACTGTTATTGTAATGGGGTTGTTCAAAATATGAAAGTAAACTACATATAAAGAAAGTATGTGACCTGACTTTGGTAATTGGTTTTATCTCTCCTAAATTTAGGTCTTCATCTGAAAATGGAGCTAATAATGAAACTTGGACTCAGCACTCTTTCTGAGGTCCTTGTTAATTCTTGTATATATGTGGTTTAAGTATTACTTGTTCTGAAAGTTCAGAGAAACAGATATTTCTGTGGATTAGAGTAGTCAGGGATAGGTTAAAAATTTAATTACACCTACAAGACACATATGAGTAACATTATAGTTGATAATCCTTGTTAAAATTATATGCATAATGTAATTAATACTCTTGGAACTTGTGGGCATATAAGGATTTAACATTGTCATTATTTGTGAATAATAGAAAGCTCATAAATAGGTGTAGTAATGTACACATCACAGATTTGGATCACATACCTGTACAAGTATCTTAGCTTTGGGAGAGTAATTGTGCAGCCATATTCAAAGAAGTGCTGTTGTTTTCCACATATTTTTATATGTTCAGTGAATGTCACTGAAGCTCTGACTGGCTTACTTAAAGTCTTAGCCATATTTTCCTGAATTTTAGAAGAAAAAGAGTTTGATATTGCAGAATTTGTGAATTAGGGGATCACAAATTACTGGCATCTTGCTTAGAAATATCAAATGATTGTTGTCCTTTGAAAATCTAATGTAGGTTTATGTGAGAAAGTAGTAGGAGATAAAGCTTGTTTTTAGGGAAGACTATTTTGGAAATTCACTTTTAGTTTTTCAATGTATAAGATTTCCATTGGATACAAAATTGGAGAGGTTTTATACAGGTTTGCGTGTTCACTGAAATGTTTAGTGGAAAGTTTGACCTGGAAGCATAAGTTAGGAAATTGTTAGCATATAGATTGTATTAAAGCCAAGAGAAAATGTAAGATGATCAAGAAGTAAATGCTATGAGAAAAGAAAAAAGGATCAAGGAGTTAGGAGCATGGGCAAATATTCCACGGAAGTATGAAAGAATGAAATGTGTATAGGCATAGACACAAGTAGATGAGTGGATATGATGGTTTTCAGCCATTAATTTCTCATTGAAAGAAATCAAGTTATCAATTCAGAGTAAGAATAAGGAAGGAAGTATTGGAGGATTTAGGAGTGACATAAGGCATGAAATATTTTTCTTGGACAGTAGAGGAAGAAATTGTCCATAAAAAGTAAGCCAGAATACTTAGAATTATCAGGTCTATTTTAATTGAAAAGTTATCTGACCCAATTTTTTTCAGATCAATATGTGCATCATTTCTACTACTTAACATTATGTAGTGAAACTGTGCTCAGCTTCTGTCTCTTCAGTAGATTATGAGCTGCTTGAAAACAAGATATATTGGTTTATTTTTATATTCACAACATCCAAATACAGTCCTCAGAATGAAGGGTAAAATTTAAAAAATGTTTGGTAGATGAGTAAATAACTTATGCGATACATTGTATACTGTGCTAAAGATATATAAGCAACCAAAAATATCTTTATATTTGAGAATTTTAATGCTAAATCTTATTTCATAACTGAATTTAGCAATTACTTCTTGATCTTGTTTCCAGTTATTTTTTAAACTTTAGGTACACCACTGAGTTAATTATTCTTAGTTCATGACATATCATCACCATTGATCTCCCTTAGTTTTATCATTTTTATTTAATTTTTAATAGAAGTTTATTTTTATTATCATAAGCAATGTATGAAAATATGACTTACCAGAACAGACTGTAGTAAGTCTCTTGGCTTTTGACAATCTTGCAAGTAAAAAATGGTAGCTCTCTTTGCTCATTATAGTTCTAATTTTAATTTCAATAATCTAGATGAAATTGAATATCTACTCATATGTTTAAAGTCTGTTTTTTTTTCCTGTGAGTTACCTGTTCATAACTGATCATTCCTATACTATGGCTGTTTCATTTCTTGACATCCTTTCTCCACTGAGGATGTCTTACATTCTAAATTTCCAATAACTGCAAACCTTTACCTAATCTCAATTTTACTCATCACCTCCTATTCTTTTAGTACAGCTTTATTTTGGATATTCTCATTGCTCACAGCTGTTTGCATTAGTTTATTTTATTTAGTATGAGAGACACTTTAAGCTCATTATTTACACATTTACTGAAGCAGTTGAACATTTATACTTTCTATTCCATGTGATATTACTTATGTGGAAATATTTTCTGAAGGTTCTAAGGTTCTTGATATTTTTTTTTCCTTACGTTAAAGCTTTAATTTGACAAGTCTCTGTGGGTCAGCATCCCTTTACTATGAAGTATGGGCATCCTGCCACCGGGAACAACCAACCAGCTTAGCAAACAGAATAATTGGTACCATTCTTTTCACATACACAAAAGTAACTTAAAACAGAATAGAGCTTTTATCATCAATTGATTCTTAGAAGTCCTTTCTTGATATTTCAGCCCCAAGGCTTATATCAAAGTTGTTTCCTTCAATGTGGAAACTTCAAGCTTCCAATTCACCAGTCTGCAGACCCTGAGGATCAAAGCAGACCTGCCCTGTGATCCACGGCTAAGCACTTACTTTCTTGAAGTGATGCTTAGTGCTCTGATTCGGCATCAAGATCTAAGGGTGCTGTTATGAGACGATAAATTAGGGAACCAGACGATTACACCCTTTGGCCTCCACTGAGATCTTCCTGAGCAGGAGCACTTGTCTTCAATTCCTCTTTGACCTGTCATTGTTTCCATATGGTGGCCACTGCTCAGGATTCTCACTTGACTCACACACAGTTCCTGAAAGATCGGCCTGTGTAAGGAGCCTGATTGCTTCATACTATGGTTATTGAGGGTCTGGTAAACCAAAAGGTCTATGAAACTGTATGTTATCTTCTCTTTTCCACTGTTTTATTTAATGCCAGACCTCATGTTCTTTTTCATTATCCTGATTATTGAAATGGTAATTTCCTTACTTTAAAAAATTCTGTGTAGTTTCTCATTTCAGTCTATCAAGCTGATGTTTTATAGTGCCTTATCCTTACTTAGAGAAGTCACGATTTTATGATAATTGCCATCATCTTCATCCTCTGTGTTCTTTTATTGAAATTTAAAAGAGAAAAAAAAACGCATGATGTATAATTTATTAACATTACCTGCTGATCCTGTTTCATCATTTTTTCAAATGTTCCTTGTGTGCCATGGGTTTATTTGTGCTCGTCCACCACTATGTGATACACGTTAGAATTAGTGACTCCACTGTTCTGTCAGATGATTTTAAATGTACACATGGTGAGGTGAAAATACTAGATCTGCGTTGCCTTAAATGTATTAATTAATCCTGGGGTGGTGGGAGAGGTGGGGGAGAGACTACTCCTCAGACACATTTCTAGTTACCTGGATCAGTGTCTTAAATCCATTTCTTTCTCTTTCTCCCCCTACTTTGTCCAGACCCTCAACATCTCTCTTCTACTTCAACAACACACTCTCTCTCCCTTTGGTCTCATCCTCTTTTACTCACCCTTCTGCTACTAGACTGGCCTTAAAACATCTACACATATGCACACACAGGAATCTAACCATGTTACTCCTCCCCTTAAAAGCATTTTATATTCCCAGCTAACTATTGATTTTTTTTTTTTTCAAACTGAGGCCATCAGGAATAGGTAAAAAAAAACAGGAATTAACTCAAGTGGTGCCTTGAGCCTCTCATAACCAACCCCACCAATGACAGTAATCCTGCTTTGTGTAATTTATTAAGTCCAACTACGATTATATTCGAAGAAAAAGGATTAGTCAATGACCACTGTAATAATGCTGTGTGAAGAACATCTTCCAAATGTCAGTATCTTATAGTAACAAACATTTACTTTTCTTGATTGTAAGTCTTTGGATTGGTTGAGGTGATTCTGCTGAAGGTATTCCAAGTTTCTTCCACATGTGTTTCTTTCTGGCCTAAGTGGCTCTTTGTAGCCATGGGACTTCCCTGGTGCTCCTGTGGTTAAAACTCTGCACTCCCAATTCAGGAGGCATGAGTTTGATCCCTGGTCAGGGAACTAAGGGGCTTCCCATGTGGTTCAGTGGTAAAAGAATCCACCTGCCAAGGAAGGAGTTGCAGGAGACCCCAGTTTGATCCCTGGGTCTGGAAGATCCCCTGGAGAAGAAAATGGCAACCCACTCCAGTGTTCGTGCCTGGAGAATCCCATGAACAGAGGAGCCTGGTGAGTACAGTCCATAGGGTTGCAAAGAGTCAGATATGACTGAAAACACATGCACCATCCTTCATGTAGCATGTAGATCTCCAACTTAAACAAAGCAGATGCCTTTAAAAGCTTGCTGATACCCTACGTGCTTGAATGACAGTGGTCTGCAATGTCACATAGCAAAGAAGCATCTTAAACACACAGTGAAATCATAGGAAGGACATGGAAGGTAGGAAAGATTGTGAATAAATAATAGTAGAAGATTGTGAATAACTAATAGTATCTACAATAAAATGCCTCTGCTGTTCTAAACAGAAGTTTTAAAACAATTGATCTGCCACATAAAGTACAAACCTTAACGGAAGAAACAAAAGCCTACATTACCTCTTCTTATTTATATTTGTTTGTTTTTGGTCACTCTCTGCTATATCTTAGTAGTGCATGCTTAGCTGCTCTTTGTGACTCATTGGACTGCAGCCCTCCAGGCTCCTCTGTCCAGTTCAGCAGTTTTATATTGAAAAGTTGAAATTGACCATGGTAGGAGTGTTTCCAGGCTTCCCTGATGGCTTAAGTATTGAAGAATCCTCCTGCAATGCAGGAGATGCAAGTTCAATCCCTGGGTGAGGAAGATCCGCTGGAGGAAGAAATGGTAACCCACTCTAGTTTTGGTACCTGGAGAATTCCATGGACAGAGGAACCAGTTGGAAAACAGTACATGGGGTCACAAAGAGTTGGATGCAACTGAGCATATGATGGATGCATGGAAGGGAGAATGTTTATACCATGGAAATTGTCAAGTAGTGCAAACCAGGATACCGTTCCCCTTCCAAAGAGCTGGTTTACCAGTATGCCAGAGCCGAGCCTTGCAAGTATGTATAAATTTTTATTACATTTCTTATGACTGTCAAATTTATAAGTTCTATGAAAATTTTATTTTCCTAATGTTTTATATATTTGTGTTGTTGTTGTTCAGTTGCTAAGTCATGTCCAACTATTTGCCAAACCCATGGACTGCAGCTTGCCAGGCTTCTCTGTCCTTCACTATTTCCCGGAGTTTGCTCAAACTCTTGTCCTCTCAGTCAGTGATGCTAGACTTCAGCGGTATGTGAAACGAGACCTTCCAGATGTACAAGCTGGGTTTATAAAAGGCAGAGGAACCAGAGATCAAATTGGTTTTATATTTTACTGTCACATATATTCTATTTTTTCCATTTAATCCCAAGACTTTTTTTCCTATTAATCTGCAGATTCTATTTACTTAAATTCTGATATAATGATATGTACTTCAAAATTAAAATGAATGCCTTATTATTTTAATGTCATAACAGTAAATATGTTAAATATTATTTGTTAACATTCAATAACCATTTATTAACTTCCAATATTAGTTTGCAAGGAATTTTAAGTGCATCTAAAGAATTTTCCAGTTAATTGCAAGCTAGAAACTTGCTAGTTTATTGAGACATGTGTATTGTCATATGTGAAACAGAGCACCATTCCATGTTCGATGCATGTGACAAGGGCTCAGGGCCGGGGCAATGGGATGATCCAGAAGGATGAGAGGGGGAGGGAGGTGGGTGGGGGGTTCGGGAAGGGGAACACATGTAAACCCATGGCTGATTCTTGTCAATGTATGGCAAAAACTATTACAATATTGTAAAGTAATTAGCCCCCAACTAAAATAAATAAATTTATAAAAAAAAAAAAAAAAAAAAATTTCTATTTTTCTCTCCCATGAGAATGCAAATCCTAAAAATGTATGATACAACCAGTGTGGAGAACAGGATGGAGGTTCCTTAGAAAAACAAAAATAAAGCTACCATATGACCCAGCAATCCCTCTACTATGCATATACCCTCAGAAAAAACATAATTCAAAAAGACACATGTATTCCAATGTCCATTGCAGCACTATTTACAATGGCTAGGACATGAAAGTGACGTAAATGTCCATCGGCAGATGAATGATAGGGAAGATGTGGTACATATATACAATGAAATATTACTCAGTCATTAAAGGAATGAAATTGGATCATTTGTAGTGATGTGGATGAACCTAGAGTCTGTCATACAGAGTGCAGTAGGTCAGAAAGAGAAAAAACAAATATTGTACTTTAACACATATATATGGAATCTAGAAAAATGGCACTAATGCATCTATTTTCAGGGCAGGAATAGAGACAAAGATGTAGAGAACAGTCTTGTGGACACAAGAGGGGAAGGGGACAGCGGGACAAATTGAGAGAGTAGCATTACTCTCTCATATGAGCGTAGCATATGGACACTACCATGTGTAAAATAGATAGCTGGTGGGAAGCAGCTGTATATAGCACAGGGAGCTCAACTCGGTGCTGTGTGATGGTCTAGAGGGGTCGAATGGCGGCAGTGGAAGGGAGGGAGGCTCTAGAGGGAGGGAGTATCCGTATACATATAGCTGACTCACACTGCTGTACAGCAGAAACTAACACAACATTGTAAAGCAATTATATTCTAATTAAAATAAATAAATAGACAACAGATTTTGAAAAGAATGTAAACCATTTTTCTATTTGAAACTTTTCACACAGAATATTCCAAAAGTTTAAAAAAGAGTTTCAGTAAACATTATTCCAGAGTAGCTCTGCAGACATAAGTCAAATTGAAAAATCAAGACTGTAAAAAATTGTCTGATTTTAAGGTTTTTTGTTTTTTTTTTCTGATTTCTTAGTTGGGACTGTGGTGCTGTGTCCACAAACCTGTAATCTGGGCCTGAGGGATTTAAAACATTTGTCACAATGCTTGGCAGCATTGAAACATATACTTTACCATATGTAAAACAGATAACCAGAGTGAGTTTGCTGTATGATGTAGGTCACCGAAAGCCAGTGACATCTGGAAGGATAGGGTGGGGAGGGAGGAGGGAGGGGGCATTCAGGATGGAGGGGACACAGGTATCCCTGTGGCTGATTCATATTGATGTACGGCAAAAACTATCACGATATTGTAAAGTAATTATCCTCTAATTAAAATATATTAAAAAGAAGAGAGTATTAGGTGATTCAGGATCTTATCAATAATTAGAATTATAAATTGATATTCTTGCTAGAGAATCTGTTTCTAGAAACTAAAGATAACACTTTATTATTTTTTATATACAAACTTATAACAATAAACAAACACATCTTTGTTCATTTATAATCAGAATGTGGCTTTAGAAATATATTAGAAATATGCTGCCTAGTGTTTCCTCTGTTAGGGTTTTGAATGTGACATGTATGCTTCCTTATGTGCATCGTGTCCAACTCTGTGTGACCCAATGGACTGCAGCTCCCCAGGCTCCTCTGTCCATGGGATTTTTCAAGCAAGAATACCAGAGTGGGTTGCCATGCCCTCCTCCAGGGGATCTTCGCAACCCAGGGATCAAACCAGTGTCTCTTACGTCTAACCTGCATTGGCAGATGGGTTCTTTACCACTAGCGCATATGCCTCCTTACAATTGTCTTTTTTTCCCCCTCCTTAGCTTCAAGGTCTTGCTTATCCTACTTTTTATTCAGATTAAGTTTCACAGTAGGAAAAATCCAAATTGTGGCACTTTGTTAATGGTGTAACTCTGAACTTGATTTTAGCTCTTTTCTCCATCTGTTTAGTTGGGGAAACAATTCCATAATACTACTGTGAGATTAAATTAGAATATGTTTATAAAG
This sequence comes from Giraffa tippelskirchi, assembly GCF_054371585.1. Lineage (NCBI taxonomy): Eukaryota > Metazoa > Chordata > Mammalia > Artiodactyla > Giraffidae > Giraffa > Giraffa tippelskirchi. The sequence continues at coordinate 37,998,534 of NC_137280.1, read as the reverse complement.
TAGTTAGGGAGGATATAGCACATAGCTAATACTTACTAAGCATTTATTAGCATTCTCTCTCACAAACCACCATCTCTGTAGGTTCATTCCTTTGGTCTTCCAAAGGATTATTACTCATCTCTTAGCCTTTGGAGTATTTAACTAACCTACTCTGTTAATTTTTCCTTTATTTACTTTCCCTAGATTGTAAGGCTTTGGAAGGAATAAGAATTGCTTTTTCATTTCTCTTAGATTCCAAAATCTATAGTGCATTATCATTGAAATTAAGTTTAGACAAACATATATTATTGGTGGTGAAGCTATTGATAGAAGGATGGAGAGAAAGTTACACTTACTTTTCATAGATTTATTGTCTGAAAAGATTTCACATTTTCACCCATGTGTCTCTTGCATATCACACTCAACTATATATCACTTACATTTCTTGTGCATGTCATGTGCAGTTTATTTTGAGAATTCTTGAGATGTGAATGCATGACATTAAATAAATGAAAACTGACTTCTTCAAAATGGACAATGATAAATTGAAAAAATTATAGCTTATAGCAAAATTTAGTAGGAAAAGTAGATTCTATTTATTATCAACTTCTTATTTCATTTACAGAAGTTTTTGTTTTTTAAATTATTCTTAAGTGGGTGGGTTACTTTCCCATTATATATGAAAGGTTTAACCTTTTCAAATGTTTTGTGTTTCAACCCAGCAATTCTTGAGACACTTACATTTTAACTCAACAAGCATACAATACTGAAGACAAATGCATAAATCAGCAACAATTTAAAAAAATAAAGATTAGTATTGTCTCTGTGATGTTCAAATGAATGGAAGCCATTTATGTCAATGACAGTGTTGTGGTGTTGAACTGGCTCATCTCTAATTCCTTTGTTTGCCTCTAGCTTTTAAAATTATTCCTGAAATAAGTACAGTGGCAAGCTAATTTTCTACATTCATTTACATAATTGCCATCATAACTTCTTTTATCTTCCACATCAATTTACAACTAAAAGCTCAGAATGTTTCTATACAATTATTGTTTTTTTGCATTGTTTCTAAATAACTATTGAAAGTGTTGATGATTTCAGACCTTATTCTTATAAATATTAACCTAGAATATAGCAAACAGGTGTCTTCTCAGAATATGAACACTTAGAATAAAGAAGGAAGTAATTTGAACACTTAATATAAAGAGGGAAATTTATTTTAGGAATTTACAATGCCATGGTTTAACTAGATATTGGAATATAAATAAGATTAGAGAACACACATGCTAAATGAAAATAGATACCTTTGGCTGTGTTTTTATGAGTGATTTGAGATACTTCAGAATTAAAACAAAAAAGAATGAAAGATTCAAAACACACTTTGTCAATCTTGACCAAATGCTCATATATTTACCTCACTGTAAATATATGATGCTCTGGGCACATTTTGCATCCAGATTAATAGAAGATTGGATAGATAATATATATATATTTAATTCATTATTAATGTTAAATATATTTAATTAAATATATATAATAAATATATATATTTATAACATATACAATATATATTTATTAAATATTAAATATATATATATTTAATTCACCATTCTATAGATCCATTGATTTAGTTAAAAGGTTGGTTAGGGATTTGACCAACAGTATAGATTCAGACTAAACTCTGATGGAAAATAAACTGCCAAACACAACAATGGAAAAAGAAATTTCTACCAGATTTACAAATGAAAATATTATAGAGAAATTTAATAAATTCATATAATATGTAAACATATGGTATACATTTAATAAAAGATTAATCTTTAAAAATATTTATTTGAATACTTAAATAAATACAATTGGATTCTTCCAATAATTAACTGAGATATATAAAAACAAATGGAAATGTACTGCTTCAGTATTTGCTATGCAAGACAAATAGTAAAAAAGCAACTTCTCAAATGTATTTTGAATAAAATTATTTGAGTTATGATCATTTCTATTTCCTTATCATACTTAATCTGGTTAATTTATGGAAAAGTATATATTTCTCTATTAAAAGTGTAATTAGAATACTAATGCTTATTATGTGCCTATTTTTATCTGATTTATGTATACTTTATCTAAGTCTCATGAAACACTGTGAGGTTGTTATTATACCCATTTAAAGATGAGAAGGGTTAAAGTCCCAGACATTAACTAAATCCCTGAAGATCATTCTTTGTTCATGATAAGGCCAAGAAGTAACCTAGGTTATCTACCTCCACACCTCTATTTTTACTATTCCAGTATACTACCTCTTATTTCTCAATAATCAGCATCACTTAGAAAATAAAGATTGATACTTCAGGGGAAGAGTGACAAGACAGAAATTGCAGAGTTGAAATGCAATAGTGCATTAGTCAAGCAAATCTGGAGGAAGAGTGTGCATTTCAAAATACACAGTCAAAGCAAAAATAATGCTTCCTGACTATTTCTCCTGCAATTTTTATGTTGTTGTTGTTTAGTAGTTCAGTAATGTCTGACTCTTTGTGACCCCATGGACTATAGCCCATCAGGCTCCTCTGTCCATGGGATTTCCCAGGCAAGAATACTGGAGCAGGCTGCCATTTCCTTCTCCAGAGGATCTTCCTGACACAGGAATTGAACCTGTGTCCCCTGCATTGGCAGATAGGTTCTTTACCTCTGAGCCACCAGGGAAGCTTCCTCCAATTTGTATAAAGAAATCAAACCTTCCAGTGCCATAGTTTGGATTGGGGCAATTTCCTCTAGCTTGCAATATATATATATATATTCTGGATTTTTCCTAAGCTAGCATTCATGGGTTCAGTAATCAAGGACCAAGTGGGTGTAGCTTCCTTAATATTACCCCTATTTGTCCAGTAACAAAATCTTGCTTTTTATCCCCTATGTTTGGACACTGATGATCTAGTAGTCTTAGTTTCCTCCATTCACCACCAAACACACTGTGGATTACTTTAAACTGCAAGTTGAGACTGCCTCTTGGCTCTTTTGGGCTTCCCAGGTGGCCCTAGTAGTAAAGAATGCACCTGCCAATGCAGGAGGGGTAAGAGACATGGGTTCGATCCCTGGGTTGGGAAGATCCCCTGGAGGAGGGCATTGCAACACACTCCAGTATTCTTGCCTGGAGAATCCCTTGGACAGAGGAGTCTGGAGGGCTACAGTCCATAGGATTGCAAAGAGTCAGACATGACTGAGTGACTTAAAAAACATGCAACTGGCTCTTTTGGGCTACAGAAGACCATATATTGTCAGGCAAAATAATGAGTCTGTGCTAGTTGTGGTGGCTGATTTTGAATTTCAGGAGGTAATTGGGTTACTAACTATACAATGTGAATGAAAAGAGGGTTATGAATCTTCTTATGAATCAGAAGATTCCCTGGGATGCCTCTTAGCTATCCTATATCCTGTGAATTGAGTCAATGGAGAACTACAACCCATTTCAGGTAGGACTGTATCAATTCAGTAAATCAATTCAGAGGGTGTTAAAATTTGAGTTACTCCTGTAGGCAAAGACCTTCAACCAGTTGCAGGCAAAGGAGACATGGAATGGAATAGAAGTGAGATACATATCAGCTACAATCTTGTTACTACTTGCAGAAATGAGGACTGCAAGAGTTATGGATATTTCTTCCTAATTTTTATGAATATATAGTTTAAACAATTATTTTCCTTTTTCTATCTCTCATTCTTCTAGCATCTAATATCAAAGTTGAAAATACTAGGTAATTAAGCTCTTCGATGTTTAGTTATAAGATATCAGAGAGACTGACTCAGCCAGAAGAATGAGTATTACTGAAAAATGGAAAAAAGGACATTGTATCCTTTATGAGGAGGTTAGTTAGCATACTTATGGTTGTATATAGGGTAGATGTGTAATATTAGGCAGAAGTACGGCATTGCTATCATCTTTATTTGGAAGTTGCTGCTGCTGCTAAGTCGCTTCAGTCGTGTCTGACTCTGTGCAACCCCAGAGACGGCAGCCCACCAGGCTCCCCCGTCCCTGGGAGTCTCCAGGGAAGAACATTTGGAAGTTAAGTATGGTTAAAAGAGGTCTGTTGGTGCCTAGCTGACAAGGGATGGACTACGGTGGCTTTTGAATATGTTGACTTGTCTAAACTGAACTACATTTCTCAGAATTGTTTTCTTTAATGTTTTGCTTAGATTTGGACACAAGGGATATCTATGTGAGACTTGGAAGGTGAAAAAAAGGCAGTAACTCTGTTCACTCTGTTTTTCAGTGACCTAGTCATGTTCGACTCCTCGCGACCCCATGCGTTGCAGCACGCCAAGCTTCCCTGTCCTTCACTATCTCCCGGGGTTTGCTCAAGTTCATGTGAACTGAGCTGATGATGTTATCAAACCATCTCACCCTCTGCCACCCTCTATGCAGGTTGATAAGGTCTGGCTTTTATGCAGCTCATCCAAGTGTTTTGGCATGGTCAGCAGCCCAGCTCAGATCTCCAGCTCCTGCTGGAATTCTGTTGTTAACGTCTCAGCTCCAAGCCAAGTACAAGTTTGATTTTTTTGGTAGAATGATAGCTTCTTCTACGAGTCATGCATGACATTGAGACTGGAGACTTGGAAATGAGAAGAGTCCAGTTTGGCTCCCATGAGATGCAGATAGGAGTTTCATTTGTGATTGCTCTTTTCTACTTCTTGTTCATCTTTTGAGCCTTAACACCTGTTCTGTGCCTTTAGGCTCCAACAATAGATGGAGGTGAAATGGCAGAGCAAGACTATCTGCCACCACAATTGCATCAAGTCCAAGCTCTTTAGTAAATCTCTTATTCTACACCATCCCTAATAGTTCTATTTCTCTAATACTGACACTATCTTCTTTTAAATATACTACCTTTCATTGCTCAACAATCAAAACTGTTTAGGAGATAAATGTTCATATTTTGAAGGTATATTGTCAGAACAAAATTTTTTAAGTTGGAAACTAAAATATATCAAAATTAGACAGATGATTTTCTGTAAGAATATTTCAAGTTTTACCACCTTTAAAGTCATGTCAAACTAAATATCTTCAATCACTTCTTCCATAATTTGTTGTTGGAGAATCAAGCCTCTCAGTAGAGATTTTTAATCCTGTGACCACTTCATTATTATAATATCATGATGATGTTACACATTTAACTATAGTGCTATGTGTCATGGAGACTGAAATTTACTTCTAAAGTGATTTCATCTAATGGGGTATAGTAGAAAACTAGAAAATCAAGTAAAACTGTATCCAAATTAGCTCAGTTATATGTACTGAAGGGCTTCCCTGGTGGCTCACACAGTAGGAATCTGCCAGCAATGTGGAGACCTGGGTTCGAACCATGGGTTGGGATGATCCCCTGAAAAAAGGAATGGTGACCCACTCTGGTATTCTTGCCTGGAGAATCCCATGGACAGAGGAGCCTAGCAGGTTACAGTCCATGGGGATCACAAAGAGGTGGAAATGACTGAGAGACTAACACTTACTTCAGTTTAGTTCAGTCACTCGTTTGTGTCCGACTCTTTGCAACCCCATGGACTGCAGCACACCAGGCTTCCCTAGCCATCACCAACACCTGGAGCCTGCTCAAACTTATGTCTATTGAGTTGGTGATGCCATCCAACCATCTCATTCTCTGTTGTCCCTTCTCCTCCGGCCTTCAATCTTTCCCAGCATCAGGGTCTTTTTCAATGCCTCAGTTGTTCGCATCAGGTGGCCAAAGTATTGGAGTTTCAACTTCAGCATCAGTCCTTCCAATGAATATTCAGAACTGATTTCCCTTAGGATGGACTGGTTGGATATCCTTGCAGTCCAAGGGACCCTCAAGAGTCTTCTCCAACACCAAAGTTCAAAAGCATCAGTTCTTCAATGCTCAGCTTTCTTTATAGTCCAACTCTCACATCCATACATGACTGCTGGAAAAACCATAGCTTGGACTAGATTGGACCTTTTTTAGCAAAGTAATATCTCTGCTTTTTAATATGCTGTCTAGGTTGGTCATAGCTTTTCTTCCAAGGAGCAAGTGTCTTTTAATTTCATGGCTGCAATCACCATCTGCAGTGATTTTGGAGCCCCCAAAAGTAAAGTCTGCCACTGTTTCCACTGTTTCCCCATCTATTTGCCATGAATTGATGGGACCAGATGCCATGATCTTAGTTTTCTAAAAGTTGAGTTTTAAGCCAATTTTTTCACTCTCCTCTTTCACTTTCATCGAGATGCTCTTTAGTTCTTTTTGCTTTCTGCCATAAGGGTGGTGTCATCTGCATATCTGAGATTATTGATATTTTTCCTGGCAATCTTGATTCCAGCTTGTGCTTCATCTAGCCTGGCATTGTGCATGATGTACTCTGCATATAAGTTAGATAAACAGAGTGACAATATACAGCCTTGACATACTCCTTTCCCAATTTGGAACCAGTCTGTTGTCCCATGTCCAGTTCTAACTGTTGCTTCTTGACCTGCTTACAGATTTCTCAGGAAACAGGTAAGCTGGGCTAGTATTCCCATCTCTTTAAGAATTTTCCACAGTTTGTTGTGATCCACACAGTCAAAGGCTTTGAGGTAGTCAATAAAGCACTTACTTTCTTACTTATATGTATTGAAATGTTTGGACAGACTCATGCCTGCAAATTGTTCTAAAATTTACATAGAAAAACTGTGTAAATATTCTCTAAAATTATTTAGAGCATGAATGAGGCATAGCATTGGCAAAACTTTTACTATTAAGATCTGTGTAATTGTCTATTTTACATTCAGTATTATCTTACATTAAAGTCAAACAAAAATAATATTTTTGATGTTATGAATGTTAAATGTAATACTTATAATTTTGTTTCATCTTTACTTTTTTCTCCAAGTACCAAGGACACTGTGTAATAGTTTTACTATTTTTTATTCAACTTGACATTGGATATCCTAGCCAGAACATATGGGCAAGAAAAGGAAGTAAAAGGCACCCAAATTGAAATGGAAGAAGTAAATAGATGATACCATATAGAGAAAATCCTGAAGATTCCACAAAATTGTGTTAGAACCAAAACAAATTCAGTAAAGTTGCAGGATAAAAAAATCATAAAACATCAGTGATATACCTATGATTACATATGTCCACTTGTGTTTTTAAAATAACTCAGTTAAGCTATCAAATTTCTTCCCAAAAGCTTTTTTGTAAGAAAACTCTAACTTTGGGAAAATGAAAATTTCCTGTTTGGTTAAAGTGCTTGATGACCAAATATATAACTGCACATAATTTTCTAAAATCTGCGGAAATGTTTCCTGCTTATTCAAGCATTTTTTATTGCTAACCAAAACAAAGGAAAAGATGAAGTATTAAAAATATTTCAATTTTTAAAAATTGCAACCTCAACTTTAGATTAAAGGATAAGTAACATTATCAAATCCTTGAGTCAAAATATTATAATCATTAGTTCTAAATTTTGTTTTACTAATATAGCATACTAATTATATGAATATAAATCAATCAGATATTAAAGTATAACTCTCATAATGTATTACCAAAAAATTGAAACCATTTAAGAAGGTAAAAGACTCTAAAATTGTCAGTTAAGACAGTAGTTAGATACAGTAATGTACTCTCTAATTAGAATATAATTATAGAATGTATCGGTCATCCATATATTAGTGATTATTGCTATCACAAAATGATAACATAATTAAATTATTAATAACAACATATCCTAGACTAAAAATAAGTCATTTTGAAATAAATTTATAACAAGTATCCCCCAATTCCAAAAGTATGTAAAAGGTATATTTAGGAATAATCATTAGAGTGGCTTTTTAAAAGTAACAAAAACTTTTAAAAGTTAAAAAAAAAAATTGCATATCCCCAAATCGGGAACTGTTTGGAAAAATTGATTGTACAGTAATTTTATAGCCATGTATACTCATTTAACATACTATGGGTAGGGAAGAAAGTTCTCCAAAGTACAGATGAGTAAGAAAATTGATCATGGAATAGCAATGATAAAACGAGAAACAATGATAATAATATTTCATAGCACTTACTACTTGCTTACTATGAGTCAGTAGTTTTATAGATATTACTTCATCCTCACAGCTTTGTTTTTTAAGTACTATGATTATCCTTTTTGTACAAAAGAAGATGCTGAAACTCCAAGAAACAAAGAGAATAAGCAACGTGCTCAAGAACTCATGCAGCACAGTTGACGCTTGAACAAGGAAGTTAAGGGCACCCCACTCAGTCAGAAATCCATGCATAACTTTTGAGTCCCCCAAACTTAACTATTAATAGCCTACTGTGACTAGAAGCCTTCCTGATAAACAGCTGATTAACACATATCCAGCATGTTATATGTATTATATACTGTATTCTTACACAGGCAAAGAAATGTTATTAAGAGAAAAGAAAATGCTATTAAGAAAATCATGAGAAAGAGAAAATACATTTACAGTACTGAACTGTATTTATTAATACCTTAACTTTACATCATCTGTTTATAAACTGAATCATCCATCAGTCCAAGTATCATATATTATCTTTTATGACACCAAACACTGTAGACGTTATATGTATTACTACACTAGACATAAAACATGAAAAGATAATATATTCATATTTATTTACAAGGGCATAACAATTCATGCACTGATAACAAAAAAGTAGCAATACAATAGCTTTATGGCATATTAATGTAATCAATAGGATTGCTTCATGGTAGTATTGCCTGTATGCTAATAAATGAATTATTATAAAATTTTTATGGCATACAGTATTACAGACATATTCATAATACAGTATTGAAAACATTGTTATATTAAAAACAGTCATTTATGATAGGTTAATACACAGTTTCTTCAATTATGAGAAAAACATGCTTTATGATAATGCAATTATTTAAAAGTGAAGTTAGAAAACAGAAAACTAACACATTATTAATTTTAAATTAAATATCACTTATCTTCTGCTTATGCAAGGATAGACTAGTGTCTACACATAATTTATGCATTCATGATAATCCTTTTCCTTAATTTTGTCAATGTTTTTGAACTATATTGTTCAATAATTAACTCTCTATGGGAAATGTATTAAATTCCCTGTGCTGTGCTGTGCTCAGTCGCTTCAGTTGCGTCCAGCTCTTTGTGACCCTGTGGACTGTAGCCCTCCAGGTTCCTCTGTCCATGGGATTTTCCAGGCAAGAACACTGGAGTAGATTTCCATGCCCATCTCCAGGGGATCTTCCTGACTCAGGGATGGAACCTGTATCTCCGGCATATTCTTTAACCACTGAGCCATCTGAGAAGTGCATTAAATTCCTTAGTTCAGGATAAAGGTATTGGCAGGATTTTGACCTTCAGAAAAAAATGGAGTCCTTATGTACATTTTAATTCCATGGGACTTCCAAATATTTCAGAGAGCATATTCCAGGCTCCAGATTGAGATGAATGATCATTCTCTATATCTTAGTTAAAACTATACTTCATTTTCTGTAACTTTCTTATGGAGCTTAATTTGATTAATAGTTATAGTTCTATTATTTTTTAAAAAATAAATTAGAGATAACTTTAGTATATTAGCTTATAGTGCAATTTTTGCCTTTCTTTTATTTAATCTTACCTAGATATATGAAAATTAGATAGTCAGAAAATATATAGGAAATGAATTACTGTGAAAAGGAAAAAGTTAATTTCTATGAGGCAAGAGCAACACACAATTTGCAAAGCAGTAATAAGATAAAGCAATTTTAAAGGTTAATCAGAGGAATTTTCATTTAAACAAATTTCTTAACACCAAATTATGAAGATAATTATCACATTTTACAAGTGTCTGTCGCTTTGCAGTTTTTAGTACCATCATATCGTGATTTTTCAAAATTTGATTTCTAAGCCCCAACTATGAGGGGCTTCATTTGTGGCTGAGTGGTAACAAATCCATCTGTAATCTAGGAGAGATGCAGGTTCTATTCCTGGTCGATGAAGATCTCTTGGTGAATGAAAAGGCAACCCACTGCAGTATGCTTGCCCGGAAAAACCTGGACAGAGAAGCCTGATAGGCTATAGGCTATAGTCCACGGGTTTGCAAAGAGCTGGACACGACTTAGCGACTAAACAACAGCAACAACTGTGAGACAGAGGACTGCAGCTGTTTTTGTACGCTCCAGCTGGGGAGATCAGTGCTTGGAGATGTCCTCTAGGTCACAAAGCCAAAGCTTCCAAGCATTGAGTGTTTTTTCTGGAGTGCTTTATTGCTTCTTAATGGAAATTATGATACAGAATAGTTGTGCCAAAGAGGATACTGTCAAACTTAGCTAAAGAAGCTAATTAAAGTACAAAATATTCTTAATGTGAGATTTGATAGCAACTTCTTACAGGTAATTTTGTAGTTATCTAAGTGGCTTTTTATTTCTGAAATTGTGTTGTACCGACTAAGATTTTCTTGCTCTTTTCATTCTTTGTCATTTTTAATATCTTTAGTGATTTTGAAATATTTGGTGCCTGGATCATTCTGCTGCAAATATGACCTGTCATTCCAACAAATGGACTGATTGAATCTGTCACACAGGTGGGATTTATAGTAAATTCACCACAGCACAAGTAAAACCATTAGAAATTGCATTGGTTTAAATGACTGAATATGAGAGCCTCCTGATTCTATCAGCAAGATGGCTTATATTTTCCCTCCAAATGACCATGGAGAGCCTTAAAATTATATCAGTTTTAATGTGCATATGCTGCTGTGTTGATTTCTATTTCAGATCTGTAACATGGTTCTGGTCTGTAGAAGTCTCTATATTGAAATAATTTATGAGAAGGATTAATGAGATTTTTATACTACAAAGTGTTTTGCTTTGAAAACAATGGATATGTATATATATACTATTTCTTCAATATTTTAATTATTATATATTACACACATATAAACATTAATTTAAATGGATTACTCTTTATAGTATCTATAAGAATTTTTTAAATCATTTATTTTATTTTAGCTTTCAGACTGTCTCATTGAAATGGGAAAATATTGTAATGAATCAGAAAGAATCTACATCTTGGAGTAAGTGTTCAATATTGATAATTGGAAAAAGAATCAGTGATTTTATTTTTGTCATTGTTCATACAATACTTGCTGTTCCAAATAATATACTTTGAATACTTTTCACCTTTAAAGAAAATGCAAATTTAACTTTCTAAATTTTAACACGTAGCTATCTTTTTTACAAATATAAAAAAAAAAACATTTCATTATTCTATGTAGACCAATGCATTTTGTTTTGTTCTTTGTCTCCACACACTTGATCATCTGTAGTTTTTAGCTTTTTCAAATTTAATGTAGTCATGTTTCACAGTGTGTCTTACTTTACTAATCTAACAGTTCAATTTGATACTGTGCCTATCTGAATACTAAAACCATAATAAAAATAACCTTTTAATAGTCTTGTAAAACAGAGCACATAAAACAAGAACATTTATTTTAGCTGAAGACATGTGCTAATTTTTTATTGAGAAATGCATTAAACATTGGTACCTCCAACCTCTGATTGAACCTTCAGACTTGTCATATATAGGGGCTGTTGAAGATTTATTGCACAATATAAAATTAGGCATATACAGTAAACTTGATAGTAAATGACCTTTGCAGGCAGGAGACTGCACAGAGAAAAGTTGCACAACAGAAGGGGATATGACGAACATATTTAGACATTCAAAGATGAGTGATGGAAACTGAAACACATAAAGAGAAAAAAATATTCTCCAATGAAATAGATACACAGAAAATGTACTTTCTGAAATGAATAGATGTTTTTAACATCTCTAATTCATTTGTTATACAACAATCCATACTGAAGAACAGGTGTTTAACTCCAAACATACAAATATGCCTATTTAGTCATGCCAGTTTCACAAAGTACTTATAAAGTATAAATATAAAAAGATCTGTTTAATACATTAAAAAAGTACAAATTAACAGAGCAATAAAGACTCACTTAAGGATAAATATGTGTCAAAAGCAAGCACCCTATGATCTGACAGGAGGTTGATTTCACTGTGAATTAAATTTAACACATGCTTCATTTGCTGATAAATCCATTTCTCTCTCTTTCCTCTTCTGTCCTGTCTTTCCCTCTTCTCTCTCCCCTTTTCTTCCTGCTTTCCCTCTTTCTCTCCTCTCCTTAAGTGTATTAGTGAATTGTCCATAAGTATCGTCTTTTCTGTGAATAAATACAAAAACGCCTACTTCAGCTCAAATTTATTGGCATGATGACCTAATGAATTTTTAGTTGGAATTGGGCAAAAAATATCTTGAAGCTTTAATATTGCTTGCTCAAAAAGTTTAAAGAAAAAAATGTTATATCAGAAAGACAAAAAGCTGTATAAAAATATTTCAAGGTGATGTCATTTATTTCTTACTAATGAACATGCATTTATTGATTTTTGAAAGAAAAATTCAAGCCTACACCTGTTATCAAAAAGCAGTGCCGATAATTGTTAACAATGGTGATAGTCTGTCTACAAATGGAATCAATTTTTCTCAATATGATAGAGAAATTCATATTTTATAATCTATTTTCCACAATATACAAGAGTGGATGGCACTTGGAAATTTTCTTAAAATTTCTGGACACATAATTTCCTGATTTTTGTGTAAGTTTAAGTTATGTCGTATGGATCCATGGGTTTTTTCCCTGTGTAAAAGAGCTAAGGTACTCAGAGAGGCATATTAAGATCCTTTGGTGTTTCGAAACATTGAAGCATACTTTCATTTTTTTTTAAGGTAAAATATCTACAATTAACCATTTTCCTATCAAATTGGATTGTTTCTTCTAAACAAATGATGCATTTGTAGTACTTTATTAATATTGGCATCGGTTCAGTTCAGTTCAGTCACTCAGTCATATCTGACTCTTTGCTACCCCATGGTCTGTCCACGGAATTCTCCAGACAAGAATACTGGAGTGGGTTGCCGTTCCTTTCCCCAGGGGATCTTGCTGACCTAGGGATCAAACCCGGATCTCTTGCATTGCCTGCAGATTCTTTACCATTTGAATTACTAGAAGCCAGACGCAGTTGTTCACTTCTGAGCTCTAAGAGCAAACATCAGGTAATAAATCATATCAAGGTTTTTAGGGGATGCAGAGGAAGTGGGAACATTCTCCTGTGGTAAATACTCTTGTGCCATCATACCCCTTTAACAGATGGTACTGTTTAGCCATGAAATTGAATTGAGTAGCATAGCCTTTCTCTTTTTCTTATTGCAGAGATTCAATACAAGAGATAAAAGGGAAATCATAACTAAGGGCTGAACCTGATCATTAACACAGCTTTGCCCTCTTATTGTTTTCCTGTTCAGAGACTCTTCTGGGATTTTGTTAAAGATGTCCCACATTTTCTTTTTATTTTTTTAAATCTTTATTGTTTTCACTTTTCTTCCTTCTTTTTTTGATAGAATTTCTTTTTGGTTAGAGATTACTAAGACAAAAACAAACAAACAAAAAACACCCCAACCAGCTACCATCCTTTTGACAGAGTTCAGAGGGAAATCTTTATTACTAGAATAAAGATTCCAGATGAAGAAAAAATATTTTTCTTACCTGCATTTCTTTTTTTTTTTTTTTGATTTTCTCTCTCTTTTTTTTTTTTATAAATTTATTTATTTTAGTTGGGGGCTAATTACTTTACAATATTGTAATAGTTTTTGCCATACATTGACATGAATCAGCCATGGGTTTACATGTGTTCCCCTTCCTGGACCCCCCACCCTCTTACCTGCATTTCTTCTCCCCACTGCTCCCTACATGATATCATTGAAATCCATCTCACTCTTTTTTTTTTTTTGATCTTTGTTAATTTCTTTCACTTTTAATGGAAGTAGACTTTGAAATACTGACATGAAGGTTTGTGCGTGAAGTAAAGCTACTTGAAGGACTGCAAAGGTGACTCGGTAAAGAATGCCTGTAATGCAGAAGACATAGGACATGTGGGTTTGATCCCTGGGTTGGGAGGATCCTTTGGAGGAAGAAATGGAAACCCACTCCAGTATTCTTGTCTAGTGAGTGCCATGGACGAGAGGAGCCTGACAGGCTGCAGTCCACTGGGCCTCAAAGAGCTGGACACAACAGAAGTGACTGAACATGCATGCATGCAAAGCTGGTCGAAGACATTGCCCAAGAGAAATACCACTTCCTCCATTCTCTTTTGTCTTCCACATGGCTTCACTGCAGGCCTGCCTAGTAATTCTCCAGTCATTTCTTCACTGTGCAGCCTAGAATGCTGCCTCGAAGACCTTCTCCTAAGATTTATGTGCTTTTCTGTTTTCACATTGTGAAGCTACTAAGGTGACTGCAGTAAAGTTCACACATGAGAGTAAATTTTGCTGCAACTAATGGTTGATGAATAGCTAAATTACGGTGTTTGAGATTTTATATATATCTGTAAAAATGTTTATTAATAGTAAAGTTCTAGTGTTGGGCTAAAATGGTTCAAAGTTAGGATGACACAAGGAATTCAGTGTTTTTTTTTTTTTTATACATTTATTTATTTTAGTTGGGGGCTAATTACTTTACAATATTGTAATAGTTTTTGCCATACATTGACATGAATCAGCCATGGGTTTACATGTGTTCCCCTTCCTGGACCCCCCACCCACCTCCCTCCCCATCCCATCCCTCTGGGTCATCCCATTGCCCCGGCCCTGAGCCCTTGTCTCATGCATCGAACATGGAATGGTGTTCTGTTTCACATATGATAATATAATGTTTCAATGCTATTCTCCCAGAACGTCCCACCCTCACCTTCTCCCTCAGAGTCCATAAAATTGTTCTATGCATCTGTGTCTCTTATTCTGTCTCGCATATAGGGTTATCGTTACCATCTTTCAAATTCCATATATATGCATTAGTATATGGAATTCAGTGTTTAATTCAACAAGGTATACACTTTTTAGAAATACATTAAGCTGTTTGGAGTGTTTTAGACACTCACTAGAAGTAAATTAAAAATTCAGATGCTCTTTTGGCAATCCACATATATTGTTTAATTTTTAATGAATTTTCTCTTTCTTTACTTTGCTCCCAATAAAGTCACTATTAACCTTTTTATTTCTTATTCTTTATCCATTCAACATAGTTTTATTTAGCACTTATGCTGTACCAGGTACTATGATGACCTTGAAGATACAGTAGTGGTCAAGATCATGAAGTTCTTGTCTTCAAGATATGTACAGACTATTTAGAGAAACAGAAATAAATGATACAATGAGTGCTGCAATGGAAATAATTACTATGGAAGCTTGTGAACTTATGGCTTCTGATCCCATTCTTCTGCAATTATAGGAACATAACCTTCTTGCCTTCCTTTCTTTCCACAATCAATCCTGTCTCACTTGGAGAATTTTTTCCTAATGTTTAATGGATGAATGGTTGTCTAAGGAGGCCTTAAAAATAGCTGTGAAAAGAAGAGATGCAAAAGGAGAAAAGGAAAGATATACCCATTTGAATGCAGAGTTCCAAAGGAGAGCAATGAAAGATAAGAAAGCCTTCCTCAGTGATCAATGCAAAGAAATAGAGGAAAACAACAGAATGGGAAAGACTAGAGATCTCTTCAAGAAAATTAGAGATACCAAGGGAACATTTCGTGCAAAGATGGGCACAATAAAAGATAGAGATTGTATGGACCTAAGAGAAACAGAAGATAATAAGAAGAGGTGGTAAGAATCCACAAAACTATACAAAAAAGATCTTCACAACCTAGATAATCATGATGGTGTGATCACTCATCTAGAGCCAGACATCCTGGAATGCGAAGTCAAGTGGGCCTTAGGAAGCATCACTATCAACAAAGCTAGTGGAAGTGATGGAATTCCAGTTGAGCTATTTCAAATCCTAAAAGATGATGCTGTTAAAGTGCTGCATTCAATATGCCAGCAAATCTGGAAAACTCAGCAGTGTCCACAGGACTGGAAAAGGCCAGTTTTCATTCCAATCCCAAAGAAAGGCAATGTCAAAGAATGCTCAAACTACCACACAATTGCACTCATCTCACACGCTAACAAAGTAATGCTCAAAATTCTCCAAGCCAGGCTTCAATAGTATGTGAACCATGAACTTCCAGATGTTCAAGCTGGATTTAGGAATGGCAGAGGAACCAGAGATCAAATTGCCAACATCCACTGGATCATTGAAAAAGCAAGAAATTTCCAGAAAAACATCTATTTCTGCTTTATTGACTATGCCAAAGTCTTTGACTGTGTGGATCACCACAAACTGTGGAAAATTCTTAAAGAGATAGGAATAGCAGACCACCTGACCTACCTCCCGAGAAATCTGCATGCAGGTCAAGAAGCAACAGTTAGAACTGGACATGGAACAACAGACTGGTTCCAAATCAGGAAAGGAATATGTCAAAGCTGTATATTGTCACCCTGCTTATTTAACTTATATACAGAGTACATCATGCACAATGCTGGACTGGATGAATCACAAGCTGGAATCAAGATTGCCAGGAGAAATATCAATAACCTCAGATATGCAGATGGCACCACCCTTATGAAGAAGAACTAAAGAGTCTCTTGATGAAAGTGAAAGAGGAGAGTGAAAAAGTTGGCTTAAAGCTCAACATTCAGAAAACTAAGATCATGGCATCTGGTCCCATCACTTCATGGCAAATAGATGGGGAAATAGTAGAAACAGTGACAGATTTTATTTTTTTAGGCTCCAAAATCACTGTAGTTGCTGACTGCACCCATGAAATTAAAAGACGCTTGATTCTTGGAAGAAAAGTTATGACCAACCTACACAGCATATTAAAAAGCAGAGACATTACTTTGCCAACAAAGGTCCATCTAGTCCAAGCTATGGTTTTTCCAGTAGTCATGTGTGGATGTGAGAGTTGGACTATAAAGAAAGCTGAGCACCTAAGAACTGATGCTTTTGCACTGTGGTGTTGGAGAAGACTCTTGAGAGTCCCTTGGACAGCAAGGAGATCCAACCAGTCCATCCTAAAGGAAATCAGTCCTGAATATTCATTTGAAGAACTGATGCTGAACCTGAAACTCCAGTCCTTGGCCACATGATGAAAAGAACTGACTCATTTGAAAAGATCCTGATGCTGGGAAAGATTGAAGGTGGGAGGAGAAGGGGACGACAGAGGATGAGATGGTTGGATGGCATCACTGACTCAATGGACATGAGCTTGAGTAACCTCCAGGAGTTGACGATGGACAGGGAAGCCTGTCATGCTGCAGTCCGTGGAGTGACAAAGAGTTGGACACGACTGAGTGACTGAACTGAACTGAATGGATAAATTAGCACTTTTAATATAGTTATTTCAAAGTCCCTGTGGAATAATTTGACATCAGGAGTATTTGTGTTTCATCCTCTATTGAGAGTTTCTTTTTTGATCATGGGTCACATTTTCTTCTGCCTTGGAGTGAGTTTAAAATTTTATGACACATGGATATTTTGGACTTCCCACATGGCTTAGTGGGAAAGAATCTGCCTGCCAATGCAGGAGATGTGGGTTCAATCCCTGGGTTGGGAAGATCCCCTGGAGAAGGAAGTGGCAACCTACTCCACTATTCTTGCCTGGGAAATCCCATGAGTAGACAAGTCTTGGGGGCTACAGTCAATGGGCTGGCAAAAGAGTCAGACATGACTTAGTGACTAAACAAAAACAATAACTCCAATGTAATAGAAAAACTAAAAAAAAAAAGAAAAGTTATAACTTAAAAAATTTGAAGGTAGAGTTAATATGTGTTTAACTTTGTAGATCACAACAAACTGCGGAAAATTCTTGAAGAGCTGGAAATACCAGACCATCTTACGTGTTCCCTGAGCAGCCTGTATGCAAAACAAGAAGCAATAGTTAGAAGCAGACAAGGACCAATGGACTGGTTTAAAATTGGGAAAGGAGGATGTTAAGGCTGTATATTGTCACTCTGTTCATTTAACTTATATGCAGAGTACATCATGTGAAATGCTGGGTGTATGAATGACAAGCTGGAATCAAGACTGCCAGGAGAAATAGCAACAAACTGAGATATGCAGATGATATCAATTTAATGGAAGAAAGTGAAGAGGGACTAAAGAGCCTCTTGAGGAGAGTGTAAGAGGAGAGTGAAAAAGAAAACTTGAAAACTCAACATTCAAAAAAGAAAGATCATGGCATCCAGTCCCATCACTTTATGGCAAATGGATGGGGAAACAATGGAAACAGTGACAGATTTTATTTTTTTTGGCTCTGGAATCACTACAGAATGTGACTGCAGTCATGAAATTAAAAGATGCCTGCTCCTTGGAAGAAAGGCTATGACAAATCTAGACAGCGTACTGCCGTGTAAAAGTAAAAGATAAGGAGAAAGTGAAGGGTGCTTCCCTGGTGACTCAAATGGTGAAAAATCTGCCTGCAATACAGGAGACCTGGCTTTGATCCCTGGATAGAGAAGACCCCCTGGAGAAGGAAATAGGTACTGTTTAAAAGCAAAAGATGAGGAGGTCAAACTCTAAATTCTTCTGGAAAGAATGGGTATATTACTGCTGAGTTTTCATTACTCATATTTTTAGTAGCTTCCTACTTTTCCTTTTATTTAGTAGGCACGAATCATCAAGCCTCCTAAGAGATAACAGTTTTGTCTGTAGATTTGAGCAGAGATTGGTTTAGTTAGCACATGGTTTGGCCCTTTGACAAACATGAATTGTTTGTTTGCTCACTTGTTTTTACTTCCCTAAGCCCTCAGAATGTTTCTTGCAGTTGGCAATTGTTGTTTTTAGGTGCCTAACCCTTTCATCTTTTGTGTCACGCTTCTTGTGGTTATGATTTCCTCTTATATCTTGGCATAAGGCATACAGATATTTTCCCAATTGTACTTTAGCTGCTACCAAACCCAATAGTGGTATCTCTTAAATTTTCTACTGTCCTGGCAACATGAAAGGGTTGTGTAGAGTAATCTTCCAAGAATCGCCTAAGCTTTTCTTAGAACATATTGTTTTACAGTGTACTGAATAGCTTCCTAAGGAAGTTTCTTATTTCATAGAATTGAGAATAGTTATCTCAAAAGTATTCTTCTAACCAACAGATACTTTCACTAATTATTTATGGTCAACCCTAAAGTTGATATTACCATAAAAAACAACTTTCATCAGAATCCATTGAGTGGTAAGTCAGGACTTCGCTCATGGTTTTGAAAATTGCAATGATATTCTTTTCCTGAACTTTGTCTTTCTTTTTGTATTCTTAATATTGGGGTTTTAAATTTCTTTTGGAATAACATATTTTCATATATTATATTTAATTTGACTGCACAACACTATTATGAGAGAGAAACCATCCTAACAGAATTTGCTTCTGATCCAACATCAAAAAATCTTTAAAAAACTCTTTTTTATCAGAAAATGTATTCAGTTAGTAAATAAATATTATGGGATAATACATAGTAAAATAAATTATATTAAAATGCCTTAGGAACTGTTATACAAAGTTTAATTACTTTTGCTGTTAGTAATTATTATTATGTTCTCTTAATGGTCCATATGAATATATTTAATGTGAAGACAAAAAGTGAGCCAGTGAAATCAAGTCAATTTTCATTTGTAAAAAAAAAAAAAAAATAAAAAAAAAAAAAAAAATTTTCATTTGTGTAAGGACAGTATTTTGCTGGTTATAGAACAATATGGTCAATGGTTGTTAAAATTCATCACTATGAATTTTATTCTTATGTTTTTCTAGTAAATTCTCTCCACAAAAAAGTTGTCTTTGTAGTTGATAAAGAATGGATCTGAAGTAAATTTCCTGAGTTGGTATTCAAGTTTGTTCATGAAATTTATTATCTGTAAAATTGAGCTAGTTAAAACCTGGAAGAGTTGTTATCAATTTAATAATTTTTATTTAACAGGATAAAAGATTTGCTTTTATCAAATATTTGACAACCTTCAACTTTCAGTTTTTGCAAATGGCTTTCTTTCATATTAGAAACATTGGATGTACATTCCCTAATCATCCCTCTACCCATATCTCTGAGCCTATGGTCATCTATATACTTTTCTTCTCTAACAATAAAGAAAACATCCTCACATCTCAAAGATAAACTCCTCATGTTTACTTGGAATTCTTTGTTTTTCCTTTTGTCAGTACTGAGCTCCTTCAATTTATCCACTTCCTGTTTGCTCACAAATATTTTTGTAGTTGATTATTCTCATTAACGTTTCAATGTCACCCATCATCTATTATTGCGTGTGTTGATAGCATCCGCTTTGACTCCCTCTTCAGCCTCTCATTCTTTTCGCTTCTTGACCTAGCCTCACTCTCCTTCAAGTGCAAACTTCTTGAAAGAGTTGTCTCCATGTGGATGTTGCTTTTTCATCACTTTCCATTCATTTTTCAACTAACCTAATTCTTGGCTTCCACTTGCATTTCTCCATCAAAACTGCTCTGGGTAATATCACTTATCAAACCCCACGCTGTTGAATTTAAAGCACACTCATTCTGTCATCTTAATATCCTCCCTACATCATTGCAACTAGTGATTACTCCTTAAACGTTTTCATGTCGTCTTTCCCAGTGGCCTTCATGACATCATATTTTCCTGGTTCTCTTTCTTTCTTTTCTTTTCTCAATTTCCTTTTCCAACACCTATTCTCAAGTGCTTCTCAAAGTTTAACATGTTAATTATCAAGAGGTCTTCTAAATGCAAGATATGAGTCAACAGGTCTGGAGTGGCACCTGAGACACTGCATTTCTAAGAAGTATTCAAGGAATGCTGACACTTATTTCACAGACCACATTTGAGGAATAGTTTCTATAAAATCCCTAGAAATCCTCAAGACTCATTCATAGACTTTATAACCTCTCATGCAAAATTATCTCTCTAGGCAATTTCATCCATTCCTATGGTTTTAAATGCAATACACATGCTGATGGGTCTCAAATTTAAATACCATTCTGGACTCCTTTCTAATTTCCCGGTTCATATATTAGTTACTACTTGGCATTATCTCTTAAAGGTGTTATTGTTATTGTAAATGTCTGATTCCAAAAGCTGAACTCAAGCTTTCCTCCAAATCTTTCCTTCTTTTTATTATCCAGTTCAGTCAATGATACCTCCACCCAACCAGGAGCTTCCCTGATGGCTCAGCAGGTAAAGAATCCACCTGCAATGAAGGAGACACAGGAGGCGTGGGTTCTATCTCTGGGTCAGAAAGATCCCCTGGAGAAGAAAATAGCAACCCACTCCAATACTCTTGCCCGAAAAGTTCCATGGACAGAGGGGCTACAGTCCAAAAGGTCATAAAGATTTGCACGGGTCTGAACAACTAAGCAGAAGCACAGAAACACAGCCCACAATTTGATGACAAACTCTATCCCTTTTATCTGTCAAATGTGATTCTTTACCAAGTCATATTTCACCTTTCTATGAAATGTATTCAAAAATTGTCCATGTTTTTCTCCTCAAAGTCCCAACTAAGTTCTTATTTTTCAAGATTTAGCTTAGAGATCCATTTTCTCAACATATTTTTCATGTCTGTCCTTACTATTAATAATAAAATAATTTAATTCACCTTGTAAGTTTATAATTATATATATATATATTTCCCTACTCCTAATATGGATGAAGAATGTCACCTGCTGTATTAGTAAACAAAGACTATTGTGGCTATAAGCCATCAGCCACTGTATTCACCCTGACCATGCACCCTGAGGGGACTCAGGATGGAAAAGAACAGAGTACTGGCCCTAGATAGTTAAGGTATATATCGAAGAAATGATTCCAGTGATCCCAGACTCTTGCATCGTCCCATAGAAAAGTGCTAAATTCATTAACCTGAGATGTTTGCACTTCTTAATTAACAGTAATATTTTGATGTTCCAACTACCTGTTTTTTTCTGTTTGTTTGTTGTTGCAAAACTCCCCTACGCTATGTTTCCTGACTCTTCCCTTGCCTCTTTGAAGAAGTCAGTCCCCAGAGCTATCTGGAGGCTGCCTTCCAAGCTTGCATCTTCAGAAAGTTCAACGAATAAAACATAATTCTCAGCTTTTAGGTTGTATAATTTTTTCAGTCAACATACACTAGATTCTCACCATTGGAAAGCCAGAGATTGTGTCAGTTTTGTTTAATATTGTACCACCATCTGATCATCTGAAAGAGTGCTAGGGTTTCTGACATATTTGTTGAATGAATACTTTACCTTGTGTAAAGATAAGAAGATAGCTTTTTAAGCCAGATATCTTGACCTTCTAATTCTGCAATTTATTCTGCCTCTGTGATACTTAAGTCATTCAAATTGAATTAATTTTCAACTGTTGTTAGTTTAAATAGCTGTTTGATTTTTCCCTTAGGCCCTGGCTGCTAGATGGAATGATCCTGATTCCGAACATCAGGAGTACACAGGTACACAAAGTACTGGGCTCACTGAAAACTGGAATTTGGTTAAAACAACTTTTTAGATAATAGGCAGATGAAGAAATGACACCTAGAGTTAAGAAATGCTATTTGCAAGATGTGACATTACAATAATTTTAAAAAGTGAGTTTCTTAAAAACCCCTGATGCTCTTTATCTTAAAAATTTAAAAACTGGTTAATAAAATTTCTTCTACTTTTTATGTGTGTGTATGTAAAATTTATAGGTGACTCTCTTTGGTTTTTACAATAAAATCATGTTATTATAGAAAAAAAAAAAAGACATGCTAGAGCTTATCTAACCAAAAGATGTCAAAATTATTTCCTCTCTAGTGTCAATTAGCTGCTAGTACCTGCTTGAAGTTGTAGGATGAGAATGAGTGAGACACCTGTTTGGGCACAATAGCGAGGAGGGCTGGGATCCATTTGCAATGTCTATCATGGTTGCAGAAGATTGGGGCTTTGTGACATCTATTTCAACTCTGATTTGGTGCATAGACAAATACTTTTGAAATCAGAATATTTTCTTTACTAACACCCCACTACTGGTTCCAAATATAGTTAGGATTAGAATTTAGATTTCTTAACTTTTAAGTCTATTCTATATATTTCTAGAATGTTTTCTTAGTTAAATTTTCCCTACTGTATTTCTCTGTTTATTTAATTTGTTCTAAGGATTTAATACAAATGCATAATCTTTTCTTCTTGTTCTTGTTATTTGATTGGAATAAAATTAAGTATGCTTCTTTAAGGTTTTGTATCAGATTTTCATTTATACAGATGCTTAATGATAGCTAAAGCAAAAAAAAAATCATTGAATTAGTGTTTTTTAATATTCTGATTCTTTTATTATTTTTTAATATCCGACTCTTTGTGACCCCATGGACTTTAGCCTGGCAGGCTTCTCTGTCCATGTAATTTTTCAGGCAAGAATACTGGAGTAAGTTGCCATTTCCTCCTCCAGGAGATCTTCCTGAACCAGGGACTAAACCCACATTTCTTGAGTCTCCTCATTGTAAGGCAGATTCTTTACCACTGTACCACTTGGGGAACCCAATAATTTGCAGACTCAAGTCTATTTAAAATATGTTGCTACCAAATTTAGCTGTATTTTGAAATGCTAAATATTATAATAAATTGTCTAAAAGACAATTACAAATCTCTGCCTTACATCTTTCCCTGAAAATGTTTTATCTTGGAGTATGGCTTATTTTTGTGTTTATTTTAAAATGGAGACTGGAATCAGCCACTTAAATTATTTAGTCACCATAAATAAAAATGTAGAATAGTCACTGAAGTTGCTTTTAAGAACTTTAATAAACATAAAATGACAAGGCTATTTCTTCACTACACTCAGGATCTATGGTAAACTTTGCCTTATTACAATGAAAATGACCATACACTAGTTCACAAAATAGCATTTTTTTCAGAAGCTTTACTGGGTCAATTTTAGTCTGTCTTTGGATATCGCAATGTAATTATATATATTTATTTATTTTATGGAGTTTCCCAAATGGCACAGTGGTAAGGAATCTGTTTGCCAATGCAAGAGACCCAGGGGCCAAGGGTTCAATCACTGGGTCAGGAAGATCGCCTGAAGGAGGAAATGGCAACCCATTTCAGTATTCTTGCCTGGAAAATTCCATGAACAGAGAAGCCTGGCCATACAACCATGGGGTTGCAAAGAGTTGGACACAACTGAGTGACTAAGCACAATTTATTTATATAAATTATAAAGTATATAATCAATTCAGTTCAGTCACTCAGTCTGGCTCTAGGTGAGTGATCACACCATCGTGATTATCTGGGTCATGAAGATCTTTTTTGTACAGTTCTTCTGTGTATTCTTGCCACCTCTTCTTAATATCTTCTGCTTCTGTTAGGTCCATACCATTTCTGTCCTTTATTGTGCCTATCTTTGCATGAAATGTTCCCTTGGTATCTCTAATTTTCTTGAAGAGATCTCTAGTCTTTCCCATTCTGTTGTTTTCCTCTATTTCTTTGCATTGATTGCTGAGGAAGGCTTTCTTATCTCTCCTTGCTATTCTTTGGAACTCTGCATTCAAATGGGTATATCTTTCCTTTTCTCCTTCACTTTTTGCTTCCTGTCTTTTCACAGCTATTTTTAAGGCCTCCTCAGACAGCCATTTTGCATTTCTTTTTCTTGGGAATGGTCTTGATTCCTGTCTTCTGTACAATGTCATGAACCTCCATCCATAGTTCATCAGGCACTCTATCAGATCTAGTCCCTTAAATCTATTTCTCACTTCCACAGTGTAGTCATAAGGATTTGATTTAGGTCGTACCTGAATGGTCTAGTGGTTTTCTCTACTTTCTTCAATTTGAGTCTGAATTTGGCAATAAGGAGTTCATGATCTGAACCACAGTCAGCTCCTGGTCTTGTTTTTGCTGACTGTATAGAGCTTCTCCATCTTTGGCTGCAAAGAATGTAATCAATCTGATTTCAGTGTCGACTATCTGGTGATGTCCATATGTAGAGTCTTCTCTTGTGTTGTTGGAAGAGGGTGTTTGCTGTGATCAGTGCGTTCTCTTGACAGAATTCTATTAGCCTTTGCCCTGCTCCATTCTGTACTCCAAGGCCAAATTTGCCTGTTACTCCGGATGTTTCTTGACTTCCTACTTTTGCATTCCAGTCCCCTATAATGAAAAGGACATCTTTTTTGGGTGTTAGATCTAGAAGCTCTTGTAGGTCTTCATAGAACTGTTCATCTTCAGCTTCTTTGGCATTACTGGTCGGGGCATAGACTTGAATTACCGTGATATTGAATGATTTGCCTTGGAAACGAACAGAGATCATTCTGTTGTTTTTGAGATTGCATCCAAGTACTGCAGTTCAGACTCTTTAACCATGATGGCTACTACATTTCTTCTGAGGGATTCCTGCCCACATTAGTAGATATAATGGTCATCTGAGTTAAATTCACCCATTCCAGCATATAATGTTAATATATAAATGTCAGATACATTTAAGTATATTGAAAATTTTTGTATAAATATATTGATATCAATATATCATGATATATAAAATATACTTTCATATATATAAAATTGAGCTTTTATATATAGCTCAGTTAGTAAATAGATAGCTTAGTTGGTAAAGAATCTGCCTGCACTGCAGGAGACCCCAGTTAGATTCCTGGGTCGGGAAGATCTGCTGGAGAAAGGATAGGCTACCCACTCAAGTATTTTTGGGCTTTCCTTGTGGATCAGATGGTAAAGAATCCACCGGCAATGCAGGAGACCTGCATTTAGGATTCAATCCCTGGTTTAGGAAGATACCCTCAGAAGGGAAAGGTTACCCACTCCAGTATTCTGGCCCGGAGAATTCCACAGGCTGTATAGTACATACATATATGATATATAAATTATATTTTTCATATATATATATATAATAAAGCATGTCAGAAAACTAAAGTTATAAAAGAGTTAAAAGATAACTAATACAACTTTTGTCAGTTATTCATTCTTAAATTTTATGTTTTGCTGTTGTTCAGCGTCTAAGTCATGTCCGACTCTTTGTGACCCTATGGACTGCAGCACTCCAGGCTTCCCTGTCCCTCATATCTTCCATCTTAAAGAGGAAATAATTGACTGGGTTTTCAAGCAACAAATTTTACAAATAGCAATATCCTTACTGAACAAAACTTTGTAAATGAAATCTTTTTTTTTTTTTTGACATTGTTATTTACCTTGAAATTCCTCCAAAGCCCAGAACCATGCTTGACACAAAGAAGCAGCTCAATAAAAATGTAACAGATAAAGAAGAAAATTGAGGTCTCAATACCATCAATTGGAAGTTTGTTAACAATGGTTTTCTTTACTGATTCTGATGTGATATTTTCCTATATACTTTCAGGTACATTTTGCTATTAAGTAACTTAATTTTCATATCTGAAGGCATCTACTGATATATTTTTTTTTTTAGTTCAAAATAACATATTTTAAAATGCTTAACTTTCAGTAAAATGCCCCGGAATATTAGTTCATCTTTATTCAAAACAATCTGATGATCCATGTAGGTGGTGCTAAAAGCTTCTTGATTCATTTATCTCAAACAAGTGGCCAATTACCTGAGTTAAGTCAGTAAAATTTGTTGCTTGGTTGATTTCACTCCTGACTTAAAATGGTCTATTGTTTTGCTAGGTAGACACGAGTTTTATTTTCCACTTTCTGTATCTTTTTAAAGTATAATATTGCTTCTCTTAGCATTTTCCAACATAGTGCTAAATGAATTCTTTGGAAGAATGTACTGTGTAAATTTAAAGAATTTTTACTGTTGCAGATGACTTATTTCTGACAGGCATCTAGTTTGAGAACTCAGTAATATTCAACAAATGCAGAATTTGTTTTCACTTATTTCCCAACAAATTCAAATTTCTTTCTTCCTACAGATGTCTAGCTTGAAATCAGGGATAGAAGAACTTCCCTGGAAATTCTATCCCTATTTAAAAGCAATGCTTTTGAAGCCTTTCCTCTAGGGAATATCAAGAGTGTGTATTTCTTGCATAACTTTTTATAGCAAAGAGGTCTGCAGATTTACCTAGAATATATGCCCTGAATGAATATGTTGTACAAATAAAATATATACTCAACTACTTTCTTAGAAACAGATCTTTTCCTGTTGAATTAGGGAGAGCAGATTTGTGTTTTATTTGGAGCAATATAAAAGACTTTGAAGATTTTCAACTGTAACTGATTTATTAAAAGACTAAATTAAATGTACTTAGGAGTTAAAATATTTTCTGTATTCTAATAGTAATTGTGGAAACAATAAAATGAAAGTTAGCATTTCATTGTCACAGAGCATATTTATTAGGCATATCTTATCTGACTGCTGGGTTTATTCACATCTTGCAAAAGGGAATTTTACAATGATGATTTAAACACATAAAACAGAAATAATATTTTTATTGTGGTCCTTCAAGCTTCAGTCCATGTCTTTTGTGTAACAAAAGACAATTTGTTAAAGCCATAATGTTTATCCAATTGTAATGTTAGTTGTTTTTGTCATACATTCATATTTCTAAATTGTGAGTCTCTTGAGGAGGATAAATTCTCTTTAGACCCCATAACTAGCATGGTACCTGAGTGCCCAAAACATTTTAAATTGAATGAATGAATGAATAAAAAAAATACAGAATTAAGAGATATATCTTACCACATGTTAGGGAATAATAATACCTGCACTGTTTTGGAAAAACTTTACACATGGTGTTTAAGGAATGCAATTTCTTGCCAAATTACCTGGTTTATGGCATGCAGATTTATGGAAATTATTTTATATCTGTGATAATGCTTTACTGTTTAGCATAGGAATGTAGAAAGCTGGGAACTGATATCTGGGGTAAGACCTTCGAATAATATGAACTTTTCCACATGGTGTTGCTCACAGAATTCAAAAGGGACATGTGAAGTGGGGCCCCTACTTCATGTCCTTAATCAATTCTAATTCAAGTATATCATAGTTTATTTTAGCTGTCACTTACAAATGTTATTGGTAACCGTGTCCATATTTATTTAAATCAATCTATGTCCTCTTCTCCTCACTCTTGGGGCTAATGATATCTTTACTTCTCTCACTTTGTATTACTCCTCACACTTTTTTCAAGTACCCAGTGGTGACTTTTTGCTACTAGTTTTTCCATATTTTGCAAAAAATTCTCACAAAATTTAAATCAGTTTTGTATTCATTTAGGCCTAGGTAGGGGCTTCCTGGTGACTCAGATGATAAAGAATTTGCCTGCAATGCAGGATACCTGCCTTTGAACTCTGGATCAGGAAGGTCCCCTGAAGAAGGAAATGGCAACCCACTCCAGTCTTCTCTGGGAAATCCCATGGACAGAGAAGCCAGGCAGGCTATAGTACATCACATCTCAAAAAGTCAAGCACGACTGAGTGACTAACACTTTCACTTTTCAAGCCTAGGTAGGATTCTTATGACTAACATACAGAAGTTTTTGATGGTGAAAGGGAGATATTAAAAATAGTTTCTTATGAAATTGTTTTTGAAGAACAGTTTTTAATTTTCATGGAATTAATACAATCTAAAGATATTTATGCTGATTTCCTAAAATACAATTCTTCTCGAGCCACAGAGATTAATATATATATATAGGATTTTCTTTTTGGCAGTGTTTTCTTTATAAGTATTTGTGTTTCATATGTTTTTATTTACAACTGTCTGGATTAATCTATTTAATAAATATTTCAACCTCTTTGATATGCTAGGTATCATTTTAAGTCCTGAAGGTACTCAGTGAGTGAAAACAAAAAAGAAATGGTCTTCACCGAGCTTGAATTCTTGAGAAGGAAAACAAATAATAAACAAGATTAATAAGTAAAATATATATTCACAGTTATTATGATGTAAAAGCATTAAGGAAAAATAATGCATTTTTTAACTCTTGGTGTATCTTCGACTTCCTTCCAGACTCTATAATTTTATGTTGTTCCAGAGCTCAGAAACTAATTTGTGATATTTTTTCTTCCTTTCAGGAAAAAAAAAATGTCTTATTATCTTTAAAAAGCACTTACCAAGAGATTTTACAGGTAATAATTTTAGCCTACTGTGGTATGAGTAGATAGAATATGATATGGGGTTTGGGACAGGAAAGAGGTCATGGCAGGTCAAGTGTCGCTGCACAAATCACATAGTCCATGGGTCTTCCAATATGGAGGACGCAATCTAATACCTCAGTGGTCATTTGCAGGGCATTGCTGGAAAAAAACAAAAAACAAAACAAAACTAATGATAATATAGAACTGATTTAAAGCAAAATTAAGTGGCACTCCTAATAGAGATTTGGTGCTTAACTTCATTATATCTAATCTAATTGTTCTGATAAATCAATAGGTTAGGCATTGTTACCACTTTAGATGAGATTTTGAGGGGTAAAACACTATCCTCATTCATTGGTTAGGTGCAGAGTTAAAATTAGCACAGAAGTCTGCTTGATTCATTCCTACTCTTTTCTCCTGAGAGCCGGACTATCTTACTGTTCTTAACTCCTATTTCTTATTTTTTATTAGTAAGTCCTTGAAAATTAGTGTTTCCTAAAGACTACTCCATTGAAAAATTAGTCCTAAGGAACATTGAAAAGAGTTTTTTTAAAAAAGTTATTTGAAGTAAAATATTTGATTAATAATGATTAAAGATAGTTTTTTAGCTTTAATATTTCCCAAAATATTTGGTATATAAATATGCTAAGGAATTGCCAAAAATGTATAGAACATCATTTAAATGAATCCCACATTTTTATGAGTATAAATCTCTTTTTTTGTTTTTGGGTGGAATATTCTGAGATCGGTGTACTAAAGAACATAATTATCATAGTGCTCTTTTAAAACAAGGTTTTCCTAGAAAATGCTAGCTAATGATCAGCAATTTAGAAGACTGATTCCAGGATATCACCTTTATTTCCACTCTAGTGTTTAGTTATTATCATAATTATGGTCTCAAACTTGCCACATTTTTAGAGAAACAACAAAGAAAATGTGAATATAATTAACTTCATATAAAATCAACAAGTCCCAATTAGTTGTAATGACAAATTCTAACATTCTTGAATAGAAAACACTAAATCCAAAATAGAATTAATATAGGCATTCTACCACATTGCTGACCATTGATGGATATTGATCACAACATTGTCATCATATACGGAAACTACTAGGCTGCATACCATCACTTCAGATTATTTGCATAAAATATATATTTACGTTAATATGTGCACTGTATTTCATGTGTCAACTTTCAGCAATGTTTTGAAAATGCAATCACATATGTAGAAATATTTGAAAACAATAAGTAGCAACACTGGGGCAGCTACAGAATTAAAATCTATCTGGAAACTTACCTGTAAACCATGTTAATTTTCCATTGACAAAATTTCTCAAATTGGACAATAATGCTTTGATTTTTCCCCCCACAATGTTTTCCATACTGCACTTAGTTATATTTTTTGCATCAGGTATATTTGTATAGTTAAAAAGAAATCAAAATTAGAATAAGTCAATTAATCTCTTGAATTATCACTGACCACTTGTTATCAATAGTAATGTGCAAATACTTTCCTAATTCATATTTTCATCCCTTATGTCTATGGCTCACTTTGTTCATGGCATATGCTGTTGCTGTTATAATTCAAAGTATGTCACTTCAGCCAATCTGGGCAACGGTCTTGAAACATTGAAGGGATCAACATCATTCAAGAAGACCGTATACAGCAGGTCAATAATTTAGGAAATGATTTTCTTTGTAGAGGGCTTCCCTGATGACTTAGACAGTAAAGAATCTGCCTGCAACGTGGGAGATCGAGGTTTGATTCCCAGGTCTGGAAGATCCCTTGGAGAAGGAATGGCTATCCACTCCAGTATTCTTGCTAGACTATGTGATATTTCTTATTTGAAGCAATCCTTATTTACTGTACAATGTATACAAATAAGATTGGTTTTAAATTTGTGATTGTCTAAATTTCTAACTATGAGCTAAATTTGTGGATATTTTAAGAATTAATAAGAGAAAGGTATTTATTTCAGAAATAGCATCAATTAGAGGGGCCACTGACTTTCAAAGGATAGGTATAATTGTAATAATACTGAATAGAATACGACTGTATTAAATAGAATGTGGGGATTGGGTGATACAAGAAATGGCTACTGAAATGTAGTATTTTTCTACACTTTTATTCAAGACTTAGATTAAACCCAGCTCATTTGTGATTGAGAGCTATCTGATGATAGTTGGTATTCTCTAGGAAAAATTAATTGAGGGTCAATGTTTTATTCTGAGTAAAAAGCAGGACTGGACCTTCTGTATCTCTCAGCAGGATTCTGGGAAAGCTTGTCTGAATCAGTCTATTTTGAAGCTATATTAACAGAGATTATGTTTTAGGAGAAACTAGAATGGATTTGAACACTGACATGCTTTTCAAAAAATATGTTTCCTACAGAAAAAAAACACCTATGTATAAATTGTTTTCCCTATGTTTTTTATCTCCTTCAGAAATACTTTTAATTTGGAACGGTGTTTGTCTTTTTTAGGCACACCTAACTGTTTTCCTTTTTGCTCTTTTGACATATTTTAATAAGGTTGTGTAATAATAGGTACATTTTTCTATAATGAAGGTTAGATTTATTTTTCTTAAAATACAAAATGTCTTTTTTTACCTTAGAAAATAACACACATTTTCTTAAAAAAATGTTTGATTAGTAGTAAAGTATTGTTTAAATATAGTGCAAATGTACTAACCAGTGACGATTATCATATATTTCAACGTTTTAATTACAAAACAAAAAGTGTGTGTATGTATGCATGAACATATACACATGAGTATTAACCATTCAATGTAAAACATTACTTATCATCAATGGGTTATCTTCTGACGTTGCACTGGAATAGAACTATAAAGTAAATAATGAATTGTGGAATGCAGCCAGGCTTGCAGAAAATAACTATTTGAGGGATGGTGCATGAACAGAAAGCTGTAATTTTGACAGGTGGCAAGGTGTCGTGTCACCAAGCCTTTCTAAAGCCTCATATCTCATACCTATTGATTAATGGCTCTAATTAAGGAATGAAATCAAGCATGTGAAGACAGGGGATCGCTTTAGGTCCTTGTTTGGTAGTTTTCTCTTCCTGGCACACAACTCATCCATCTAAATATCATGCTTTTTCATTTATTATTGCTGTATGGTATCACAAAAACAGTAGAAGGGGTGCATTCTGATCTCATCTTGATCATGCAAAAATGTGAATTGGCAAAGGCTGAAGTAAGAGAACTTGCCAGAATATCATTTGAATGAGTACCGCTGTGGCAAAGTACTGCACTTTCTAATGCTTTGATGGGGATTTGGGACATGTTCAATGGCCTTTGAAATCAAGCTATTATATTAGTTTACATTCTTGGACTTGATCTTGCAAAGTTCTTACTTACAAAGCTCTCAAATTGACTATTTTAATTTCAAATATTTTGGTAAGTTGATAACAAAAACCCCTTTAAGAATAGCAGATGGCATTGGGATAGCAGAGAAGAAAAAATAAAACAGGCTATATTAATGAATCTTAAAGAATATCAGTTATGCCACAACTGTTCCCTCCCATATGGTTTACTAACAAGACCCTGAATCTGACATTGTGCTACACAGCTAAGCAAGTCCCAGAGGATGTTCCTGATTCTTTGGCCCCACATTAAAATGTTGTCTCCCTAGCACATATTCAGCATTAGGCTAGTTGCAGAGAGCCACCAGCTGGAACCTGTAGTATACATGGCAAAATATTCTCTCATCTTTGTAAATCATAAGATAAAATTGTATTCTATGTCTCCCAGTCTCCAAGAAACTTTTATAATATTTTAAAATGTTACATGTAATATTATTAACAAATTAATACTTCAGTGGCATTAAACATAATTATGTAGTTCTACAAAGGTGTTTATCCATGTTACATAGATTTTTAATCATGTGCCATGTAGATTGAAGTGTACAATTCAAATAAAGTGAGGTTAATTCTTATGGTTTAGCAAGAAGAGATTTTATTTAAAATGTTAATGTATATTTCCTCATTCACTATTTGACTTTGGTGTCTTATAACATAGATGCATAAGATTATTTTGTTCTAAGATGCTTACTTAACTACATGCCCAGCCAGTTTTAAAGAGAGATTACATGTATATTGAAACAGTCTCAAATGCTTTATTTTATCATAAACTCTATACTCATATTTTTTCATAGAATCATAGTTTAGAACATATTAAAGAGTTTTAAAAGATTAATATAACGGTGGATACTGTCAACTTTTCCAAAGTGGGATAACTCTTTTGCCTTTTACTCAAGAAAAATAATATAGTTAAGTTGCACCAAAATTAAATTAAACTATTTTAAAAGTATAGATAGCTGAAATTATTAAGGACATCTCATATATTTGGATTTTCTTTACTTGAACTTTAAAAATTGGAAAATGACTACAAGAGGTTAGTTTTATTTTTCTCAAGACTTATTGATTATTATGATGAGATGTTAGATGAGATTATTAGATATATGATTCATATTTATTCAGGTATATGTATGACCACAGAAAAACATGCAGTGCCTTTAGAGATTAAAGATGCTTTTCTTTCTACATTTTTTCAATTAATTTGCTTTTACTGCTTTTCATTTATTAATTTTACACACTATCTTATCTCATTTTAAGAATTTTTAAGACAGAAGTAGTGATAAAATCATTGCTTACTGAAGCAAGTAGACATTGAATCCAGCTATGCACATTAGAAAGATGTTACACACTGCATACTTTTAATAATGATCATTTAGAAGATAATTTTAGCATCCACACAAGGGAAAAATGGATTTTTGATGAGTTCTTATATGACCATATGTGGTATTAGTCAGTGTGAGGTATTGCTAGCAAGCTCATTGCTTTCAAAAATCAAAGTTAAATGGTTCATCTATCATCAGAATTTGTGTCTGGGCGACTTGTCTGAACATCAGTATGATTTATGGTTTGAATTGGAGGAGTCAACCATGCATGTTTCTTAGTTTATCGTTTTATGCTGTCTTCAATTAAATGTCTATAAACACAGTGATGGCTTTATGACATTGTCCATCAATAAAGACTATCAGATTTTGCATGAGAATATGTAATTTTCAGAAAAAATAATGACCTTTTGACTTCTATGTGCCCTGTTCTTCCTATTATATACATGTATATATAGCATTGCTTTGCAGAAAACTTTATGATCCAATTTGCCATATGAAACAATTACTTATTTTGTAGAATAGTTGTAATTATTA
This sequence comes from Giraffa tippelskirchi, assembly GCF_054371585.1. NCBI lineage: Eukaryota > Metazoa > Chordata > Mammalia > Artiodactyla > Giraffidae > Giraffa > Giraffa tippelskirchi. Next base: position 37,964,366 of record NC_137280.1, on the reverse strand, counting down.
TTTGACTTTTTAGAAAACTTAATTATCAAATTATTATAATTTTAGCTGAGGTTAGAGCTCTTTTGTACACTGTATCATAAATGCTTTCATGAGAATGCCAAAAAGAAATACAGGACATGTGTGAATATTTGCTTACATGCTGATTCAATATTTGATTGTTTTATGAAATCAAAAGAGTTAAAACAGGTTTTTGCTAAGAGAAAATAATGTATATGATAAAATTAAATTATTCCACACAAAGGATGAATCCTGGAAAATCTCGTGTTTTCATTTTCTCCAGGACATTGAATAATGATACTTTCAGTCTTCATATTTATGAATGTGATGTATAGTATTCACACTGGCAGCTTCTGGAGTTTGAATCATTTTCTGTGTAGCTCTGCCCTGATAATGCTGTTGACAGCAATGCATTGTAAAAAAGAATTAGTATTCTACTTCTTAAAGCTATGTTGAATATCTTTTCACTATATTTTCTAATAAAAATACAATGTAAAGGTTTTTATATAGTAAATCATCTGCATGTAATTTAAACACAGGAGAACAGAAATGAGACAATTAAGGTAGGCTTAGATATAAATTTCAACAAATACAGCTTTACATGTACATAATGGTTGCATATATGTGGTTTTCATGGTATTGAACAAATTCTTTCCTCCTCTCATATAACAAAAAATAGTGCGTATGTGGCAGGTAAGTGAGGTCACCAACCAATGCTTATCAAGGTTCACGTCACAGTACTGGGAGTACATTGAGATCCATGCACAGCCATGGATTGAATCTCATATGTCATTATGCATTTTAAAAAATGCATTTTACTTCTGTACTATAAATTAACAGCAGTTGAATCTATGCATAAATTGTCTAGATATTGAAATTAAAAAATGACCTTTGACCTCAATTATCTAGATAATTCAAGAAAGTGAAAATTACATATAGGAATGAAACTACTAGATGGTATTGCAAATAGTCAAAAACATCTGGCTATTTATGAGGAATATTTTGCATGTTTTAGATTCTGCATTTTTGGAAACTATAAGTGGTACAAAAACTCTATGGTCCATATACAAATAGTTATAATTATTCAAATTTTTTTATTGTTATTAAAATAGGGTTGGTGTGCTACCAATGCAATTATTATCATCAAATAGTCTAAATCACTGCAGACATATTCTGGAAAACTGAGATTTCTGGGACATTTCTAAAGTTTAAAATTCTTATTTTGATCATACCTCCAGGAAAATGTTATCAATATTAAAGACTTTTTAGGAGATGATCTGTATTGACTGACATTTCTTTAACTTTTCACTGTTTTCCAGAGTATGGTCTGTGGGTATATTCTCCAGGTCCAATTGTTCTGGGAGAATATTTCATTTTTATTCTTTTGACGGCTAATATAAGAACTAATTATTAATAAAAATATATGATTTAAGGAACACAACTGAAAGCTATTCATAAAAATGTTTAAGTTTCTTGACCATTGTTTCTCAGACTTGAATCTGAATAATTTTTTCAGGAATGGAATATTTTTTCACCTTAAAAGAAGAACTTGCACTCTTTGATTTAAAGAAAAGATGCTAAGTAAATTTTTCTTCTTTTTAAAATATTACTTAAAAATATGTATGGTTTAAGGTATAAATAAGCCTGAAAGGGATGGATTTAAAATAGTCATGCTATTGTTAATCAGTAAATTTTCCAAATATCCAAGTTTCTGTTTTATGGTGTATTTTGAAAGAAATGTGTGTTATGATTAAGAAAAATAAGTTCTTGCCATTTGGGAGCTAAAATATCAAATATCCCCTTTTTGTTTTTAAGATAGTTACTTGTTTTTCTAATAATATAGGTTCACTACTAAATTGTTGAGAAGTTTTAAAGTGTGTAAATTCTTAATTACTTTAAGCTACCTTGTGTGTGTGTGTATGTTTGTTTGTGTGTGTGTGCCTCTATGTGAACAGTTGAGATACTTTTATTTATAATTATATGATCTTTTCTTAACATATGGTCACATACTTATCTTGTTATCAAAAATTCTTCATAAAAGTCATCTTATAGTTTTTTTGTACCTTATAAGTAATCTGGCCATAAACTAGTCAATCAATTTTTTATTCCTATTCTTTTATACGCTTTCATTTTTTTATATTATAAAGCTTCAAATGAACACTTCTATAGATAGCTCTTCATTTTATCTTATTGTTTTTCCATTTATTTATTTAGAAAAATAATATAATGCTATGTAATCATGACAAGAATACTTGGTCAGATATATATAAATATACAGTGATAACTGTTTTGAGTACATTTTTCGTAAAACAACATTGCTGATTTGTAAAGAAATTTTAGATTTTTTTCCAAGAGTCAAAGAAATGTTCTCCAGATATGGAGAATTTCTGAAAATAATGGATTTTAGTTCATCTTAATGTAAAACCTTTAACTGTCTTTAGCCATTTTTGTATAGTCTCAATACTAACTAGGAGAACTTATTTTAACGTTTTTGTCTTCCCCCTCTGCCTGTTCTTATTTTATGGTACTCAAGATGGTTTAAATGTATTTATGACATTAGGCTACTACTCTCTCAGTTAAAGAGTGCCTCTTTCAGTAATGTGAACATGAGTAGCACTCTTCATAAGGTAATTTTGAATCAATGTAATCGTGTAAGTACCAGTAACTCACACCATACATTTTCAAAACCTTAAGCAAGTGAAACTCGCTCCACACTCTATCACATCTATGTCTATTGAACTAATAGAAGATCCAAATGAAAATATTTCCATCATTAATATGGATGAGGTATCAGCTTAGAATTTAAACTAAAATATTTGCTTTAAATAGAAACTGTTTTTCTAGAATGATTTGGTTGCTAAAGAAGTGAAGCAGAGTCACAATTTGGAAACATTTAGTTTTGTTCAGTCTGTTTTAAAAAGGAACTTTTTATATAATTTCAGGTAAAGAGTAACAGTTTTTATATGTGTGAATATGTAGACATAGGTAAAATAGATACTCTTGAAAGACCACCTTTTTTTGTTGGTCTTAATCCATTATCCAGAACATACTTTTCAAATAAGATTCATTATCAGTTGATTTTTCTATTGGAAATTTACATAAAAGAACAAATCAATAATAAGGATTCCTAGGTATCAATTTATGTATTGCACATTCTTACTTTAAGAGTTACTAGGCTGCTAAAAATAAGTGACCCAGAATAAAATTGTTTCAAAAATGGTGTGACACTAAAAATAATATTTTTACTATATCATAAAGAGAGCTACTTTCCCATTAAGAGCATTCTGGAAAAACGTGTTTTGTTTCTTGGTTTCTTTTGTGTGTGTAAGAGAAATCTTGGAAAATTAGGCTGTAATGTGTCTGTTCGGCTATATTGATCTCTTTATTAAGCTCAGCTGTTTCTCCAACTTGCCTCCAGTCTCTTCATGACTTTTATATCAAGCACAGACTTTAAATATGCACTTCTGTGTTGAAATTTTAATATGCAATGATATTGTAGTTGATTCAGCCATAGGGGATGCATAAAACAACATAGAAATTATGTGATTACAGAGGCAGAACTAACCCTTAGGAGAAAGAATTGTTTTAGAAAAGTTAGCCATGTTCTCTCAGTTTAGCTTCAGGTTCATAATATGCAAAGTCCTCCTATTGTTTCCAATGAGAAAAAAAAAAAAAGAAGGAGAGCTTTGTTTTTATGGTGTAATATTAATGTTCTATTTTCTTTAGTTTAAAACTATTTCAGTGCTGTGACGGTGGTTTTGTTCTTCTTGGTTTCTGGTAGGACTTGGTGTAATAAGAGGGGTTTATTTCATCATATTTTATTTCTGTTGTTTTGTGGATGTCCACAATTTTGGTCATTTATCTTCAAGAAAAATGTATAAATATTTTCAAAATCATAATGCTCTGACTACTGTCAGAAAAGAAAACATTTGGAAATAGGCACAGATGGATACCATTTAGTTTATGAAGAGTATGACTTTAGAAGTTCTAGTTCATGATACCCAGGAGGAAAATATGTTTATAAATAGCAGTGATTTGATTTGCCACATTTTGATACAGGTGTACCTCTTGTTATTATGCTTCACTTTATTGTGCTTTGCAGATACTGTTTTGTTGTTGTTGTTGTTGTTGTTACAAATTGAAGTTTTGTGGCAATCTTGTGTTGAACAAGTCTATCGGTACCATTTTTCCAGGAGCATTTGGTCACTTTGTGTCTCTGTGTCACATTTTGCAAGGGCAGTTCAATATCCACAGATCAACCAATGTGATACACCACATTAACAAATTGAAGAACGGAAAGGTAAAAACTATATGTCCAAATTAATTTACTTCATATAACTCACTGAGAAGGCAATGGCACCCACTCCAGTACTCCTGCCTGGAAAATCCCATGGACGGAGGAGCCTGGTAGGCCGCAGTCCATGGGGTCGCTAAGAGTCGGACACGACTGAGCGACTTCACTTTCACTTTTCCCTTTCATGCACTGGAGAAGGCAATGGCAACCCACTCCAGTATTCTTGCCTGGAGAATCCCAGGGATGGCGGAGCCTGGTGGGCTGCCGTCTATGGGGTCGCACAGAGTCGGACACGACTGAAGCGACTTAGCAGCAGCAGCAGCAGCAGCAGCATATAACTCAGTCTAACTTAATGTTTTGACTTAGCGGTTGCAGTTGAAGATAACATAAAAGTAGTTCCTACTATACTGACTCTAACTAGATGTTTGGAAAGATGGCTAGCTGCGTGTAGGGTGACCAAGAATTTACTGGTTGGTTTGGTACAACTTACTTAAGAGTTTGAATATTTGTGCTCTTCGACTCTTGATTACCAAACAAAGAATGGGTCTCAGAGGCTTTATGGATCCAGGAAATACTTTTCAAAACAGAATAATGACAGTGGGAGGTAAGCATGATTTATATAGGTTATCTCTTGTAATCTGCACACCTCAGAAAAATAGATAGTTTTAATCTAACAGCATGGACACTGAACCTGATGTCTAAAGGCATTGAAACAACTCAAAATCAAATAGCTGGCAAATGACTAAACTGCTCTGAGTCTTAAGATCTTAGATGAAACCTTCCAATCTTTGCTTCCCTTTTCTCTCCTCATAAGCACATCTAGATACCAGTTAGATAACAAAAGATAAAAGCAAAGTGAGATGATACCATGTCAAACATTTCATTTTACTGTACTTATGATATTTTCTTTGTTTTGAGGTTCCTATGCCTATCTATTTATTTATCTTCCAGGTCTCTTTGATTTCAAAATAAAGCTTACTCTTTAACTCCCTGGAAAGGAGTCCTAGCTTTATCCAAGCCAGAAAGTATATTATTATCTCTTGTATTTGAAACCAAGGAAAGGTTTATTATTATAAAGTGGTTTATTATTATAAAGTAGTTTGTAAATATGAATAAGAACACTAAACAATCCTTTATATGTAAAGTATGTGCCGTGTGGTTAGTCATTTAGTCATGTCCAACTCTTTGCAACCCCATGAACTGTAGCCTGCCAGGCTCCTCTGTCCATGGGGATTCTCCAGGCAAGAATACTGGAGTGGGTTGCCATATCCTCCTCCAGGAGATTTTCCCAATCCAGAGATCGAACCCAGGTCTCCTGCATTGCAGGCAGATTCTTTACCATCTGAGCCACCAGGGAAGCCAAAGAATACTGGAGTGGTTAGCCTATCCCTTCTCCAGGGAATCTTCCTGATGCAGGAATTGAACTGGGACTCAAACTGGGATCTCCTGCAATTCAGGCAGATTGCTCACCAGCTGAGTTACCAAGGAAGCCCTGTCTGTATGTAAATTATGTATATCCCTGAATTTATTTACTTTCACAGTTTTTATACATTTATAAATTGTAGTGTTAGCACTACAATGTCTACATATTCTCCAATTCATTCACTCAAAAACTATTTCAGTATCTGTAATTAGCCACGCAGAGATCTGGGTGCTGGGAACACAGCAGTGAACCCCTCTTAGGGTTCTGGTAAGCACCCCTTCCCTTGTAGCTTCAGGTTCAGGAGTGATATAAAGGACTTCCTTTCTCTTGCAGACACTCAGTTACTGTATTCACTTCTTCTATCCCAGCCACATCTTTGTAATAGTCTTTTAACTTTTATACTAAGCTTTCTCTGTATTATCCACTTAGAATATGTCATCTGTTTTCTACCAGGACTCTGGCTAGTGAAAATACATAGCACACTAACTGATAATGTAACAGATGGAATTGTCTGCCATCCTACTGGAAGAGCAAGGAAGAGCAAAGAAGAGGTCAAGAAAATAATGTAATTAGAGGTGGGCAAAGCTTTTCTCTTTCTTCTTTTAAATTCATGATTGGAAGGGATCTGACACATTCTCTGATACTAGCAAGAGGATAAAGCCTTGGGCTAACATGTTATTGGCTAATGTTTCATCTGTAGTTCCCTTTTAATTAATAAAAAAGAGCTTTCTCTTTCACATGGGTAAAACTGAATACAATATTAAGAATGTCAAATATAATAGTAAGAATTGTGAGAATTTATAAATATTCCTTAGTATCTTTATCAAAGATTCCATTGAAAGTATAATGATGACTGCCTCTATCATGAACTTTTAAAATGATAATCTCAATGATATTTCTACTTATCATCTTAACATAGGAGTAGAAGTTATTTAAAAGTATTTTCAGGTGGACTTGTCACTTCTGTTTTTAATTCATTCATTCAACAATTTTGACCAGGAACCCAGGTTGGCAGTGAGGATTGAAAGTAAGGACTCTGACATCAAAGTCTTCATAATCCATTAGCATAAACAACAAAGAAAAGTAGTTAACACAATGCAGTGCAGTGATTATTATATAATGGTTAACACATAGAATGCCATGGAAGTAGAAGGAAGACCTAAGAGGTACTTGAAAATATCAAGAAATGAAAAATTAGTTTCAGTGAATTGAGTTGATGGTGACTAAACAGTTAGAGGAAGGAGATATATTACTTTGAAATACCTTTTATGAACATATTTCATTTATTGAAAATAAATGTTTCACCCGAGAGGCCATTAATACAGGATTGTTTGAAAGAACTATAGTATATCCACTCGATGGTAAAGCTGTAAAGGGAACAAGGAACATTTGTGTAGACCACTATTAGTTGAATTCCAGGATATATAATTTGGTAAAACAAAATAAATAAATAAGGCAGAACTGTGTAGATCATGCAAACTTTCATTTGGGAAGGAAGAAGGTAAATGTAGTTAAATAAATAATCAGTGGAACAATAAACTGAACCTTCTTAAAAATAATTCTCTGAGGATGTTTAACCACACAGAGAGAAATGATTCTAAATGACTTACATGGTGGAACAAAAAAGGACTCCAAAGAAACCTTAACCTGCTTATAGTAATTGTATTTTAAGTTATAACATAGTTACTGTAAGTCTTAAACTGTTATGCCATGATAGAGCAAGTGATTATTTATGTTAATGTCACCAGGAATCAAGAATTTTAGCAAAAGAAAAACAAAACCAAAAATCAAGACTTTATGTAAAACTTGGTATTTATAAATTTAAATTGACAACCGGTATGATTACTTTACATATCTTCTCTGGATATCTTTTACTTCAAATCAATGGTGGTCATGTTGGTTTAGTCACTAAGTTGTGTCTGAACCTTATGATCCCTTGAACTGTAGCCCCCCAGGCTTCTCTGTCCATGGAATTTCCCAGGCAAGAATACTGGAGTGGGTTGCCATTTCCTCCTCCAGGGCATCTTCCCCACCCAGGGATCGAACACACATCTCCTGCATTGCAGGTGAATTCTTTACCGCTGAGCCAACAAGGATTCTTATATAAAGACTTAAAAGCAATTACCAACCTAGTAACATAAGCATCCCAGGTTCCAGACTGTGGTCTTCAAACATTTTCCCCCAAAGATCTAAGAATATTTATGGAAATGGCTGGTTCCTGGTATAGGACAATGAACATTCAAGATGATACTAGATCATCTTGTTGCATTGAAAATGAGAAAACTATCAAAAATTCCTAATTCTACCAAAAAGATGGAAGCCCCAGTGTTCTAAAAAGGCCATATATCTGTATGGGCTCCCTTTTATTGTCTGTCCACCTGTGTACTGAGAGTTGTAACTGTTGAATGTGGGATATGAAATAACAGTGGGAAAGACTGGCTACTTAATTTGCAAGGCTCAGTGAAAGATTAAAATATGAACTTATGTTCAAAATGATAGAAATAAAAAGAAAAATATTGCTAGAGGTACTAAAAAATGGAACATATTTTTTCTTCTAAAGAAAAAAAAGGTTGAAGTTAATTTGAGGTGTCTAACTCTGCTCAAAAGATAGAACAATTTGAGCACCAAAATAGAAATAATTGCAGCTTGTTGAAAAACAGAAAAGTATTAAAATCTTTATCATAATTTGACATTAAAAGTAACCCTGATTGGTTACTCTTAGAAACTGCTAGGAGACTAATTGTTATTCTGAAAACTAGCGACTTAGCAGCAGCAGTGAATAAAAGGATAGAGGGCAACATTTATTCTGCCTCCTATAAAATAGCACCTGAAAGTAATCAAATTATTGACAATGGGAAATGTTTAATAAAAGAATGTCAGCTGATACATAAAGGAAAACCATATAAGGTCATCATTTTATAATCCCTAATAAAATAATGTATTTAGGTTATAGTGGCTGATAGAATTCTTGGGAGGAAAGCTGATGGGAAACTTTAAATCTAAACATATTAATCAATCATAACATTGTGTATATGTTTATGTATATATATACATGTATGTCGGAGAAGGCAATGGCAACTCACTCCAGTACTCTTGCCTGGAGAATCCCATGGAGGGAGGAGCCTGGTAGGCTGCAGTCCATGGGGTAGCTAGGAGTTGGACATGACTGAGCAAGTTCCCTTTCACTTTTCTCTTTCATGCACTGGAGAAGGAAATGGCAACCCACTCCAGTGTTCTTTCCTGGAGAATCCCAGGGAGGGGGGAGCCTGGCGGGCTGTGGTCTATGGGGTTGCACAGAGTTGGACACGACTGAAGCGACTTAGCAGCAGCGGCAGCAGTTAGAGTCCTTATGACATGGTGGTGCTTTATTAAATTTTGCTGACTAACACAAACAAAACAAAACAAACAGACAAAACAGGGCCTGGAGGAATCAACATGTAGACAGAAGCCCTATGTGTCTAACAGAGCCTCGGAAACTGATCTCATAGACAAGTGGGAGTTGTTTGTTACCGTCAAAAATTCTTTTTTACATCTGCTGTATGTAGTCACTTACAGCCTTGGGAAGATGGTCATTTAGCTTAGGCCACACTCAAATATAAAGCTTTGAGAGCAAAGCTTGATGAACACTTTTATATTGTAATATTGATAAATAGAAGACCTATATCCACATATATAGTTTATACTTCATTTGCAGTTACCTTTTCTCCACACTGCTGATCAGGAATTTTCTCTATACATACTTGGCTTGTCACTATACCAGAACTTGCCACATTTAAATAAATATTGTTAATGTATTATTCCTTTGCCTAGCTTTTCCTAGTTTGGTGTATTATTATTTTAAGTTCAAAAATTCATTCATTTACATACCACCTGTGCGATGCTGCTTGTCTTACCAAACCACATCAGTATGAACTAATGTCTCTATTCTCTGTAAAATTTTGTTCATATCTCAACAATAGCCTGTTCTCATGTGTATCATTGTAATTTATTTACACATTAGCTATAAAGAGAACTGTATGCATTAGTCTTATCTTATACACATTTTTATCCATGGGGCAATATGAGGAACTGAACAGATAATTGACAATTAATGAAAAGACAGAATTTACTAAATCTAACTACTTAAGAGCAGTGTTATAACTGGCCTTGATTTCACCAGGGTATTTGATAATGTCTAAAACTTTTGGGGGAAGGAACTGAAAATGTACGCTAGATCTTTTTTAAACTAAAAAAATAACATTTTTACAACAGGTGGTGTTATGTGGATAATGAAGAACTGCTATACCTAAGCTAATTTGGAAAATTCAGCAGTGACCACAGGACTGGAAAAGGTTAGTTTTCATTCCAATCCCAAAGAAAGGCAATGCCAAAGAATGTTCAAACTACCGCACAATTGCACTCATCTCACACGCTAGCAAAGTAATGCTCAAAATTCTCCAAGCCAGGCTTCAACAGTATGTGAACCGTGAACTTCCATATGTTCAAGCTGGATTTAGAAAAGGCAAAGGAACCAGAGATCAAATTGCCAACATCCACTGGATCATCGAAAAAACAAGAGAATACCGGAAAAACATCTACTTCTAGTTTACTGATTATGCTAAAGCCTTTGACTGTGTAGATCACAACAAACTGTGGAAAATCCTTCAAGAGATGGGAATATCAGACCACCTTACCTGTCTCCTGAGAAATCTGTATGCAGATCAAGAAGCAATAGTTAGAACTGGACATGGAACAACAGACTGGTTCCAAATCGGGAAAGGAGTATGTCAAGGCTGTATATTGTCACCCTGTTTATTTAACTTATATGTACAGTATATCATGCAAAATGCTGGGCTGGATGAAGCACAAGCTGGAATCAAGATTGCCGGGAGAAATATCAATAACCTCAGATACGCGGATGACACCACCCTTATGGCAGAAAGTGAAGAAGAACTAAAAAGCCTCTTGATGAAAGTGAAAGAGGAAAGTGCAAGAGTTGGCTTAAAGCTCAACACTGAGAAAACTAAGGTCATGGCATCTGGTCCCATCACTTCATGACAAATAGATGCGGAAACAATGGAAATAGTGACAGACTTTATTTATTTATTTATTTATTTATTGGCTCCAAAATCACTGCAGATAGTGACTGCAGCCATGAAATTAAAAGACACTTGCTCCTTGGAAGAAAAGTTATAACCAACCTAGCTGCTGCTGCTGCTGCTGCTAAGTTGCTTCAGTCGTGTCCAACTCTGTGCGATCCCATAGACAGCAGCCCACCAGGCTCCCCCGTCCTTAGGATTCTCCAGGAAAGAACACTGGAGTGGGTTGCCATTTCCTTCTCCAATGCATGAAAGTGAAAAGTGAAAGTGAAGTCGCTCAGTCGTGTCTGACTCTTAGCGACCCCATGGACTGTAGCCTACCAGGCTCCTCCATCCATGGGATTTTTCAGGCAAGAGTACCGGAGTGGGGTGCCATTGCCTTCTCCAAGCAACCTAGACAACCAACCTAGACAGCATATTAAAAAGCAGAGATATCACTTTGCCTATAAAGGTCTATCTAGTCAAAGTTTTTCCGGTAGTCACATATGGATGTGAGAGTTGGACTCTGAAGACGGCTGAGCGCCAATGAATTGATGCTTTTCAGCTGTGTCATTGGAGAAAACTCTTGAGAATCCCTTGGACTGAAAGATCAAACCAGTCCATCCTAAAGGAAATCAGTCCTGAGTATTCACTGGAAAGACTGATGCTGAAGCTGAAACTCAAATACTTTGGCCACCTGATGCGAAGAGCTGACTCATTGGAAAAGACCACGATGCTGGGAAAGATTGAAGGCAGGAGGAGAAGGGGACAACCAAGGATGAGATGGTTGGATTGCACCACCAAGTCAATGGACATGAGTTTGAGCAAGCTCCAGGAGTTGGTAATGGACAGAGAATCCTGGCATACTGCAGTCCATGGGGTAGCAAAGAGTCGGACATGACTGAGCAACTGAGCTGAACCCATACCTAAGCAAAACTTTCTCTCATCTGGGGGTCTCTGTATGGTTAAGAAAAAACTTTCAGAACTTTTGAAAATCTTTTCATTCTCACTCTAGTGGGCATTATGTGATTTAGGGAGGATAACAAATTGTGTTTGCTAGAACATTGCATCACTCTGGATGCAATTAAGAGAGAGAGAAGACACATGGCAATTTGAACAAGGAACGAGTATTATAGAAAATTATTGAACTATAACAAGGGATTGGAGTAAGGAGGGATTGGCCAATGGGAATTAACAGGAGCTCTAAATAATGTAGCAATACCAGATATAATGTGTAATATAGTAAGAGAATATATTTGTATTAGTTCACTAGGGCTACCGTAAACAGAATACCACAGATTGTTTGGCTTCAACAACAAAAACTAATTTTCTCAGTTACGGAGGCTGAAAGTCCAAGATTAAGGTGTCAGCAAGGTTTGGCTTCTCCTGAGACTGCTCTCTTTGGCTTGTAGATGGTTGTCTTTTCTGTGTATCCTCACAAGGTCTTTCTTCTGTGTGTGTGTGTGTGTGTGTTTGTGTGCATCCCTGGTGTCTCTGTATGTCCAGATTTCTTCTTTCTGTAAGAACATCATTTGGGTTGTAGTGGGGCTATCTTAAGGGCCTCATTTTAACTCATTTCCAAATCATATTCTGCTGTATTGTGCATTAGCACTTCAACATCTGAATTTGGGGGAGACAAAATTCAGCTCAAAATAATACGATCATGTTTATGCTATGCTTTGCTATGTTGTTGTTGTTTAGTCACTAAGTTGTGTCTGACTCTTTTGAGAACCCGTGGACTGCAGCCCTCCAGGCTCTTCTGTCCATGGGATTTCCCAGGCAAGAATACTGGAGTGAGTTGCCACCTTGTTCTCCGGGGGATCTTTCTGACCCAGGGATTGAAGTCAGGTCTCCTGCATTACAACCAGATTCTGTACCTCTGACCTACCATGCTTTGCTATATTATATTAATATATACTAGCCACTTCATCAAAAGTAGCGACAGAACAATAATCAGGTAAATACCAGTATCTTCCCAAGGCTGAAATCCCGACATGGTGGAGAAGGCCTGTCTGTGGCTCCTTGGAAGGCAGAGAATTTGCTGTGATGCCCTGCTGGTGGAATTTGCCAGAGGGTGTTTTTGGAATTGCTAAAAATCAGCCTTCTAGGCTGCATAAGAAAGCTGTGAATAGGGAGGTGTTTTTCCAGAGGGAACACGTAATAGATTTGGTGGTTTCTGGATATTTCTGGCCACCAAGCCCTACAGGAGAGTAGTGCTGGAGAAACTGGGACTGCAGAGGCCAGCCAACTGGGCACAGGAAGGAAAACTTTTCCTCCCTAGACCCTCGTAACAAACCTTTAGTGCCAGCTGGCAAAGGAAAAATATTTAAAGGCCCCACACCCATTTTCACTGATCGGTCGAAAAGTATAAATGCACTGCTGGAAGATCCATAACTGGCACAGACATGTTTCAAATGAGTTCAAAATGAACAGTGAGGGTGGTGATAAGTGAACTGGCATATTAAATTGAGAAACAATTTAAGGAAGGAGGCATCTACCAAGGAGATAATTTTAAAAATTTATTTATTCCTTTACCCCTTGAAACAAAATGGTTCATTTCTTATATTCGTAACCAATTACTGGATAAAAATCTTTTTGCCAGAAATTCATCTATCTATTTTATCTATCTCTATCTCTACCCCTTCATCTGTTCATTTTTCATCTGTCACCTACAATGAATATTCACTGTATACACACACAGAGTGTATACAATATTCACTGTATAAACAGTGAAGACATAATGAAGTGGACTAATGTTGAGTACTAGTTTGTAAGAAATGCAGTTTTTAATTTGTTGACTGACAAAGGAAAAGTTATATGAAAAATAGGAGAAATTGATGGAGATTTTTCTCTGTTACTAAAATAATTTTATAACAAAAGCATTTTATTTTTTTCAAATTTCTTTTTATTAAAGTAGTCTTTCACTTCAGACTGATTTATAAACTTCAGACTAATTTATAAGCTTCAGAGACCCTTAACAACATACTTCTTAAATTGTAATCTATGTATTTCTTGAGTTCAGGGTATATATCTTAAAAGTCTGAATTTTTTTCTATTTTTCTTTCATTTTGTTCTTTCATTTATGTTATAATGCATATTTAAAAATATAAACACAACCTGGATCAGTTAGATGCTTTTCTAATAGCAGAATGCTTTCATATTGAACACTCAAGTGTTAAAGCACTGAAATTAATCTCTCTGGCAACAATTAGTTATACTCCAATAGCCAAAGGCTAAGTGAAAAACAAGAAAAACAAACAAAACTATAGAAAAGGTAGTGTATAAATGATGATGAGTGAAAAAAGAAAAGTTATCATGAAGTACAAATGAACAAAGCTTTTAAAAAGTAGTTTCAATATAGAATGGGAATATGTGATGGCTGATTTTACATGTCAACTTGAATAGGCCAGTGAGAGTCTAGACATTTGGTCAAACATTTTTCTGGATGAGATTAATATTTGAATAGGTAGACTGACAGAAGCAGATTGTCCTCCCCAGTGTGAGAGGGGGCCTCATCCAATCCATTGAGGGCCTGAATAGAACAAAAAGTTCAAGAGGAAACTCCTCCTATATAATAGTTTCAGCTGGGACATTGGGCCTTTTCTTGGTTTTGGACTCACACTGAAACTTTGGCTCTTCTTCCAGTTTTTGGACCTCAAGTTACACAGCTATTCTCCTTATATATAAATATATACATGGGGCTTTCCAGGTGGCTCAGTGGTAAAGAATCTGCCTGCCAAGCAGATGCAGGTTCAATCCCTGGTTTGGAAAAATCCCCTGAAGAAGGAAATGGCAAACCATTCCAGTATTCCTGCCAGGATAATGCTGTATACAGAGGATCTTGGTGGGCCACAGTGCATGGGGTTGCAAAAAGTTGGACACAACTTAGTGACTAAATAACAACAACAGCAACAACTATATATATATATACCTTCTATTTGTCCTGTTTTTCTGAAAAACCCTGACTAATACAGATTTATACCATAATTATACTGTTTATAAATATTTAGCATCAGCTGAATAACATCATTTGCAATATTCAGTTCAGTTCAGTTCAGTCACTCAATCGTGTCCGACTCTTTGCGACCCCATGAATTGCAGTACGCCAGGCCTCTCTGTCCATCACCAACTCCCGGAGTCTACCCAAACCCATGTCCATTGAGTCAGTGATGCCATCCAGCCATCTCATCCTCTGTCGTCCCCTTCTCCTCCTGCCCCCAATCCTACCCAGCATTAGGGTCTTTTCCAATGAGTCAACCCTTTGCATGAGGTGGCCAAAGTATTGGAGTTTCAGCTTCAACATCAGTCCTTCCAATGAACACCCAGGATTGATCTCCTTTAGGATGGAGTGATTGGATCTCCTTGCAGTCCAAGGGACTCTCAAGAATCTTCTCCAACACCACAGTTCAAAAGCATAAATTCTGTGGCCCTCAGCTTTCTTCACTGTCCAACTCTCACATCCATACATGACCATTGGAAAAACCATAGCCTTGACTAGATGGACTTTTGTTGGCAAAGTAATGTCTCTGCTTTTAAATGTGCTATCTAGGTTGGCCATAACCTTCCTTCCAAGGAGTAGGTGTCTTTTAATTTCATGGCTGATTTGTTTAAATGTTTATAATATTAATTTTACAGTTTGTATTTAATAAAATATAAAGACATTTTTGCTTTATAGTTGTGCAAGACCTAAATATATAAGAAATTTATGATTTATCACTGCTATTTTATCTTAAAAAAAAAGTAAACAATCAAATTTACCTAGCCCAAATATCATTCTCCTGCTAGTTTTGCTTTTGAGGTACAAATGAATTGATGACTATAAGCCTTATTCTATCCCCCAGTAAAAAGTAGTATTCATACTATGACAGTATTCATTTGTATTTAATTGGCTCTTATATATGTTGATATATTTGAAGACATATTAGGAAATCTGTATTTTGAGAGAATATATGGCCAATATACCTTGTTCTAAGTATAAAACAGTTATAAGAACTCAACATGCTTCATCTCCTTTAATATTAACATCAACCTATAAATTAGGATGTACTATTATATCCACTTTATAGGGGAAGAGAATGAAGTGTATGGGAAGTGGAGAGATATCTAATTGTCTTAGGTTGTAGAAGTCAGAGGGAAAAGTCATTTCTAAGCTGAATCTACAACTTAAGGTAGCAATTTTTCATGAGAAAGAATATGTAACAGTTAATGCACATGGAAGGGCTAGTATGAAAAAGACAAAGAGCAGGAAAAATATATCATATTGGCAAACTTCAATTATTTTGGCTGTTTTTTATTTTCAGAACTTAGAGAGATTGAGGGGTTTGAAAACATAAGATTATTTCTGAAAAAATAGGTATCCATCTTGTCTCTGCTACCACACCAGATACTTTCTGAAAAACTGAAATATGATAATAAAGAGAAATATGTTGGTTTTGTGGGCCAGTGGTGACAAGAGTGGTTAAGAACCTAGCCAACAGAGCTTTGCTTTCAGATTCTGTCTACAAGGTTAAGTGGCTCTGAGGAAATGTCTTCATTTCAGATCAGTTCAGTCACTGAGTTGTGTCCAACTCTTTGCGAAATCATGGACTGTGGCACGCCAGTCTTCCCTGTCCATCACCAACTCCTGGAGCTGGCTCAAACTCATTTCCATCAAGTCGGTGATGCCATCCAACCATCTCAGCCTCTGTCATCCTCTTCTCTTGCCTTCAATCTTTCCCAGCATCAGGGTCTTTTCTAATGAGTCAGTTCTTTGCATCAGATGGCCAAAGTATTGGAGTTTCAGCTTCAACATCAGTCCTTCCAATGAATATTCAGGACTGATTTTCTTCAGGATTGATTGGTTTGATTTCCTTGCTGTCCAAGGGACTCTCAAGAGTATTCTCCAACACCACAGTTCAAAAGCATCAATTCTTTGGTGCTCAGCTTTCTTTATGGTACAACTCTCATATCCATACATGACTACTGGAAAAACCATAGCTTAGACTATACAGACCTTTGTCAATAAAGTAATGTCTCTGCATTTTAATATGCTGTCTAGTTATATTAAATGTCTTACAATTTTTAACCTTGATTTTTCTCATTTATAAAATGGAGCTGAATTCATACGTTTATTTTGAACATCAAATAAAATAACAGTTAAAAATATAGTATCAGAGACAGACAAAAGTATGAGGTGTCTTGAAAAGAACAACAATGAAATTGGGGTAAAAGATAATGCTAAACCAATATAAATAAAGAAATCAAGTACAATAATTGTTCATAGATTAATATCTTTATCTTTAAATGATGAATAGCAAACTCTTAGGCAAATGCATGGGTTAAAAATTTAGATGCCAATCACAAAATTTTAATTATATAAAGCAGATATTTGTGTTAAAATAAGTAAAATATAAAAATTATATTAAATATATTAGCAGATTATATTATTTATTTTCATTTATGTATCCAGGCCTCTAATCTTCCCAAGGTTAGAGACTATGACTCTTTTGAATCATACTATATGTTTGTTAATATGTTTTGGGGACTAAAGAGATGAAAGCATCAATATAAGTAAAACTTAAATAACATTACACTTTAAACCATATACTTTAAATTATGTTGGCATACTCTGAGGCTCAAATCATGAACTGCAATTAAAATAAACCAAGTTAAGGAGTAAAAGGAGTATGTGAGCACACAAGAGCTATAAGATGAACTATGTAAGTATTTTTCTTCTTAGCATTCATTTAGTATGTTTCATTTAAAATACTGTTTCATATTGGCAGTGATGAGAAGCTTTGCTGGAAAGACATTAATTTTAAAATAATCTTTTTTTAGAATGAGAAATAATATATCTAAATATAAAAATATTTTAATATTAAACATTACACATACCTTTGAATTTATAAGCAAGCATAGAACCCACTCCAGTATTCTTGCCTGGAGAATCCCATGGACAGAAGAGCCTGGAGGGCTGCAGTCCATGGGGTCACAGAGAGTTAGATACGACTGAGTGACTAACACACATAGAAGAAAATAAAAATAATTTGTAATTCTGCCATTCAGAGACTCAAAGACTGGTATACACTTTCCACAGAAGAGCTGAATTTTAAATGACTTTTTAGCTTAAAAAAAAAATATTTATTTATTTATCTTTTGGCTGGACTGTGTCTTCACCGCTGCACAGGCTTTTCTCTAGCTGCAGTGTGTGGGGGCTACTCTCTAGTTGCGGTGCACAAGTTTCTCATTGTAGTGGTTTCTTGTTGTGAAGTATAGGCTCTGGAGCACATGGGCTTCAGTAGTTGTCACATGAGGTCTCAGTAATTGTGATTCCCAAGAGCATAGGCTCAATAGCTGTGGTACACATTGCTCTGGCACATGTGGGATCTTTCCGGATCAGGGATCAAACCTGTGTCTCCTTCTTTGGCAGGCAGATTCTTTACCACTGAGCCACCAGAGAAATCCTTGAATGCTTTCTTAATCACTGACTTTTTTCTATGATCTATAAAATACCCATTTAAAATATACGAATTATACAGTTTGACAAAATTTCCTTATAACATTACAATATAAAATACTAAACCCTAAGACCTGAAGATGAGAGCATTGAAACTAATTTTCACTATGACCTTGTAGTAGAAAAGTAATTTTCTCCATATCCTGAAGTTTTTCAATACAAACTAATCCCAAGGGCTACATTTCTGAACTCTCTCTTCATCTCCTTCCCAGGGAGGAAGATAGGTGTGTTTGGAAGGAGAATATGAGCATGCACACACAACTCTCTTCCTTTTCCTCTCAGGAGCACAGTATCCCTTGGGAAAAATTGTCTTCTATTTGTCCATGTTGTAACTCCCATAGGCCACACCAACACTGTGGTTAGGGAAGGACCTCCATTTTTGGAAGGAGGCTGATGGTGTGAGTTCATTTCAGTGTGCTGGAGCACTGGGAAAGTAAAATCTACATAATAGATAGGACTTTTGCTTATGTCACATTTATTGCTTTGTCTTTAGACCCCAGACATTCTTTTATGGGCAGGGGATTTTGATTTTGGCAGTGTATGGGCTTCTTTGAGCTGGCTGAAGTATTGGCTTTATATTATTTAGGCTACAGAGAGGGTTGTGGCTCAGATTTTTGTGCAGATGCTTTGCTATTCTATAGAAGAAAGGCTGCATTTGGCAGACCTTGAAGCTTTTAGGGCCTCAAAAATGGTCCAAGCCGTAATATAGTACACAGATTCAACGAGGAGCTGAACTTGACAAAGATTTGAAAGAGTTTCAACCACATTGCTAGCCTGCTAGCTTGTAGGAAAAGTTTAGGCCTTGGTTGCCAAAAAATGTTGGTGTCCAAGGGCCATAGAAAAGAAAAATGATCACACAATTAGCTTGGCTTAATGACTCAGACTAGGAGTTGTAGCTGCAACTTGGCATTGAACTACATAGATAATGGCATCAGTACCGATGAGTGGGCACCAGGAGGAACTTTCAGACACCAGAAGGCCAAAGAGCCCTTAGGAAGGTAATCCAAGGATTCAATTACAGGGAAATAATTTTTCCAATTTTAGGTCTTTTACTTTTTGTATTTAAATACCAATAAAATTTTATGTGGATTCTATAGCACTAATGAGGTTTTAGTTTTATATATTTAGGGCAACGACTCTTTAGTCAGTGCTAAATTGAATGCTCCAAAATTCATAGTAATTCAGAATTGAGAGAAGAGCCATGAAGAGGCTAAGCTTGACTTGTTAAAGCTCTTGAATGGATTCAAGTGTCTCTCCAGCAAGTATCCTCAAACTGATTCTCAGTTCATTAATCACACCTAGGAGGAAAATTTTCTTAGGAGGTAGAAGTTAAGTCAAAGTGATTCCAGTGAATGAGACAGTGAGAACAGAATGTGCGTGCTCTGTCACTGCAGTCTAAGCTTAAACTTGTGCAATGTTACTGCTTCATCCATGTCTCAACATGTTAAAAAAAATCCATGTTACTGCTTCATCCAAATCTCAATATGTTAAAAAAAAAATCATCACCTTTGGGAGTCCTAGTTCTATAACTTTCAGGCATTTAGATGTGAGTCTTTAGTGGAATGGACTTCCCAGGTGGCTCAGTGGTAAAGATTCCACCTGCAAATGCAGGAGATGTGGGTTCAATTTCTGGGTCAGAAGATCCCCTGGAGAAGGAAATGACAACCCATCCAGTATACTTGCCTGGAGAATCCCATGGACAGAGGAGCTTGGAGGGGCTACAGTCCACGGGGTTGCAAAGGGTCAGACATGACTTAGTGACTAAACAATAACTTTAGCAGGATAATAAATATCTATGCGTTAATAGAATTTGCATACAGTAGTTTTCATAAATTTTAATCTAAAATTCACTTTCATTTTTTAGGTACCTGAATGCTATTTTCTTTTAAAGTGAATTTTAATGGGATATCTGATATACAAACATACAAAGATAGAACTGATTTGACAGTCAGAAATTATAGAATTCACAGTAATGTTGACTCACTCTGCCCCCCAACCTCCAACCCATAAGTGTACTCACCAACACCACTTCTTTTCCTTTCAGATTTGATTTGATGGATCAGGAGCAGAGATGCGGTGAAGGATGTAATGGAACAATCTGAGCTCCTCAGTAACTTATTAATGAACCGTATTAGGAGGGAGAATGAGTCAAGCAACCCACAAGTTATTCTCATTAAGGGGGGTGTTATGTCCTAGAAGCATGATAATTTTGCTTCTCCCACACATTCTTACTCTTACTTCCTCTGGAAGATCAGATAACATCTGAATCTATTGAAATTATTTTGCTGGTAAGTTATAAAAATCTAATTCAGAATGACTTAAAGTATAAAGAAAAACTTATTAGCTCACATAACTGAAATTTTAGAAGTAAACTGGGTTTTGAATGGGTTTGATTTTGTGGTTTTTGCAGGGTACAAGAAGCCCAGTTTCTGTGTATCTCTATATTCTGCTTTTCCAGAGATTCCAAGACATACCCATTTAGTAACTCCCCCCTGTAGTTGTTAACTCTTCCTATATGGTTTGAAAGTGTCTGAGGCCTTTCCAGTCTTCACATGTATACACTCCAATTCAAATGAAGTTGGTCTTCCTAGCTTCTAGAATATCCTAAAACATACAGTGATTTCTCAAACCCAGAAGCCTCATATGCATTACCTCTTCCACCATTGGATCTAATTAGTTTTTCTGCACATGCTTGTAGCCGGGAGTGTGATTGCTGGAGTTCAGTTCCTTTCAAATGATATAACAGAAAATGAAAAGAGGGGGTTATCCCAAAGCAAATTCAGCTAGTATCATTGGAATAAATGGGAAGTAGTTACTAGGAAACAAATAGACATGTTCATAATGGTTCATCACTTTGACCAACCAGTGAAAAGTGAATGTGTAACTTGCTCAGTCATGTCCAACTCTTTGAGACCACCTGGACTGTAACCTCGCAGACTCCTCTGTTCATGGAATTCTCCAGGCAAGAACCTGGAGTGGGTAGCTATTCCCTTCTCCAGGAGATCTTCCTGACCCAGGGATCGATCGGATTTCCTATATTGCCAGCAGATACTTTCTTTATCATCTGAGCCATCATCCATACGTGTTATTTTTCTTTCATAAATACATGCAGAAGTGTTCTTGCTTGTCTAAAATGCATTCACATCCTAGCCAAAGTAATCCTATCTAAAACATCTACTTCTTGAATTCAGCTATAAGTCAAGGGTCTCTAGATAATTGTGCATCCCTTTCGGTCATATGGAGATGCAGTCCTTTATTGTAACATCTGATGGACAAAATGACAAGCTAAATTACCTTCTCTCAATATACAAGTGGAGATGGCTTTATACCCACAATAAAACTTCCATTTCAAAATAAGAACCAGGTACTTAGTTCATATGGGTGTCATTAATATTTGCTTCTTAGTACTAGAGAAAATTTCTTTGTCCACTGATTTGTTTTTCCTGAGTTTGTCCTGAAAGATCTTTTTATCCAAGGTTGGCAGTTGGGAAAGAGATTCTGTTCAAACAGCCTCATACTTGTCTTACTTAAGTGATTTTCAAAAAGAAGGTCCCATAGATGGCAGAATGTCTCCTAAAAGTGTTTGGGAATCTTTTGATTATCTCAATCTTTGAAGCTGCTACCAGAATTTAGTGGAATTGTTTCACTGCAAATTAATGAACCTCTCTGGGTTTAATTTAATGCACTTTGAACTAAGTATTTTTAAATAAGTTATGATACAAAATTAGGAAATTTGTCTACATTTTATTAGTAACTTTATTTTGGAACTATTTCACATTATTGCTATTTCATAGTCTTTTTAGGCAGTGGAATTTCTTGTATAGAAAACCAGTTGGAAAGGAAAGTGAGACCAACACAGATAGAGTTGAACGGCTCAGATAGAAATGATCAGAAGTTGTTTGAATTGTTAATTTTATCACTACTGAAAGGGATCAGATGAAGAGAGAAGTCAGCAAGATGGTATAAAGGTGGTTTCTATATGCTATAAACGGCTATTGTAAACTTTATTGGAGTAGAATAGCCAAAAGGCATTTTAAGAACAGAATTTGTTACTGCAGTTATTTCTGAAGTTGTTTACAATTGTAATGTAAACTCCTCTGTTCCCTCAAATTTCTAAGTAAAATCTACTGTGCTCCTGGACACTCTTAATGGTTCTTGTTTTATTGGGTAAAGAAGACTAGAGACTGGATTTCACAACGACAAACATATATACAAAGATTCCTGTGGTGATGTTTATAGATGATATGAAAATATGAGTCCGCTTTTTCCCACTAAAGTATTCATAGAAAATCTACATAAGGCCCTCTATATCCTGGGGATTTAGATTGGAATTTCTAGGCAAGCTTGGTATGTATCTTGTGAGTTCCAATCAGTCTATCCATATTAAAGAGTAAATCTTAGATTACAATAATTAAGTTTTACATATTCCTTGGAGCAAGAGCTAACTTATATTTATATATTTTATTTGAAATATAACTTTATATTTAGGTTATACTTTTGTTAATATATAGCTTCCTTAGTTGGTTAAGCATCCAATGTTAAACATGTTCTTCTAAGACATAATCAATATTTACATTTAAATAATAATTTTGAAAGAAAAGAAGCTTCATTACATTTTGTTTTTTATTATTTATCATAGCCATTTCTTATCCATAATCATTAGATATTTCATTGTTGCCTAAACCCAAGATATCTAAAACAAGCACAGAGAAGCTAATCATGCATCTCCCCTATAAATGGGTTTCCCCTACTCTTGTGTTCACAAACAAAGCAAAAGGGAATAGGTCCTGAAACATTGTAATCTTCTTCAACTAAAGTATATACATATTTAGTCATTAAATGTCTCTGAATTATCCAGCTGGATCTTTCATGACTTGAGTTGTTGAATGCATTAGAAATATTTTTGCCTTTGACGTTCCAAATGGAATTTTTTATTTTACTCCCTACTTCTGCCATATCCCTCTCCTCATATACATGCAAAACACACACACACACACACACACACAAACACGCACACATTGTCTCTTACTGTTCAAAGGTTGTTATTGGGAGGTCGCTAAGTAGTGTCTGAATCTTTTGCGACCTCACGAACTGTAGCCCGCCAGGTTCCTCTGTCTACGGGATTTCCTAGACAAGAGTACTGGTGTGGGTTGCCATTCCTTCCTCCAAGGGATCTTCTTGACCCCATAGGCAGATTCTTTACTGCTGAACCACCTGCTAAAATCTTACTTATCTTCAAATTTAACTTTTCTTATTTAAATTTCAAATTTCACTTCCCCTTGCAGTCTCCCTTTAATGTTTGATTCATATTATGTCATGAATTAATAAGAAATGGAAATCAAGGGTCATTCAAAGATCAAAAGATTCTCTTATTTTTACTAACTCTTCTGCTTGTGCCCAGCATTATTTCTTTATTTTATGGTTGGGTGGGTGTTACATACAATGTTAAATAATAAAAATACAATGCATCTGAAGGTATCTGAATGTATCTATAACTTGAAAACCTTGTTAAAAAATAATTGTTAAATTTGAGGCCAGATATTCAAAACATAGCAAATGCAAAAGTGTAATGACTGTTAAAAACTAGAAGTTTTCAGACATTGAAATTTTGCTTATGTCAGTTTTCTATCCTTTGAATTAATTTTCATAAAAGGACTAGGCTATTTTCAACATTATAATATAGCTATTGACTGCCTTTAATGAAAGAGTTTGCTCTTAGAATAGAGAGAAGGGAAATGGAATTAAGCAGTTCCATGACATCTATACCAAGAAATGGGGAAGAATATAGTCAATTTTAAGCCAGGACTGAAAGCCTTGTTATAACTTCTCAGAATGAACAAGATGTACTTTCAAATGAGGTGACTACTACTTCAACGTACTGACATTCTCTGAGTCATGATTTATTACTTTAAGGCTTTTTGTGAAATTTTTGAGCTGATTTCACCGAAGTAGACTTTTATCTTTTCATTTTGTGACCTTGCAGATCTCCTATAAAAAGGACATAATTCATAAGGCAAAAATAGGAGAAACTGATAATGAAAATGAGAATGTCTGCATCTGCACATACAAATCCATGGATTTAAGTAAGTTTTTCTTTGTGTCACATCTACTACTGTCAATTTAAGTAGCCCATTTATTTGTATTAATTAGATTTATATGACCATAAGTTAATTTGTTGAAAGTAACCAGTTCACTAAGTAGGGTTTTAATCTTTTAAAACATATATAAGAAATTGCTATTAGGAAAAAGGAGGCCTTATTATACATATTTTACTTGCAAGTATTAAGCCTAACATTTGTTTAAATGATGTGGAGATGTCCATGTTTGGTATAGCTATACTTTTCTTTATATTGCTTATGTTCTCAAACTGTATGATTGTACATAAAAGGAGATCCTAAAATGGTTACTTCCCTAGGGATTGTACCTGTGGTGTGGATGAAACTGACATTTGATTGTCCTTTGAGTTTTTTTGGGCTAGAGTCATTGTCTTGTGACATGCATTTGGAGACTATCAAACACTGGCAAAATATGTGTAATGTGGGAGATGAGGATGTTACTGCTACCCTTTTAACTTAATCACACAGTGGACTTGCACACATTCAGTCAGCTTATTAACCACTTCACTAGCATTAGAATCAAACGAGAGATGCTATGTTCTGTCTTTGTTCACACAATTCTTCTTGATGATTTTAAAAAAATTGTTCTAAAAGAGGGCATATGAAAAAACAATTTTAGAGATATCAAAGAATTAAAAATTACAATGTGTTACCAATGACTAACTCTTCAGATGACTCTAGATTAATTAGGAGCAGTGACTGTTTCATCACCAAGGGTTCATTTAACCATGTCTGAAGAAGATTTTAGTTTTCACCAACTGGGGAAGTTCTACTGTTATTTTGTGGGTAGAAGCCAAGGGTTCTAGTAAACATTCATGGGCACAAGTCAGCCCCACAACGTGGAATTATCCTGCCCAAGTGTCAATAGTGTGAGGTGGAAAAGCCCTGATCTAGAGAAATACATTTCAGTTAGAGGGAAATGATCTACCTTCTAGGAAAAATGCCAATTTTGTATTCATTCTTATATTATTAGTACAATTGAAAACATAGTTTATCATTTGTTGATAAGAATCTACAGCATGACCTTTGATGATAAATGAGTGACAATCACAAGTAGAGATTCCTTTCTATCTTCAGAGTTGTTTATCAGTGTGGAGGCTTCTAGCTGAAAATAACAGAATTCCTCATCCAAACTGGATTCAATAATAGAGAAGTTTGATATCCTACATAATAGGTAGCCTAGTGGTAGTATGGTTCCAGAGTTAGTTTAGTTAGTTGCATCAAAGACCAATATATTTTTTCCCTTTCTCTGTGGTCTGTCATAGACAAACTTAAAGCATACTGGTGCTAGTTTCCCTATGGTCATGAAATATGTGATCTTTCTCTTAACCTGATTGGTCCAACTCAGATCACTTGTTTGCGTGTAGACCAAAGATATTTACTGGAGGAACATCATGAGTAGATTGGTCAGGAAGAACACCTGGAACTTGTAAAGGAGACAAAGTTTCTTGTTGCAAAATTGTGATGTTGGTAGGTAAAAAACCAAACAAACAAACATGGCAATGAATCATCAAGTAATGTAACAATAGAACTTAGATATGACAGAAAGTAGGAAGATATGATATCTAATAGTTGTTTTAAACTTGAAATTTCCATGAAGAAGTCTAAATTCCCACCCCAACCCAATCCACTACTTCCTTAGAAACCTCATAAGTCACTCCAATCAATATTTCCCATTTTAGCACATAACAACTTCCATTTCCTTTTCCAGAGAATTAGGAAGAATCTTTGATATATCAGTAGCTCCAATACTGCACAGCAATTTCCAGCAGTATTATTTATGTTGGTGCAAAAGTAATTGCAGTTTTGCATTGTTGAAACTTGCTGTTTGATATTGGAATACATTCTTAAATAAATGTGGTTATGTAATATATCATTGTAATGCACATATCTCACTTTATTTTTTTGCTAATGACTTATTACTTGTTGTTTATTTTATATTTATGTCAGACTAGGGAAATGATGTTAGACAGAAAGCAAATTCGAGTGATTCTCTTATTCAAATTCTAATTGGGTGGTAAAGCAGTGGAAACAACCCACAACATCAACAAAGCATCTGGGCCAAGAACTGCTAACAAACGTACAGGGCAGTGGTGGTTCAAGGAGTTTGGCAAAGGAGACGAGAACCTTGAAGATGAGAAGCTCAGTGGCCAGCCATCAGACGTTAACAAGAATTGAGAGCCATCATTGAAACTGATCCTTTGACAACTACACGAGAAGTTGCCGAAGAACTCAACGTTGACCATTCTATGATCGTTCAGCATTTGAGACAAATTGGAAAGGTGAAAAAGCTCGATAAGTGAGTTCCTCATGAGCTGACTGAAAATAAATTTAAAAATATCATCATTTTGAAGCATTGTCTTCTCTTATTCTATGCAACAACAACAAACCATTTCTCGATGGGATTTTGATATGCACCAAAAAGTGGATTTTATACAATAACCAGCCATGACCAGCTCAGTGGTTGGATTGAGAAGAAGCTCCAAAGTCCTTCCCAAAGCCAAACTTGCACCAAAAAAAAAGGTCATGGTTGCTGTTTGGTGGTCTGCTGCCCACCTGATCCACTACAGCTTTCTAAATCCCTGTGAAACCATTACATCTGAGAAGTAAGCTCAGCAAACTGATGAAGTGCTCCAAAAACCACAGTGCCTGCAGCCGGCATTGTCAATAGAAAGGGCCCAATTCTTCACTACATTGCTGGATCGCACACTGCACAAACAATGCTTCAAAAGTTGAATGAATCAGCCTACAAATTTTTGCCTCATCTGCCATATTCACCTGACCTCGGTCAGCTGGCTTCTTGAACCACTTCTTCAAGAATCTTGACAACTTTTTACAGGGAAAACTCTTCCACAACCAGCAGAAGGCAGAAAATTCTTTCCAAGTATTTGTTGAATCCCAAAGGATAGATTTTGATGCTGCAGGAATAAACAAGCATTTCTCATTGGCAAAAGTAGGTGGATTGTAATGGTTCCTAGTTTAATTAATAAAGATGTGTTTGAGCCTAGGTATAATGATTTAAAATTCATAGTCCCAAACCGCAATTATGTTTGCACCAACCGGAGAGTTGCCTTATTGGAAAAGACCCTGATGCTGGGAAGGATTGGGGGCAGTAGGAGAAGGGGACGACAGAGGATGAGATGGCTGGATAACATCACCAACTCGATGGACATGAGTTTGGGTAAACTCCGGGAGTTGGAGATGGACAGGGAGGCCTGGCGTGCTGTGATTCATGGGGTCACAAAGAGTCGGACATGACTGAGCGACTGAACTGAACTGAACTGAATAAGTAGATTTGTAATTCATCTTCCTGTAGCTCCTTCTCTCCAAATATATTAATTTTGTTCACCTGATCTCTTGATGGACAGCAATTCCAGACAGAGACAACCATTGGCAAGGAGACTCTGAATTTGAACAAGGTTGATGTATCTAAAGGATGAATTGAAAGGCAGCACATTTGAAAATACTGAGTTTTCCATTACAGATCTTAGCACAAATGGCTCCCCTTTTGTCACTCTAATCTCAGTGGAAACTCTATCCACTCTTAAAAACTTCTCTGAAAACTCAATCTAAAATAGCTCTTGCTCCAGAAGTTCTGTCTCATAGCTATCTTATTTCCAAAAGCCTTGTCACTCTTTAAAATTGTTTTCCTTATTTTACTTGTGAATTTTTGTCTATCTCACAAGAATGCAAGATGCATGAGAGTCTAGACTATCTGTACTGTGTTTGCTACTGGATTGGCAATCTAGAATATTGCCGGGATCTAGTAGGTACTCAAGTGTCTATCCGTTGAATGAAAGAATACAAATGGCTATTCTGGAATGATTTAGGAAAAATCTATTTCTCTATCCTGAGTCCTTACCCTTTCTAAAACATTTCTGTCACTTCTATTTTTTGTTCATCCATTCAAATATACATGAATATTTTGGGAAGGGAAAAGAGAGAAGAAATAAAATACCTATTATGATTTGCTTTTCGGCCTTTGATCATTAAGTCTTAGTCCTCAAAGAATATTTAAAGCTCACCTGTTTCATTCTCACACCAGAAACAGTGTTGTCATAACACATCAAGCATGAAAGTTTAAGAGCCATGGATATGGGGGACTTCCCTGGTGACATAGTGGATAAGAATCATCTTCCAATGTAGGGGACATGGGTTCAATCTCTGGTCCAGAGACATTCCACATACCATGGAGCAACTAAGCCCCACTACTGAGCCTACACTCTAGGGCCCATGACCTGCAAATACTGAGCCTGTGTACTGCTACTTCTGAAGCCCACGTACCTATAGCCTGTGCTCCATAATAAGAGAGGTCACCACAATGAGAAGCCCGTGCACCTCAATAAAAGGTTGCCCCTGCTTGGTGCAACTAGAGAAGACCCCTGCAAAGCAAAGTAAAAGAGGACCCTGCTCAGCCAAAAGGTTAAAAAAAAAAAATTTAAAAAAGAGCCAAGGATATGGGTATGCTTGGACCTGATCTATGGCCTGGGTGTAGCTCACAAGTGTAGTGGACCTGAGGAGATGGATGAAGGACCACCCAAATGTGGGAAAACTCACAGATATATCTGAATAGCCAGATCTAAAGAAGATTAGGACAGGCAAAGTCAGAAAACTCAAATCCAAAGTTTTCACAAGCCAAATGACTGCAAACAGATAGCAGTTTCAGGAGAAACTGAAGGTGAAGACTGAATAAAGATGCAGAAAAAAGGGAGGCTATTACAGAAAGTCTATATCTCTACTCAAATGAATTTAAAATGAATTTCATGGGATGTGTGTAGAGAGATGATGATGTTCAGTTGATTTAGTCCTTCTATCTCTCTGAAGGAGAACTTTTCTACCAGTGGGTAAATTACTTAACAGGACCAAAGGGTTTTTTTGTTGCGGGTTGTAGTAGGTATCAGCCAAAATGAGTCTCTTTTTTAGGATCACAAGCTACACATATCCTACAATATCCTATAATTCCAAAGTTGTAAAAGAACGCCTCCTCACCATATGTGTGAAATGTTCTGAAGAATTAAATAATTGCATAGGAAGTCAATATTATAAATTAAAACAAGTATCTCTGAAGATTAGGAAGACTGAGATGATTAATGAAGCAAAAACTAAGTCTATAGCCAAAAACTTGTACTTTACAACCACATATCCACTCTCAGTTTTTATTGTTGTTGTTAAACTAAGTTTAGTTATAATTTGTCGCTTCTTATAAATTTTAGTATATAACGATTTTGAAGTATTAGAATTCTAGTTTTGGAGGTAGTGTTAAAATATGTCAATGTTTTCTATACAATTTATTATTATTCCCATAATGTACAGACCCTGAGAAATATAATTATTGTATTCTTTTAATAGAAATGTGTTTTCTAAATGAATTTAAGAAGCTTTCGTTTATCTTCTCATTCCTGTAAGAATATTCAGTATTTAGGTGGCAATGTATTTTTATTCATAGCACTCATCATGGAATTATTTTATGTTTTACCTTAATGCTTATTTTAGCTTATTGATATTAATATTTTCATTAGTTCAATAAAACATTTATATTATAGAACTATTTTTTCCCCTCAGAATACATATAAATGCTGATGTGCTTCATTTTAAAAGACATGCCAAGCAAAAGATCAGGTGTTCTGGGACACTGTAATTGCCTGTTCTGATTTTACTTGAAAGTTTTACTGAAGTCTGGTTCTTATAAATCTCTTTTATAAGGTAAAAATCAAGTCGTTCTTTCTATATATTTTTAGATGGCACCATTCAGTTGCTGTCCATTCATCTGTTTGTTGTCCACATTTGTGTGATTTTTATGATGCTGACTCATTTGTTCCCCTGTCTAGAGGAGAAGAACAGATGAAAAAATGTTCATTCACTTCTAAAGGTCACATTCCTGGTACATTTTTTCTGTTCTTGAACAAATACTCTAATGCAAAAGTTTTTTTTTTTTCTTCTCGTTGAACAGGAAACCATCTTGGTCTCACTTTCATTTGTGACGCAGAGGCTGGAAAAGTATAATTAAGAACCAGATGGTTTCAGACATGCTTACTTTGGCCCATGTCTCACTGATATCAGATATAGTCTAAATGAAAGCCCCAAGCAAGCCTGGTTATATAACTTTGAAGTGGTTTGATTACGTCAGTGTTGAATAAGATATTACAAACTCTTACACAGCTAAATTTTTATTTTATTCATAGTAGAGTTTTCAGGACATACACCATCAGCTGTTAATTTGTTAATATATGCTATTTGCAAACAATGTACTAACATTTTAAATTAAAAAAACATTATAATTAGTAGGAACCTTTGTTTCAGATTTTCTATTGGAAGCAGTCTGCTACATTGTAAACACTGTTGACTTGTTTCCTTTTAGTGACCATTCTAAAATTCTTAAAGATTTAGAAAGCTATAGCAAGCTTCTTTTTATTCTAACTTAGAGGTTGGTATATTATGTTCCATAAATGCAACTTATCATCTATTGTCTTGGAAATAACATTTACTGAAATGGATTCGTGCCCATTTATCTATGGCAGTTAAGTCACTAAAATGGCAGAGCTGACTAACTGTGAAAGAGACTCTATGGCCAAATAAGCCCCAAATATTTACTGTTTGGTCTTTGATGTTTTTCTTTAAGAAAATATGATGAATTATTTAAGTTACACTTCAGTTCTTTATAATACATGTTTCACATAATTAATTTTAGGTGAAATGTAACTTTATTATTTTCTCTCTTCCAAAATATGTCATCAACTTCTACCTATTTTGCTCGCATATCACCACTTCTTCCAGAGCCAACTCCAAAATTGTTAAAATAAGATTAATTGTCATATGCATGGAGAATTTTAATTGAAAATCTAACCTATGCTGTAGAGTTTGAAACCCATAAGATTTATATTTTTCTTTTTACAGAAAAAGAACATCAAATGATATATATAATAAACAAATAATGATTTATTCTTATTTAATAATTAGAACTGAGATATAATTAGCAAATAAATGTAATTATTCATATTGGTTTATATTGATTTATTAATGAAGTCTCTAAAAAAACATACTATCATCATGATATTGCTATTTATTTGTTCTATGTAGAATTATTTTATGCTAGAATTGTCAAAATGGAGATTTATGGCAATTAGGTGATGAACAGAGTTTTAGTCTATATTCAGCTCCCAAGAAGCAGAACCACTCTGGTTATTTCCTCAATTTTTGAGCAGTAAATGGAAGACATTTTCAGCAACAGACAGAATTCCCACGTTGGCTTCCATGCCTTAAGATCTATTATTCTGGACAGAACTAAGTGGAAGTATAGTACACCTACAGCAATATTGCTGATCTGGAAGAATTGTAGAAATGAAGTGGGGAGGAAGTGATTTTAACCACTGTTCCCAGATAACTGTCATGTTTAGCCTATAAAGAAAATGGGTATATCTTGGACAACACTTGTGGATGCCTGCAAATTTAATTAGGAGGTGATTCAACTGATTGCCACTGAAGTTCTAGAAATGATGTAGTTAATGGAGCAGGACAATACAACTTCAGGTGACTGATACACAGTCACCTCTTTTCCTCCACACCTATTTAAAAAGATTGCCAGAAGCATATTGCCAGAAGCAATATGCATTTACCTAACAATGTCAACAGTATACTTTTAGGATATTGACTCAGGATTACTTCTCTTCTGCTCTCTGCTATAGATCAGTCTGAAGAAATTTTAACTGTTTTAACATTGTATAATATCACATTATTTTAATATATTGATTATATCATGTTGATTAGATCTTTTGAATAGAAAGTGGCAAGTAGCTTGAATGTCTTAGCAAGATACCTTTTTGCCTGAACGTAAGAAATAAATTCTATGAAAGTTCAGAGGCCTAGTACCTCATCAGCATTTTGGGGAGAGTATATGTATAGAACATATTTACACCACAGTAAATAAAAAAAAAAAAAACTTATTTACATTATATCATCTACTATTAAGTCCCAGACACAATACTTGAAAAGCCTCTGAATACTGGGGAGAACATATATCATTGTAGATGTGCTGCCAAGACCCATTTACTGAGCAGCCCATAATGCGGCCAGAGCCATAGATTCAGGTTATGCTCCAAGCTGCTCTATCCAATACCCTGTGACTCTGAAGATTACTTGAGTCTGTGGCAAGTAAAGATACAGCATCTGGAAACCATGATTAGGCAATAATGTTACCTATCTCTAGGGATTTGGAACAAAGCCACACACTCTTTTATAGAAAACTATAATTGACTCTTTATTTGTTAACTGGTCTTGGTAGAGACTGTACATCTGACACTAGGCTGACAAGTGATCATGCAATCTGAGTTCCTACTATGAATTGGGTATTATCAGATTAATATTATATTATATGCTATATTGTACGTAAACACACACATCTTTCAGAACTGCTTAAGAAACGTTCTGCAAGTGTGTGTGTGTATGTGTGTGTATGCACATGCATACATAAAACATCCATCTATCACAGTCCTGAAAGACAAAAGTGATTTGCTTGAGCAGGTGCCTCATACCTATAATATTTACTCCTCCTCCAACACTTCTCTCCCTCAATCCATACTTATATTCTCATGAGACGTTCTCCATGACCAAATAAAGGAAAAAGAAAAGATTCAGGCCTATTTACAGATATTTCTGGAAAATATGCTGACATCATTGGAAGGAGACGACTGTAATATTATACTTCTAGTATACTGTGTTTCTGAAAGACACCAGTGAAGAAATACCGTCTCTGTAGGAATAAGTTAATTAGGTACATTTATTTATTTACTCAGTAGCTTTAAAATTATTAGAAATGTTAATAATCTTCACTGAAATGTGAGTAGTGACTAATAGTTAATCTGATTGTTGGGAATTTAGAACATAATTTTTAAAAAATGATGGCAAGGTGATTGGAGTAGAGAGATGTGAGTGGGTCACATATAAATGTGAAGACATTTATATCCTGCATGGAATCTTGTTAAAAGGAATTTACTAAAAAAAAGAAAAAAGAAGAGAAGCAAAGAGCAAAGGAGAAAAGGAAAGATATTCTCATTTGAATGCAAGGTTCCCAAGAATAGCAGGGAGAGATAAGAAAGCCTTCTTCAGTGATCAATGCAAAGAAAGAGAGGAAAACAACAGAATGGGAAAGACTAGAGATCTCTTGAAGAAAATTAGAGATACCAAGGGAACATTTCATGCAAAGATGGGCTCGATAAAGGACAGAAATGGTATAGACCTAACAGAAGCTGAAGATATTAAGAAGAGGTGGCAAGAATACACAGAAAAACTGTACAAAAAGGATCTTCATGACCCAGATAATCACGATGGTGTGATCACTCATCTAGAGCCAGACATCCTGGAATGTGAAGTCAAGTGGGCCTTAGAAAGCATCACTATGAACAAAGCTAGTGGAGGTGATGGAATTCTAGTTGATCTATTTCAAATCCTGAAATATGATGCTGTGAAAGTGCTGCACTCAATATGCCAGCAAATTTGGAAAACTCAGCAGTGGCCACGGGCCTGGAAAAGCTCAGTTTTCATTTCAATCCCAAAGAAAGGCAATGCCAAAGAATGCTCTAACTACCTCACAATTGCACTCATCTCACACGCTAGTAAAGTAATGCTGAAAATTCTCCAAGCCAGGCTTCAGCAATACGTGGACCGTGAACTTCCAGATGGTCAAACTGGTTTTAGAAAAAGCAGAGAAACCAGAGATCAAATTGCCAACATCTGCTGGATCATCGAAAAAGCAAGAGAGTTCCAGAAAAACATCTATTTCTGCTTTACTGACTATGCCAAAGCCTTTGACTGTATGGATCACAATCAGTTCAGTTCAGTTCAGTTCAGTTCAGTCACTCAGTCGTGTCCGACTTTTTGTGACCCAATGAATCGCAGCAGGCCAGGCCTCCCTGTCCATCACCAACTCCTGGAGTCTACCCAAACCCACGTCCATCGAGTCGATGATGCCATCCAACCATCTCATCCTCTGTCATCCCCTTCTCCTCCTGCCCCCAATCCTACCTAGTATTAGGGTCTTTTCCAATGAGTCAACTCTTCGCATGAGGTGGCCAAAGTATTGGAGTTTCAGCTTGAACATCAGTCCTTCCAATGAACACCCAGGACTGATCTCCTTTAGGATGGAGTGATTGGATCTCCTTGCAGTCCAAGGGACTCTCAAGAGTCTTCTCCAACACCACAGTTCAAAAGCATCAATTCTGTGGCACTCAGCTTTCTTCACCGTCCAACTCTCACATCCATACATGACTACTGGAAAAACCTTAGCCTTGACTAGACGGACTTTTGTTGGCAAAGTAATGTCTCTGCTTTTTAATATGCTGTCTAGGTTGGCCATAACCTTCCTTCCAAGGAGTAAGCGTCTTTAATTTCATGGCTGCAATCACCATCAGCAGTGATTTTGGAGCCCAAAAAAATAAAGTCTGACACTGTTTCCACTGTTTCCCCATCTATTTCCCATGAAGTGATGGGACCAGATGCCAAGATCTTAGTTTCCTGAACGTTGAGCTTTAAGCCAACTTTTTCACACTCCTCTTTCACTTTCAGAGGCATTAATTTTAAATGTATGCTATTTTGCATGTAGAAGGAGTTGGCCTTTTCTTCCATCTACCTTTCCTTCCTTTCTTTTTTGCTGTCTTTTCTTCCTTTCCGTCTTAGTTTTCCACTCTCTTTACTTTTCTTCCTCTCTCTTTCCGCTTTCTTTTCTTTCCTAATTTTTTCATAAAGAGTGCATATTGTTTCCTAAATGCCTCAAATTCTCTTATAATTGACTCCCAAGAGATCATTTACATGCCAATTAATGTTCTGACAAAACCAATTTTATCTACCTTTTATAAATAAAATTTAAATATAACACATATGTAGCTTGTCAAGATTAAAT
This sequence comes from Giraffa tippelskirchi, assembly GCF_054371585.1. Lineage (NCBI taxonomy): Eukaryota > Metazoa > Chordata > Mammalia > Artiodactyla > Giraffidae > Giraffa > Giraffa tippelskirchi. The sequence continues at coordinate 37,929,093 of NC_137280.1, read as the reverse complement.
TATTTTTAAACTAAAAATATGAAAATAAATATTCTTAAACATTCCATGATTTAGTCATTTTAATAAATGAAAATTTTCATAAATTGCTTTTCTCTGTCACAATTGAGATTTTCCTGGATTCTAGGCTCTTGCACTTTTAACTCTTCAATCATAACAAAAATTATAAGTTCTGTTAATATAATTTTTATCAGAATTTCTAATGCTGAAATATTTTTTCATTACATTTTATTTTTAAGTAAACATTTGTAAGCATTCAGATAAGGTCATACAAATATTATCTCTATTTTCTCTAACTAGAGCCATATTAAGAACAGAGTGGTAATTTGCCTCTGATTTTGAGCTTTAATTTTTATTCCATCTGATAAACTTGTTTTCTGGGTTTAACATCACAGAACTCTCTTACTCAAGCTTCCTCTATCCTGTCATCCTTATTTTGTCATTCAACTATCAGGATGTTGCAGAACAGTCCTCCAGGGATGTGACATAAGGGCTTTAGTTAGGCTCTATTCAGGACTTGGGTTGAGGAACATTGGCTACTTTTTGCTTTAAAGAAAGTTGAAGGTAGATTTTTTGTGAAGTTGATTAATTGGTATAACTATAAATCAATATTAGACTAATTGTTTCTTGCATCTGGCTATCTGTTTCTTGAAAGCAGCTTGTATCTTTGAGTTCATTTCATTTATTTCCTGTCAATACAGTGTTTTTCTATTATATGCCAAGTGCTGTTTTAAGTACCTGTAGCATTACAATATTAAGTAATCACAACATGTGTGAGATCATTAAACGCAGTACATTTACAGATGAGGAAACTCAGGATTATGCAGCTACTGTACTTATTCAAGGTCTCACAGCAAGTAAGGACTAGAGATGGTATCTGAGTCCAAGTTTATCTCTAAAGCCTGTTCACCCACCTTCAATTATATATTTTAGCAATTAAATATGAAAAGAAAACTTAGTTTTAATATATTCAACTAAGTTAGCTGTTTTCTTTACCTTTTTTTGTAATATTGTGTTAGTAAATACCTATGTACACATACAGGCTTTCCAAGTGGCACAGTGGTAAAAAATTTGCATGCCAATGCAGGGGAGTGGAGACGAGGTTTCAATCCCTGGGTCAGAAAGATCCCCTGAAGTAGAAAATGGCAACCCACTCCAGTATTCTTGCTTGGGCAATCCCATGGACAGAGGAGCCTGCCTGGCTATAGTCCATGGGGTTGCAAAAGAATAAGACATGACTTAGTGACTAAACAAATGTACACATACATACACTCATATACATACATACACATACACACATATATGTAGAAATTATTCTGAAATGTTAGGTAACACAAGACAAAAACCTCAGATCCTTTTACTTAAAGGGCAGACTGCTGCTTGTTGCTAGAAGTGATTATTTTAGAATATTGAATCATAATTTATTCAGCTATCCCGATTATGATACCATTGATGAAGGCAAGTCCATTGCATTTCCTAGAGCTCATAAGAAAATACTCACATGACTGACTTATTCATAAGAAAGCAGCAATTTCTCTCTTAAATCCTTTTACATGGTCAGGATCGTGTAACTGCATCTTTTCTCCTGCAAGATATTTTTATCAAGACTGTACATGTACTTCTAGAAGTTATACAGGAAAATTCCTGAAAATTCAATCAATTATTAGCATTGTGACTATGACTGAAGCAATTATTCAGTTGACTGTAGAATGACTTGTTTGTCATATATTTGTAGTAACAGCAACAATAAAAGCTAACATTTATGAAAGGCTTTCTATGTTCCAGGCACTATTCTCAGAGTTTTTTCTTGGAAGAGCCCAAATTAAAAAAAAAAAAGAAAATTAGCTCAACCGTCCTGGTAAGTATTCATCTTCTGTTTTACGGAGATGTTAGTGAGTAAACCAAAGTCTTACAGATAGGAAAGAAGAGACATTTTCTACACACATGGATAGGTTAAACCAAAATGAATCTGGTCCTAATAATTTTTAAAAAGCACTATTTTAATGATACTGTTTCAATTTATTTCACTCATCTCTTTATTGAATAAAATATCATATGCTAGAAAATTAGGTACTAAGGGCACAGAAATAAACAAACAGAAAAAAAATTGCTGCTTTCATGAACTTAATATTCTGAGAGTAGAAACAGACCCTATAAAAATAAGTGTATAGTATATCAGGTGGTGATAAATGCTATGAAGGAAGCATATGTTCAATAAATATAGAAGAAAATACACTTGGGGGTTGTCTTACATGTAGGGTAAGAGAAGGAAATAGGAGGGGGTGCTCTGTAACAAGGTGAATGGAGCAGAGAACTGAAGGAGGTGAGAGAGAGACCATAGCGAGGTCTTCATAATCTTCAAAACTTCATAATCTCATCTTCCCAAAACTTTTAAATCTTTTTTGAGCAAAGAACCATTCCAGGTGCCTTTTATAGTATTCCAGGGGATGGAATCTTTTTCCATTAAGAGAATTTTGTAAAGACCAAAATAAATGGAAATCTTAAGGTGCAATGTATGGTGAATATGGCAGATGAATCCGAACTTCCCAGCCAAGCTGTAACAGTTTTTGCCTGGTCATCAAAGAAACAAGCTCTCTTAAATTATCTTGATGGAAGATTACGCATTTTCTTTTGACTAATTCCAAACACTTTTTGTAGACTGCTACTTTCAGTTGGTCTAATTGAGAGCAGTACTTGGAATGAATCATTTGGTTTTCTGGAAGGAGCTCATAATAGAGGACTTCTTCCAATCCCACCACATATACAACATCATCTTCTCTGGATGAAGACCGGCCTTAGATGTGGTTTGTGGTGGTTCATTTCACTTGCCCCATGATTGCTTCCGTTTTACATTATTGTACAGAATCTACTTTTCATCACCTATCATAATTTGTTTTAAAAACAAGACTTTTTTTTTAAATAAATTTATTTATTTTAGTTGGGGGCTAATTACTTTACAATATTGTAGTGGTTTTTGCCATACATTGACATGAATCAGCCATGGGTTTACATGTGTTCCCCATCCTGAACCCCCCTCCCACCTCCCTCCCCATCCCATCCCTCTGGGTCATCCCATTGCCCCAGCCCTGAGCATTTGTCTCATGCATCGAACCTGGAATGGTGTTCTGTTTCACGTGTGATAATATACATGTTTCAATGCTATTCTCTCAGAACGTCCCACCCTCACCTTCTCCCTCAGAGTCCATAAGACTGTTCTATGCATCTGTGTCTCTTGTTCTGTCTCACATATAGGGTTATTGTTACCGTCTTTCAAATTCCATATATATGCATTAGTATACTGTATTGGGGTTTTTCTTTCTGGCTTACTTCACTCTGTATAATGGGCTCCAGTTTCATCCATCTCAATAGAACTGATTCAAATGTATTCTTTTTAATGGCTTAGTAATATTCCATTGTGTATATGTACCACAGCTTCCTTATCCATTCGTCTGCTGATGGACATCTAGGTTGCTTCCATGTCCTGGCTATTGTAAACAGTGCTGCGATGAACACTGGGGTACACGCCTCTCTTTCAATTCTGGTTTCCTCGGTGTTTATGCCCAGCAGTGGGATTGCTGGGTCATATGGCAGTTCTATTCCCAGTTTTTTAAGGAATCTCCACACTGTTCTCCATAGTGGCTGTACTAGTTTGCACTCCCACCAACAGTGTAAGAGGGTTCTCTTTTCTCCACACCCTCTCCAGCATTTATTGCCTGTAGACTTTTGGATAGCAGCCATTCTGACTGGTGTGAAATGGTACCTCATTGTGGTTTTGATTTGCATTTCTCTAATAATGAGTGATGTTGAGCATCTTTTCATGTGTTTGTTAGCCATCTGTATGTCTTCTTTGGAGAAATGTCTGTTTAGTTCTTTGGCCCATTTGTTGATTGGGTCGTTTATTTTTCGGGAATTCAGCTGCTGGAGTTGCTTGTATATTTTTGAGATTAATTGTTTGTCTGTTGCTTCGTTTGCTATTATTTTCTCCCATTCTGAAGGCTGTCTTTTCACCTTGCTTATAGTTTCCTTTGTTGTGCAAAAGCTTTTAATTTTAATTAGGTCCCATTTGTTTATTTTTGCTTTTATTTCGAATATTCTGGGAGGTGAGTCATGGAGGATCCTGCTGTGATTTATGTCAGAGAGTGTTTTGCTTATGTTTTCCTCTAGGAGTTTTATAGTTTCTGGTCTTACATTTAGATCTTTAATCCATTTTGAGTTTATTTTTGTGTATGGTGTTAGAAAGTGTTCTAGTTTCATTCTTTTACAAGTGGTTGACCAGTTTTCCCAGCACCACTTGTTAAAGAGATTGTCTTTTCTCCATTGTATATTCTTGCCTCCTTTGTCGAAGATAAGGTGTCCATAGGCGCGTGGATTTATCTCTGGGCTTTCTATTTTGTTCCATTGATCTATATTTCTATCACCCTAATTCCAAAACCAGACAAAGATGCCACAAAAAAAGAAAACTACAGGCCAATATCACTGATGAACATAGATGCAAAAATCCTTAATAAAATTCTAGCAAACAGAATCCAACATCATATTAAAAAGATCATACATCATGACCAAGTGGGCTTTATCCCAGGAATGCAAGATTTCTTTAACATCCACAAATCAATCAATGTAATACACCACATTAACAAATTGAAAGATAAAAACCATATGATTATCTCAATAGATGCAGAAAAAGCCTTGACAAAATTCAACATCCATTTATGATAAAAACCCTCCAGAAAACAGGAATAGAAGGAACATACCTCAACATAATAAAAGCTATATATGACAAACCCACAGCAAACATTATCCTCAATGGTGAAAAATTGAAAGCATTTCCCTAAAGTCAGGAACAAGGCAAGGGTGCCCACTTTCACCACTACTATTCAACATAGTTTTGGAAGTTTTGGCCACAGCAATCAGAGCGGAAAATGAAATAAAAGAAATACAGATAGGAAAAGAAGAAGTAAAACTCTCACTGTTTGCAGATGACATGATCCTCTACATAGAAAACCCTAAAGATTCTACCAGAAAATTACTAGAGCTAATCAATGAATATAGTAAAGTTGCAGGATATAAAATTAACACACAGAAATCCCTTGCATTCCTATACACCAATAATGAGAAAACAGAAAGAGAAATTAAGGAAACAATACCATTCATCATTGCAACAAAAAGAATAAAATACTTAGGAATATATCTACCTAAAGAAACAAAAGACTTACATATAGAAAACTATAAAACACTGATGAAAGAAATCAAAGAGGACACAAGCAGATGGAGAAATTTACCATGTTCATGGATTGGAAGAATGAATATAGTGAAAATGAGTATACTACCCAAAGCAATCTATAAATTCAATGCAATCCCTATCAAGCTGCCAACGATATTTTTCACAGAACTAGATCAAATCATTTCACAATTTGTATGGAAATATAAGAAACCTCGAATAGCCAAAGCGATCTTGAGAAAGAAGAATGGAACTGGAGGAATCAACCTGCCTGACTTCAGGCTCTACTACAAAGCCACAGTCATCAAGACAGTATGGTACTGGCACAAAAACAAGACTTTTTTGTTACGTTATGAATCACGTGTGGATATACAGTCAAGAAGATTTTATCACTTAAGTGAAACCCAAACATCAAAGTGATGAACATAACCAAGTTGATGCATGATTTTCAATACTTGATTTAGAAGTTTTGAGTATGTTGACTATCTCCCACATGGTATAAGGTTGATTGTTCTCAATTAATTTCTCAGTTTGATTGCTATCAGCTTTAGCTGGTCTACCTGACCCTGGAGCGTTATCCAGTGAGAAATCTCCGGTACAATTCTTTGCAAACCACTTTTGACACGTTCACTCAGTCATGGTGCCTTCTCCATACACTGCACAGTTTTTTTTTTTTTTTTTGCATTTCAGTTGTGCTTTTGCTTTTCATGAAGTAGTAAAGCATAATATGCTGAAAATGTTGCTTTTTTCTTCCATCTTCAATATTAAAATTGCTACACAAAAATTCACCAGTTTTGCGGTGGGGTGGGGGAGGGATTGAAATAGAAAGGATAGTTTTGTTTCTTTGCCAGGCAAAGGGAGACACATCAGGCTTCTGCCTGGAAAAACTGTGTCTCAAAAAGTTGCCAATTTTGATACTTTTTTAAAAAAAATATACACTGAGATGACAGCTGTCACAATAAAATCTAACAAAATTGTTTTGAATGAAGTTCAAGACAACTAAACATTATTATATCCATCTTATGGAAAAACCCAAATGAACCTTTTAAACAACCCAGCAGAGATTTACAGGTGCAAACTTCCCTTTTAAGACTAATTTTGCTGCATCCCAGAAGTTTTAGTGTGTTGTGTTTCTGTTTTCAGTTGCCTCCAGACTTTTAAAATTCCCCTTTTGATTTAATTTTTATCCCATTTGTTTTTCAGGAACGTGTAGTTTAATTTCCATGTATCATAAATTTTCCTATTTTCCTTCTGTTATTTATTTCTAGCTTTACACCATTGTTGTTGGAAAAAAAAATATTTGCTATGATTTCAATCGTTCTAAGTTTGTTAAGACTTGTTGTATATCATAATATATGATCTATCCTACAGTATGCCCCACATGTTCTTGAGAAAAGTGTATTAATATATTCTGCTTCTGTTGGATATAATGTTCTGTTTAAGCCTGTCAGGATCATTTGCTCTAAAGTGCAGTTCAAATCCAGTGTTTCTGTGTTGATTTTCTCTGGATATCCTATCCATTGTTGAAAATTAGGTATTGAAGTTCCCTACTATTATTGCATAGCTGTCTATGTCTCACTTCAGATGCTAGCATTTTCTTAGTACACTTAAGTGCTCCAATGCTGAGTGCACAAATATTTATGATTGTTAAATCTTTTTTGATGAGCTGACCTTCTTATAATTATATAATGGCTCTCTTTGCCATTATTATGTCTTTTGTGTTAAAATATATTTTGTGTGATATAAATAAAGCCACCTCTACTCTCTTTTGCTTTCCATTTATATGGGATATCTGTTTCCCTCCCTTCAATAACTGTTTGTGTATGTTCTTAAAGCTGAAGTGATCCTCTTGTATATATCATATAGTTGGGTTTATTTTTACGTTCATTCCATCACTTTATGTCTTGATTGGAGAACTGCATATACTTATAATTAAAGTAATTATTTAGAGATTAAGGCTTACTATTGCCATTTTGTTCATTGTTTTCTGGTTGTTTTGTTTCTATCTTCTTCTTTCACTGCCTTTCTTTGTGATCTGATGATTTTCTCCAGTGATATGTTTTGCTTCCTTTATGTTTATCTTTTGTGTGTTTATTATAGAATTTTGCTATGTGATTACCATGTGTGTGTACTTAGTTGTATCTGACTCTTTGCAACCCTTTGGACTGTAGCCTGCCAGGCTCCTCTGTCCGTGGGATTTTTTTAGGCAAGAATACTGGAGTGCATTGCCATTTCCTCCTCCAGGGGATCTTCTCAACCCAAGGATCCAACCCATGTCTTCTGCATTTTCTGCATTGGCACTTTATCCACTTTACCCAGTGAGTAATTCTTTACTGAGCTATTGGGGAAGCCCGTGGTTACCATGAAGCTTACATAAATCTCCTTATGGTCATAACAATCTACTTTAAGCTAATAACAACTTCAACCACATTGAAAAAGCTGTTCTGTTACTACCTGCTTCACATTTTGTGTCACAATTTATATTTTTTTCATACTGTATTATAAACAAAGTATTGTAACTATAGTTAGTTTTAATATGTTTGCCTTTTAACCTTTATATTAGAGTTAAAAGTGATTTATATGGCACCTTTACATTTTTAAAGTATTCTGGATTTTACTATACAGTTACCATTACCAGTGAGTTTTACACTTTCATATGTTCTCATGTTACTTATTATCATACTTTCATTTAAGCTTGGGGGACTCCCTTTAGTATTTCTTGTAAGGCAAGTCTAGTGGAGTTGAATCTCCTCAACTTTTATTTGGGAAAGTCTTCATCTCTCTTTCTTATTTGAAGGGCAGCTTTGTTAGGTAAATTATTCTTTGTATTTTTTTCTTTCAACACTTTGAATGTATCATCGTACTCTCTCTTGGCCTGCAGAGTCTTTGCTGAGAATTTTATTGATAGTCTTATGGGTATTCCCTCCTGTATGAAAACATGCTTTTTTTTTCTTGCTGTTTTCAAAATTATCTCTTTTTCTTGATTTTCAGCAATTTAATTGTCATGTGTTTCTGTGAAGTCCTCTAGGTTGAACCTGTTTGGAGACTTTTGAGCTTTATGAACCTGGACATCTATATTCAGTGGGCTTAAGTGAGAATGTGTAGACAATAAGTTACACAGCACTTTGTTTAAGGACTTTATTGAGGTATATTTTCCATATCATAAAGTAGACAATACTATGTGTTTTGCTGTAAATGGAAGCACTGTATTGGAGAGGTAGCTGGAATAGAAGGGGAAATGGAAAAGTTTTAAAAATTAATCCATTTTTGTTTACTATATTTTGCTGTGTATATATGATGATTAGAATGATCCAAATCATGTATGAAACAAACAAACCAAAATGATAGTCTAGTATGAGCTCGAGAGGGTAGGATCCAGGCAAAAATTGACAGGTTAACTTTAGAAGGAAAGACAATATATCCCTTAAAACAGGGAAACTGTAGGTTGAGATATAGATAAATTGGTAAATTTGGTAGTAGAACTTCGGTAAAATTGCTGATTATTAGTTCCATTTTCTCAGTGAAGACAGAGGAAACATCATTAAAAGTATGTGTGTCTGTGTGTGGATGCAGGAGGGTATCTGGAAATTATATTAGAATGGGAAAGATATGAAATAGTCCTTGGGAGAATGAAATAATAAAATTAGTATTAGGCAGCACTAAGGAGTCATCTGAAGTTAAAAGTCATAACTTTAAAATAAGACTGATCAGGGACTCCCCTGGCTGTCCAGTGGTTAAGACTTCACCTTCCAATACAGAAGGTGCAGTTTTGATCCCTGATCAGGGAGCTAAGCTCCCACATGCCTCACAGTCAAAAAAGTAGAACATAAACAACAGAAGCAGTATTGTAACAAATTCAATAAAGGCTTAAAGTTTTAAAAACAGAATAAATAAATAAGGTTAATCAGCAGAGTTGGATATTTTCTTTAATCATAATTGGAGATACAGATATAGGTTCAGAGTAGGACATGAATTGGATTTAACCAGGTGTTAATCAAGGTATCAAGGGCTTCCCAAGTGGCTCTAGTGGTAAAGAACCTGCCTGCCAATGCAGGAGACCTAAGAGATGTGGGTTTGATCCCTGGGTTGGGAAGATCTCCTGAAGTAGGAAATGGCAAACTGCTTCAGTATTCTTGCCTGGAAAATCCCATGAACAGAAGAGCCTGGTGAGCTACAGTTCAGGGGGTTGCAAAAAGTTGGACATGACTGAGTGACTGAGACCAATCAAGGTATGGCTTTGCCCAAGGAGTACTCCAGAGTAGAGGAGAATCACTGGAACTGAGAATGTCTCTTGAGAGTTTCCCTGATAACTCAGTTGGTAAAGAATCCGCCTGCAATTCAGGAGACCTGGTTAGATTCCTGGGTTGAAAAGATCCCCTGGAGAAGGGATAGGCTACCCACTGCAATATTCTTGGGCTTCCCCTGTGGCTCAGCTGGTAAAGAATCTGCCTGCAATGTGGGAGACCTGGGTTTGATCCCTGGGTTTGGAAGATCCCCTGGAGAAGAGAACAGGTACCCACTCCAGTATTCTGGCCTGAAGCATTCTATGGACTATACAGTCCATGGGTTTGCAAAGAGTTGGATGTGACTGACCAACTTCTACTTCCACTTTCAGGGGATGGAGATCCTAAAGCAGAGAAGGAACAATAAAAATTTAGGGCTTAGTTAGTGGTCAGTAGCTTAGAGGTACTGATTTGGTAAAATCATTTTACACAGGTATTTCATACATGGTAAAAGGCTACATGTTGGCTTTTAGTTCAACATCAGAAAATATGCCTTCCAATTACCTAGAGAATTTCTTTTTTCTAATGTATTGTAAATCAATTGATTTCAGTGATTGCTATTAAATACTGATTTTTGCCTGTAGCATAAATCCTATTTCTATAGGATTTTTAGTGAATAGAGGTACTTAGGTTATATGTGAGGGCCCAGTAGTTTTTATAATAGGGTGGCATGGAACTTATTGTAATTATTTGCAACAGTGTTGAGTCGAGCATTCAAAATTTATGCAGCAGAAACTTTGAGTTTGAATGAATTAAAGCTTTTGGATTTGAAAACCTGTCTGTTTCTTAATATAATCAGATATGTGAGTCTCTATAAACTTTCTTTGCTTTCAAAGGCAAACATAACTAATAATTCCTGCAAAGGTCTCGAATCGTTCCAACATCTGTTCTTAGTTTACTATAAAAACCATGTCTCTGATCTCATGTGTTGAACTACTGTATGTTTGCCACTGTCTATTTCCTGTGAAAAAATACATTGAACAATAATAGCTTTTGTTCCTAACGCTCCAACCACTAAAACAGCTGAACAAATAATATCCATGCTTTCATTTGGAATAATTTATTCCATGTACATGTTTATGCAGAGTCATTTGGCTTATTGGACGTTTCATCATTTAAAAATCAAATCTCAGAATTTTAGACTACTGAAAACTCTTGTCTAATAGTTTCCTCATGCTTAGAGTAATTCTCTTAACAGCATTTCCTTCCTAATTCATCATCTTATTTTGTGTATAGTTTGGTTTTTATGAGTAGAAGCGGTTAAAAAATCCCTTTATTAACAAAGTTAGTGAAAATTTCCATTTGAGGCCACATATTTTACAAATGGCTTTAAAAGATTAAATAATTTTCATTTTAACCCTAGAAATAACTCTCTTTGCTCTTTTGTTACCTAAAGAAATAATGACTATAGATTTGTAATGATATAAATTTTAATACATTTGTCTTAGCTCTACACACTCCAGATGACTTAATGGTAGGCCCAGCACACAGGGCAAACCTAACATCCATTCCACTAAGTATCTTATTACATAAACTTTACTAGCTCAGGCATGGAATAAGTCATGCACTGATTAAATAAGACAAATAAAAACACCATTTAAAAGGAAGGAAAACACGTTACTTAAAAATCAGACTTAAATCATTGGCAGTTTGGATTTTTTTTTTTTTAAGTTGCAAGTTTTCTATTTCTAAGCATTTAGGAATTGCAGTTTCAGATTTGGTCATCACAACATCCCACTGAAAGCTAAAAGCTGCAGTTGGTCATTCAACTATACAGTTGACCTACTGTCTAACAACAGACTATCTAGAAAGCTCAGGACATTCAATTTAAATTCAGACTAGACAACTGACAAGTAAAGGTATATGAGTAAAGTGATAAACCTGTGGATAAACTTAATTTTAAGGTTTGAATGTGTATAACAGCATTTGAGAGATTTAACACTTCATCAGAATCCAGCTATTTTAAGAAATAGCCAGTTTCTTGGTGGTGGTATATCCTAATTCAGGTAATAATGAAATTATGGCTGTATGAATTTCCTAGGGTTGCTGTCACAAAATGTCAGAAACTGAGGAGCTCAGAATAATAGAAATTTATTGTCTCACAGTGCTGGAGGCTGGAAGTCCCAAAGTCAGGTAGTCTAGTGGGCCATGCTCCCCCTGGAGGTAGAGAAGAATCTGTTCTGTTTCTCTTCTAACTTCTGGGGGTTATCTGGCTTGTGGCAACAAAGTTTCAATTTTTCACATGATGTTCTCTTTTTGTGACATTCTCTTTTTGTGCATATCACTCACTGTGTCCAAAATTTACCCCCATTTTTAATAACCAGTCATATTAGATTAAGACTCATCTTAATGAACTCATTTTAACTTGATTGTTCTTGTATAGACTCCAAATAAGATCACATAATTAGGTGCTAGGAATTAGGACTCCAACATATCTTCTTTAGGGGACAAAATTTACTGCAAAACGATGGCCTTTTTATTTCAGCAGCTAGTATTGTCATATGTGTGACATAGATACACTTTACAATTCAAATGTTTTCTCAACAGTGTTGCACTCAAAATTTTATACTGCTATATATTTATGATGAGTAATATTTTAATGGTTTAATCAAAACCATGGTATTTGCCAGGCAATAATACCGGAGTGGGTTACCATTTTCTTCTCCAGGGGATCTTTCCAACCCAGAGATTGAAGTCGGGTCTCCTGCATTGGCAGACAGATTCTTTACAGGTATTTTAATAGTCTAATCATTGTTTTTTAAAACTGTATACAAAAGTATTACAATTGCAGTATGCCTTTGAGAAATAATTTGATATCTATTTCACAAATCTAGATCAGCTTAGCTTTGGAGCTCTCACTAGATACCTCACTCTTCTTTGCCCTTGAGATACAGACAGAATGCTTCCCTTCCACTTACCATGAATCTCTGTTTGCACCCACTGTTTTTCCTTTGTGGTGAGTATAGTTTCAGTTCAGTTCAGTTGCTCAGTCATGTCCGACTCTTTGTGACCCCATGAACCACAGCACACCAGGCCTCCCTGTCCATCACCAACTCCCGGAGTCCACCCAAACCCATGTCCATCGAGTCGATGATGCCATCCAATGATCTCATCCTCTGTCGTCCCCTTCTCCTCCTGCCCTCAATCTTTCCCAGCATCAGGGTCTTTTCAATTGAGTCAGTTCTTCGTATCAGGTGGCCAAAGTATTGGAGTTTCAGCTTCAACATCAGTCCTTCCAATGAACAACCAGGACTCATCTCCTTTAGGATGGACTGGTTGGATCTCCTTGCAGTCCAAGGGACTCTCAAGAGTCTTCTCCAACACCACAGTTCAAAAGCATCAATTCTTCAGCACTCAGCTTTCTTTATAGTCCAACTCTCACATCTATACATGACCACTGGAAAAACCATAGACTTGACTAGATGGACCTTTGTTGGCAAAGTAATGTCTCTGCTTTTTAATATGCTGTCTAGGTTGGTCATAATTTTCCTTCCAAGGAGGAAGCGTCTTTTAATTTCACAGCTGCAATCACCATCAGCAGTGATCTTGGAGCCCAGAAAAATAAAGCCAGCCACTGTTTCCACTGTTTCCCCATCTATCTGCCATTAAGTGATGGGACCAGATGCCATGATCTTAGTTTTCTGAATGTTTAGCTTTAAGCCAACTTTTTCACTCTCCTCTTTCACTTTCGTCAAGAGGCTCTTTAGTTCTTCTTCACTTTCTGTCATAAGGGTGGTGTCTTCTACATATCTGAGTTAATTGGTATTTCTCCCGGCAATCTTGATTCCAGCTTGTGCTTCTTCCAGCCCAGTGTTTTTCATGATGTGCTCTGCATATAAGTTAAATAAGCAGAGTGACAATATGCAGTCTTGACGTTCTCCTTTCCTTTTGTGGTGAGTATAGCTCTGGTTACTTCTGTCATCACATCAAAAACTCTTATAGGGACTTCCTGGGTGGCCTAGTGGTTGAGAATCTGCCTTGCAATGCAGGGGACCCGAGTTTGATCCCTGTTGGGAAACTAGGATCCCTTATTCCTAGAGAAACTAGCCTGTGTGCCACAACTGGAGAATCTGTGCACCACAACAAAAGATAGTGCATGGTGCAAAAAAGCTACTGTGTGATACAATGAAGACAGTGCGTGACACAGCTAAGACCCAACACAGCCAAATAAATAAATAAATAAATATTAAAAAAATTCTTATAGTGTTATGCAAGTAATTTCTGATGGCTTCTCTATTAGTGCACAGGTAATTTTATTTTCTTTATGATTTGTCCGAAGTACATAAGAAAGGTGTCTCTTACATCTCCTACATTGACAAGCTGGTTCTTTACCACTAGCATCACCCGAGAAGCTTTAAGCCATTTGCTTGTTACCAATTTCTTTGAAATTCATCTAATTCTTAATTTCATTCAGGCACGGCTTCCTGCTAAACAATGACTTTCTTTTTATATTCCTTTTTAAGAACACATCTCTGGAGAAAAAAAAACAAAAACCTGAAAAGAACCAAGTAGGATTTAAAACCTTAAGTCTGCAGTAACATAGTTTCTATATTTATTGAGTTGTGTAGTTGTATATTCTAAAATATTCTGACTTTGTGTGAAAGTCTGACATTGTATGAAAGCTCCTAATAGTATAAAAACAAATGGAATATATGGCATTATACATTTTCCAAACAACACTAAACACTAGACTAATGGTAAACTACAATTTATGTTGTACAAATTTTGTCAGCTTGTTTACATGCTTTATAATTTCTTTTAATTCTTATCAACTAATAGGTAGAAAATTTTATCTTAATTTTAAAGATGAAGAAACCTGGATCTGAAGTGATTAAATATTTGTTGAAGGAATTCAGAGATAATAAATGGGGAGACCAGATTTGGAAGCGAGATCTCCTGACTAACCAATTTACCTGCAGCCTTGAAAGTAGAACTTTCCAATAGTTGAACTTGCTTAGTAGTATAAGATTCTGCCTCAGCATGCAATGATTCCTATATTCTAGATTCACTAGAAACACAAAGTAAAATAGAATAAAACAAACAAAAATATAATAAGGACACTTGCAGTTCTCTGTTGGGGCTATTGCAATATTCCAAAATGGAAGAGAATGAGATTGTAAAAGTTTTGCTAATGCAGTTGAATATTCACTTTTGTTTTTCATCCTATTTATTTTCACTTTATTCTGGTTTAGCCTATCTTGAGCTTCCCAGATGGCTCTAGTGGTGAAGAACTCACCTGCCAATGAAGAAGATGTAAGGGATGCAGGTTTGATCTCTGGGTCTTGAGGATCACCTGGAGGGGGGCATGGCAACCCACTCCAGTATTCTTGCCTGGAGAATCCCATGGACAGAGGAGTCTGAGGGGCTACAGTGCATAGGGTCACACAAAATCAGGCACAACCGAAGCTATTTAGCACAAGATTACTCTAAAAAAATCGGGTCACAACTCATTAAATGTGTTTCAAAAATCATTAATGGGTGAGATGCTTGAAAACCATGCAATTAAGTGATATTTCAGAAACTGATTTTGTGACACGTTCATGGGTACACACATACTTTGCACTTTTTGACTGGGAACAATGATGTTCACTTGGTAATCTATTGGCCATGTTTGCTATCATGCTTCTGTATTTCTACATCCTAGTTCAACATGGTGCTGGGATGATAAAATTGGTACTGTTTCCCTGGTTTGCAAGCTCCTTTTCATGGGTGTGGGAGATTCCAAGGTCTAGCTAGTGTCCTCAGAAACATAATGGAGGAACTGAATTCAATTTTTCTAATTTCTTGTCTTAGCCATACTTCATTCATTATCCATTAAATGTTCATTGAACACTTAGAATATGCAAGGTTCTGTGTTAGGCAATGGAATTTCATCAGGAAATTAATGCAGACATAAATGCTTCCCTCACTGAGGTGATAATATAGACTTATAATCTTTCATACATAATCACACAAAAATACAGAATCGCAACTTTTTTGTGATACACTTCAAAGAGATTCTCTTGCTTACAAAATCACTTTTCTTAATGCTTTACCCTCTCTTCCTCTACTTTCCTAGTGAATAAAATAATATTTAGAAGGTAAATCTAGAAAACTCAGCAAAAGTACCTCTCCAGGAAAAAAGGGACCCTACTCCCTCCTTGAGCCCTGTCACATACAAATATTCTACTGTCATTTGGTGGGGAAATGAGGAAGGAAGGAAAGGTAATTACCTATCTCAGTTCCTGACAATTGATTTCCAAATGCACACCTGGAATACAGTCCATTTGAATATGAGGGTTTCCTGCAAAGCAGTTTTGCAAAGCATAATAACAGTGACCAAATTTTCAGCAAATTTGATTTATTTGATACATTAATTTTGTCATAAAAAGCCAGACATCTGCGCTTTTACTTTTCCCGAGGCAGGTAGAGTGATGTAGATTCACAGGACAAAGCAGATTTGCTCCCCTTGTTCTTTTCTTTGAACTGATTATTCCCTATTAAAATAGATTCTCCACTGAGTTTCAGTCAGCCTTCTAGTCAGGGATGGTTTTCCTGAACAGTATTGGCAGGAAGCTCTGACTTTGATTTGGATTTTGAGCTTTACTGTCAGGTTGGGTAAGGAGTTGATTAAATTATTTCATTTCATTTCTAAGGTACCATTTTTAAATGTCAAATCATTGTTAGATGCTAAAGCTTTCATTGCATTTAAAAAGTATATTTCAGCCTACTTTTAACGAAAAAAATACTCCCTAAACTATTGGATCAATAGAGCCTGAGTGATGGACATTCATGTAGCTACATTCAGTTGTCTGAAAAATGAAACCTACATGAGAGCTGTTTGAACTCTTCCAACCTTCATATGTGCTTACCAGTATCCTTCTCAGCGAGTGCCATGTGTCCGCCTGTAGTGATTCTGGTTTCCAATAGTAACATTCTCAGAAAAAATCCTTATGATGAACAACACATCTAGTCTTAGAGACATAGACATTTTGTAAGTTAAAAATTAGCCAAATAATCTCATTTAATATATTACTCTCTATAGAACACCTTGCCTAAACTTAAATATAATTTAATATAAATTTTATGTTACATTAAAGAGCCCCTGGAGAAAGGAATGGTTAGCCACTTCAGTGGAAACAGTGACAGACTTTATTTTCTTGGGCTCCAAAATCACTGCATATGGTGACTGCAGCCGTGAAAATAGAAGACACTTGCTCCTTAGATGAAAAGCTATGACAAATCTAGACAGCATGTTAAAAAGCAGAGGCACTACTTTGCTAACAAAGGTCTGTATAGTCAAAGCTATGGTTTTCCCAGTTGTCATATATGGATGTGAGGGCTGGACCATAAACAAGGCTTAATGCTGAAGACTTATGTTTTGAGTTGTGGTGTTGGAGAAGACTCTTGAGAATCTCTTGGACTGCAGGGAGATTGAACCAGTCAGTCCTAAAGTAAATCAACCCTGAAAATTCTTTGGAAGAACTGATGCTGAAGCTCCAATACTTTGGCACCTGACATGAAGAACCAATTCATTGGAAAAGACCTTGACAATGGGGAAGATTGAAGGTGGGAGGAGAAGGGGATGACAGAGAATGAGATGGCATCACTGATGTGATGGACATGAGTTTGAGCAAGCTCTGGGAGATGGTGAAGGGCAGGGAAGCCTGGCGTGTTGCAGTCCATGGGGTCACAGAGAGTCAGCCACAACTGAGCGACTGACCAACAACAACTCACTCCAGTAGTCTTGCCTGGAGAATTCCATGGACAGAGGAACCTAGCAGGCTACAGTCCATTGGGTTGCAAAGAGCTGGACATGACTGAGCAAATAACACTTTCACTTCATTTCACTAATGTATTTCTAATTAAGTAATAGTTGAGTTACATAGTTTCTTCTTTTCTTTCATCAAATGCATTTCAAATGATAGATCAGAAAATATAAGACTGAGTAAGAGCTAAAGCAACATGTTTGCTTAAATATTTGCTTAAGAATTATATAGATGCACCAATGCTACCAACAAAGAGAGGAAGCATTATATTGAACTGTGCATAACAAGAGTGTACAATATTAAACCATGTATCAATTCTCCTCTTAGTATTAATCTTACAGAAACACAATGTGGAATAGGTTTTAGGGCTAAAATCTTGGGCTTTGAAGCTAATCATACTCTATTTTCTCACATTACTTACATGCCCTTGGGCACATTATTCAACTTCTCTAAACCTAGATTTCTTCACTTATAAAACCTAGATAATATTTCAAGAATTGAAGTGGCACTAAATGTCTTTATTTAGGGTGCCTTGTAGTGCCTGGTAATCAACAAACAGTAGTACTTTGCCATGCTTCCCTAGGTTGTTTATAATTCATATCTCAATTTAATACAAACATGGTGGTCCTGGAAAACTATTATCAGCTGTGTTAATTATCACTGCCCATCCTTCAAGTTCTGTGAGTTGTGAAAATAGAATTTTTTTCCAATATTTATTTTTGCTAGTGCTTGTACCCAAAGAGCTCTAAAAATCTAATAGGTCTCTTATTTTTGAAGCCACCACCATCTCCCTAGTGCCCAGTGCTACCCAGTGCCCTCCAGGAATGATGTATTGCTTGAAGTTGTATTTCAGCAAGTTCTTATAACATTTTTTCTGACTGCCCTGCTTCCTTTGGCTACAGCTTGCTCTCCAAATCTTATTAGGTATTCTTCTATCATCAATTTTCTTCATATATCTAGCTCAGTGAACCTATTTTATATGAAGTAATGTTTAAACACTAGTAGACTGATTGTGTTATAAGATTCATTAATCTTGCCATTTGATATTAATAAATTCCTCTAGGGTATTAGTTTTTGTGTGGTAGGTTTTTTTTCTTGAACGAGTTAGCATCTTCCTAGATGTGGGTATCTATTATGTCTAACTCGATTATCCAGTGGTGATGAAAAAAGAAAATCGGACCCAAAAGATTTTGGTTCATTGGATAAAATATTGAAAATGCTTTAAAAATATAAGTGACATTCCTGGTAGGTCAAACATTTAATTAACAATAAGAATTGATCGATGCTACTTTTGTAACATGTTAGTTTGGTACAGCGGAGAAGGCAATGGCACCCCACTCCAGTACTCTTGCCTGGAAAATCCCATGGGTGGAGGAGCCTGGTAGGCTGCAGACCCATGGGGTCGCTAGGAGTCGGACATGACTGAGCGACTTCACATTCACTTTTCCCTTTCATGCACTGGAGAAGGAAATGGCAACCCACTCCAGTATTCTTGCCTGGAGAATCCCAGGGACGGCGGAGCCTGGTGGGCTGCCGTCTACGGGGTCGCACAGAGTCGGACACGACTGAAGCGACTTAGCAGCAGCAGTAGCAGTTTGGTACAGAGAATAAGGAAGTCATATTTTCAATATCCAGGTTCCTTGCTTGTCTTCTTGATTTTCTTCATCCAACAGGGAGTCATTCAGATTTTTTGCTGAGATTGCAAAATTTGTTTACCATATTTACTCCTTTATGATTTAAAAAATGTTAAATTGTGGAGGTTTTTATTATATGCTCTTTTAACAATTATACTGGGGATCATACTAGCTTCCATGTATGTAACTACATTGTTTAAGGCAAAACTAAGTGGTTTACAGTTATAGTCTTGAAACACAAAAGACATTTTAAATTGTAGAAATATTCATGAACCAAATCTATTAATCTAATTTCTGAATATTTTTATTTCAGAGAAACATTGAAAATTAATAAATATTTCACTCAAAATTTATTGCAGCTTTATTTTTACTGATGACAGGTTGATACGTGCATATAACAAAAACTAGGGAAAATAATAGAAAAAAATTTAAAAGACTGATTTTTCTGTGTGGTTATAATTGATAGTTTCATATGTTTTTTAAAATAAAGCTTTGTGTGTGTGTGAGAGAGAGAGACAGAGAGAGAGAGGCTCCTACATCAATTTTTCTGGAAATCAATACTTAACTTCCCACACAAATTCAAGAATGTTATCATTTATACATATGGTAACTAAAATTTAGTTCTAAAAATAAGCCCTGATATTTAAATGTTTATCTTTGCTAAGTTTTATTTTAAAATACCAAACATCTCTGAAAATAATGAGGGTTAGAACAGACCAAAATGATTAAGCAAGTTTAAATTTATCCTCATGATAAAATTCAGCAAATATATCCTCGAAGTAATGGAATACACTTGACTCTCCTCAGGACTGATTGCATCTTCATCATTTAGCTATACAAAATAAACATTATGGAGACCCTAATAATATAAAATGTCCAAGCATTCCACAACAATAACAAAGCAACTGATATGTTACTCTTTTAAATAAAATCTCAAGTTATCATAACAATATAAATACCTATGAAATTTGAATGAAAGGTAAAATTTACTAAAAATTCAGTTGTCTGCTTTTACTAGCAGATCATTACTATCTACTACTCTTGACTACTGTTACTATAGTAAACTGATAGTAACAACTTTCATTAAAAGATATATTTTATTTTCCTTGCTGCTGTTTGAAATAAGGCTTACTGAAATTCTGGACAATTATAGTCCTTGCTACACTGAGACATAAACAGTTTTGAAGCAGTCTGCAAAACTTAGAAATTGAACACAAGGTGTTGGATTTTCACTACTTAACAGGAAAATTTTATAATTTTTGAATTCAGTTGAATATAAGCAAATCCAATTCCATATGTGTACTACTGAAACTTTTACACAATAAATATCACTACAGTAAAATTAAAAGAAAAAAAAACAATATTGTGCTCACTGGGCCTTTGCTGTTTATGAATATCATCTAAAATGTATAGGACATTATCTGCAACATTAATTATTTTAATTCTGAGATTTTCTTTAGAAAATAATGTGTTTGTAATAGAATATCACAGACAGAGCTTCAACCTTTCTATTTTTTCTCTTGTACAAGTGAAAACCATAATTTACACAGAGACCAAATTCTACCCAAAGTACAAATTCTCCTCTTTGAACATATAATTGAGATGAAATGGTATCTGGATTAGTATTAACAATGGATAGCAGAAGTCTATAAATTAGCAATAATTATGTTTCCTTTGTATGATTTTGAGATATGGTTTGACAATTAGAGAAAAATTAGAAAAGAAAAACCTCATTCAATTGAATCTACCTATAAGTTGCTTGTTAACTTAGAGAGCCAAATTTTTGAAAATTGCCTTAAAAATCCTATTTTTCTTACCAGTTTAATGGTAAAATCAATATATTACCTAAATCATTGAGAACTTGGTATTTTCTGATTGCTTGATATATATATCGCCTAGCCTTCTCAATAATAGTTACGTGCATACATGATAAGTTGCTTCAGTTGTGTCCGACTCTGTGTGACCCTATGGACTGTAGCCCACCAGGTTTCCTAGTCCATGGGATTCTCCAGGCAAGAATACTGGGTGGATTACCATGCCCTCTTCCAGGGAATCTTCCTGACCCAAGGGTCAAACCAGCATCTCTTATGTCTCCTGCATTGGCAGGAAGGTTCTTCACATTAGCGCCAGCTGAGAAGTCCTCAATAATAGTATGGGCAGTGACATTAACCTCAGTTGACATATAAGGAACTGAAGTTTTAAGTCAATACATAATATATGTGGCTGATAAAGAATCCGCCTGCAATGTGGGAGACCTGGGTTTGATCCCTGGGTTGGGAAGATCCCTTGGAGAAGGGAAAGGCTACACGATAACTCCAGTGTTCTGGCCTGGAGAATTCCATGGACTGTATAATCCATGGGTTCACAAAGAGTCAGACATGACTAAGCAACCTTCGCTTTCATTTTCACTTTAACATATTAAAGATCACTCTGTTAATACATGATAGCACTAGTCAGATTGGATTCCAGTTATACCTGACTCTAGAACCAATGCTTCATGTGATTATTGGTATACAGCAAAACAATTTGTATATAAGAGCCTATACATACAAAATAGCTCAGCAACAGAACAATTCAAAAAACAGTTTGAATGGCTAATCAATATTTTAAAAGATACCATTATAACATATAAATAATAAATAGTGTATCATGAAGGTATGACACGCATGATGCAGATCAAGGAGACAGGTGTTGAATAAGTACAAGCTACAAAATAGAGAAGATGTGGGTTGCTCAGTAAATGGTAGATTAAAGTACAGTTACTGGTTGCTATTTTATATTGTAAAAAATTTCAAATATAATGAAAGAAATTAATAGCATGAAGGATATTTACTGTTAAGCAGAAGACACTATGGATTCACAGACTGAGGGGACAATTTGCAGAGGAAAGACATCACCCGACACACAAATGACTCCAACGGACATTTTCAGAAGAGCTTTGACATCTTCATTTTCTCATAATAAGTCACTTTAATATACTTTTATCTGCTGGTCAAAAAAGATTTCCCGGACATTAAAAACGACTCACTTTTTTTATGATTGTAAAACCTTTTTCTGACATTTTTAAGGAAATGAGAGTGAGTTGCAAACTGATTTTTCTTGAAAGAATCCACAAGTAAGAGGCACTTATTAAATTTAAGTAGCTAATATGTGTTTAAAAAATATTTCCCTATTTCTTATTTTTATTGATATAATATCTTTCTGAAGTCATCAAATATTTTATAAAACATTTAAAGACAAATATTTTATACATTATATATTTACATTAAATATATATTTTGTCTTTAATTTAAATTAAATGTGTTTAGTTTTTTACCATACTTTATGCCTCAGTATGTTAAAATGCCTTTTCCTTTTAGGTACTACAATATTCAAACATAAATATTATTAATCCAGAGAAGGTCAGTACTTGTTTTGGTTCTATACAGAGACATAATCCACTGTATATCTTTCTGCCATCAGTGACAGCAATCTGTATAAAAGGGCTCTTTTTTCTAGCTGTTTTTGCCCACCTGAGACAATATATGTCGCAGAGGGCTGCACAAAAGCCAGGCTAAATCAGAAGTGTTTGATTCATTTTTATTGAATGAATAAAATTCAGCTTTGCACTTCACTTAAGTGACTAGGTAAGAAGACAACATCCTCCCACTCAAAGAATGCTGTTTCTCAGTGATGGTCATAGTCAACCTAACTTTCAAAGAGAACAAAAATGTAATGAATATGTTTTGTTTTGGGGTGGAGATTACATATGGGTGTCCCAGATGGCGCTAGTGGGAAAGACCCACCTGCCAACGCTAGAGACATAAGAGACCAAGAGACGCAAATTTGGTCCCTGAAGTTGGAAAGATCCCTGAAATGGGAAATGGTAACCCACTCCAGTATTCTTGCCTGGAATAGCCCATGGACAGAGAAACCTGGCTGGCTACAGTCCATGGGGCTGCAAAGAGTCAGACACAACTGAGCACTTAATGTGGTCTGTGAAGATTATGAAAAGTGAAAATGAAAGTCGCTCAGTATTGTCCAGAATTCTCCATGCCAGAATACTGGAGTGAGTAGCCTTTCCCTTCTCCGGAGATCTTGCCAACCCAGAGATCGAACCCAGGTCTCCCATATTGTGGGCGAATTTTGTATCAGCTGCGCCACCAGGGAAGCCCAAGAATACTGGAGTGGGTAGACTATCCCTTCTCTAGCGGATCTTCCCAACCCAGGAATAGAACCTGGGTCTCCTGCATTGCAGGAGCTTATATTTTCTTTTCATAATATTTTCTTTAATATTATTATTACATTGTTTTTGCGATTAAGATTCAATGTACTCTCCACCCCTGCCATCACATTGCCAGACTGACTGCCTGTGAACTCCCAGCATTTATTTTATTCTGAACATATTTTAACTCTGAAACTCAAGATGCCTGCAAGCAGGGCTCTTTTATGCCAATGACCAAACACTCCACATTGCTCATAGTTGAAAAGCACCAATAACATTGGACTGACCATGAATATCTCTTCTAGCTATTTCAAATTTCTAAGGCAAATTTCAATAATATATTGTGGGAAAAATCACTCATCAGTCAACACATATTTTGTTCACTTTCTAAACAATACCTCTATAAATCTCCAAACTCATTAACAGTATCACATGCTATAAATTAGGTTGCTATCACAAGATAAGGGTGAGGGCAGGAGGTAATGCAGCACAGGACGTTAATCAGGAATTTAAGTCCTGTGTGAATAAGACAGACCAAATGGTCCGCCATGGAGTGGAGTTCTCAGTAATGTGGATAACTGTTGGACAAATGTGGAGAAAAACAAAAATAAAGCTTGTCTTGTGATCCTACGTTGAAAATAATAATAATCGCTTTACCTGGAGTTTTGGCTATACACTGAATCTGCTTCCACTAGGTACATTATTTTGTAAACATTATTTTAAGATTTCACAAGCAAGAATATGTATTTTCAGTTTATAGATGAGGACTCCAAGAGACTTTAAGACATAAAGCAACATAGCTAATAAATAGTTCAGCCACGATTTGTCAGAGTCCCCTTACTTGCTGGTGCTTATTATTCAAGAGGGAAATTCAACTAACAAATATGATCCAAATTACTGAAACTCTATGCTCCAAATATGTGCACTTACTCTTCTATTGTAAAGCTGAGATAATTCATTTTCTAATTCTATCCTTTCCACATTCCATTTCCCATATCCATGCGTTCTTTGTGATATTTTTAAAGTATAAGGAGAATAAAGCAAGTGGTGGGTTGGAGGGGAAAAAATGTAGCCTGATATTTCTTCTTGGTTCGTATGATTCTTTGTTCTTTCCTTTCTATTATCTCATAAGAATAGCCTTCTTGGGAAAATCTCAAAACATATTTTCCCTTCTTTCTTTCATTTTATCATGTTCCTTTTTCCAAAATCCCATGTAATTCAAATACTACCTAACTTTCCCACTTAGCTCTCCAGAAGTTTACAACCCTGAAGACCCAAGAAGTCCCATGGGAAATCATGAAAAAATATTTACATGTAGAAACATATGTGATCTACAAATCATTAATAGATATGAGTTCCGTAGTTAAGAATTTTTACTAAATCATATACCTGGGGAACACAGGGCCTGTAGTTACTGCATAGCTATTTCCCAATAGACTTTATGTAGAATAGGAATTCTTTCTTGCTTTGTCAGATCATATCATCTACACAGACTACTTGGCAATGAATGATATATGAGCTTGGTAGTATTAATGGGAGAAAAAAATTTCTGGTTCTCATTCAATATCATAGAGGTATGTCATTAAAAGATAATATCTTCTCCATCTCTGTAAGACCACAGAGTATAATTACATTTCAAAAAAAAGTTTCAAAAAATTAAGAAAATCCCACTTTCATAACATGTAAAACTGAACAATTATTCAAAATACCACACTTTTCAATATTTTATACATAAAACACTCACCAAGTTAAATCTGTTTGGCAAATTTCTCTTAGGCAGTAAATGTAATTCTTCAAGATTATTAAAGCCATGGCACTGTTAATGTTTTTGATAATACAGACCTAAACTAAATGAACACACTGGTGAATCAATTATTTTAAATGGCAATATTTTCAATTCTTAAGCAATTGACAATAGTTCGTTTAAAAAGCAATGCCTTTCGGAATGACAATTTTTAAGCAGCTCCCTTTTTTTGTTTTTCTTTCTTTTGTAAAAGAGATGTGCTTTGATAACTGTTTAAACATATTATGCATTATTAAAACTTAAAATTACATGCTTGACAGATAGCATATAGTTTTCTCTAGGGTTTTATTGCAGTCTGTGGAACTTATTAGTTGTGATTTCATTGCCAATGGCAAAACACAGAATATTCTATAAATTAAAACATTTTGCTATGGCTATGGGAAATTCTTCATGATAAACAGGGCTAGGGGGTGGGGGTGGAAAACAAACCTCACTGTTTTTATCCAAAAAAGAGAAAAATTCAGCATGTGCAGAATTTGTGCTCCAGGTTTATTTATCTCAAAGACTGAACATTCTAAACAATGTGGGAATTGCAGTAATTTTAGAACCAGTGTAGATAAATTTACAAGTTAAATTACGATGTTTACAAAGGAATATATAGTGCAGTATACCTTACTTATGCCAGATGCTGGTAATCTGGACAGTGGGCTATCACTTAAAGTGGACAACAGCTTGGCCATTCTTCATGTTGACTCCATTTTACTGCATCTTTTTTTTTTAGATTAGTTTTTTTAAAATAGCATGGACCAGGTATTTCCTGTCATCATCAAGTTTTACTATCTCTTCAGTTTTCATTCTATACTTAACTCAATTGTTTTATTGGAATTGACAAATATATATTCCACCACTGACCCATGTAAATCAAGCCAGCAATGTTTTCTGAAGTAAATACATTTGTGCTATAGTAGTATAGGTGGTTGATTTTGTACTGCTTTGTTTGACATTAACATAAAATTCAACTGAGGTACACAGCCAGAAGCTTACAGTTTGGCTTTCCTTGTGGTTCAGATGGTAAAGAATCCGCCTGCAATGTGGGAGCCCTGGGTTCAATCCCTGGATTGGGAAGATCCCCTGGAGGCATGCATGGCAACCCACTCCACTATTCTTTCCTGAAGAATCTCCCTGGACAGAGGATCATGGTGGTCTACAGTCTATGGAGTCACAAAGAGTTGGACAGCACTGAGTGACTAAGCACACAGCAGACATTCCTATGACTTTAAACATGTATAAATACCGTTAATGTAACTCACAGCTTTACGTAGGATAAAATGATCAAAATTAGGTTAAGTACAAACAAATTATTACAAACACATATGTAACAAGGACACTTTCAAATGAACTATTGATACTTAATTAGTTACACTTGTCAAATAATTACAGAATAATCACAGCCCTCATCAGCAACTGTGATAAACTAATGAAATTTGACTTAATAGGACATGTATAAATTTACATTTGGTTGAAACATCTGCAAACTGGCAAACAGTTTTAGTGTGTCAGACGAGAAGCATTTCTGTAATCATTGTGACTGTATTGCACTCTCCTCCATAAACCGCAACCTTCGTTTTGTTTATCCCAATCCTTTTTCCTGCTCTTTCTCCTCTTTTTGCTTCTTTAGCAACTCGCATCTCATCTTTATTACAATGTTAAATATTGTATGTAGAACCTATGTTACTCTACCGTTAAATTCTGAATCTAAAGCACTTACATCTTGAGTGTGGTTTTTGCAAGCCTAGAAATGTATATGCACTTAATTTGTTTAGCAAAATCTGTATTAAACTCACATAGTGCATATTTTTGATAAAATCTTTGACAATGGATTGGCTTCAATTACATTATTCCTCTTTCAGATAGAAGAAAACTCAGTGTTTTGTTAGTTTCCTTACTTACTATATGGTTAGACCTCATGCAGTTCACATCCTCTGTGATCTCTTCCCAGTCTAAAGCCATAAATTTTCCTTCCTTGCTCTGAATTCACCTACCACTATTTTAAAATCATAGTGTTTTATATTTGGAAACTATATATACCTACATATCCACTCCAACTTATCTTAGCTTTTCTGCAGATATAAGGGGGATGAAAACTAAAACAAAAGAAATTTGAGTAATTCAGTAGTTTGGTTTAATTCATACATTGAGCTACACTGTTTGAAATGTGGGAGTAGGAGTGATAAAATTTCTCAATTTTTGTCATTGTTTGCTGTTTATAAAATGATTGAAAATACTTTTGCCTCACTAGATTGGGAATGAAAACAGAAAATATGCCTATTTTACTTTTTTTTTTTACCAGTGTATTGCCATGTAATGTTCTTTGCAAAAAGATTTTGTATCACACAGCAATTGAACAAAAGGATGATCAATTATAAAAATGATTTTATTTATTATATCAAAAATATTGTGGTGCTTTTGGGGAAATCAGTAGATTTCTAATAAATCTATCGTGGTAAACATCTCAAACTAGATAGACTAAAAATGAGGAGCAAAGTATGATAGCATGGGGGAAACACAATGTGGAGAGGTGGTAGTTTCGGTTACTCTGAATTGGTACTCTGATTGGACATTAACTTGTTTGTTGTAGATGATGTTAAAATTCATTAGTTCTAAGTTCCTCATGTTACTGATTAGACAAATAAACCTTAGAGAGATTTCTTTTTTTTTTCTTTTAACTAGTTGTCTATGACCTGTTTAACTAGTTTTTAAGCTAGTTGTGAGGATCATACACAAAAAGATTTCCTACAACACAGTTCAGTGAGCTTTCTAATGTAGCATATTGCTATCAGCCAGCGTGTATAAAAATGGATCATAGTAAAGTATTCTTGCCTGGAGAATCCCATGGATAGAGGAGCCTAATGGGCTATAGTCCTTGGGTCACAAAGAGTGGGACACAACTGAGTGACTAAGTACCCATGCACAAAGTGGAGTAAAACATGAATTTAAATTGAAGAGCTTAGACTAATACTACCGTAGTCATTTACTAGCAAGTGACAGAATGGATGCTGAGTTACTCTTGAGAGTTGGAGAAGACTCTTGAGAGTCCTTTGGACTGCAAGGAGATCAAACCAGTCAATCCTAAAGGAAATCAGTCCTGAATATTCATTGGAAGGACTGATGCTGAAGCTCCAATACTTTGGCCACCTGATGGGAAGAACTGACTCATTGGAAAAGACCCTGATGCTGGGAAAGATTGAGAGCAGGAGGAGAGGATGACAGAGGGAGAATGAGATGATTGTATGGCATCACCAACTCAATGGATGTGAGTTTGAGCAAGCTCTGGGAGTTGGTGATGGACAGGGAATCCTGGCATGCTGCAGCCCATGACGTCACAAAGAGCTGGCCGTGACTGAGTAACTGAAGTAAATTGAACCCAGTTTTGCAACTCTTCCCCAGTGGTTCTAGTGGTAAAGAATCTGCCTCACAAGACATGTGAGTTTGATACCTGGATGGTGAAGATTCCCTGGAGTAGGCAATGGAAACCCACTCCAATATTCTTGCCTGGAAAATTCTATGGACAGAGGAGCCTGGCGGGCTACAGTCCATGGGGCTGCAGAGACTCAGACACAACTGAGTGACCAAGTACACACAAACAACTCAGCTTTGGTAAGCTTCAGCTCCCACATGTATAAAATTAGGATTATTCTATCTAACCAAGATACGGTCATCACAGAATATCCTTCTAGCTTCTCAACAGTGGCCCATGGGGCCATAGGTGATCTAACTGCTACCCAATCTTCCAAATTCAAATTATACCCACCTGAATTCAGCTTCATTGGCTTTCTTTATATTGCTTGCACACATCCCATTATATTCTGCCCAAGGATCTATAAATTTAAGCTTTTCTCTGCCTGAATCTTGTTTTACTCTGGGTGTAACTGACTTCATGTTTGGGGTTAATTTCTTAGTTCTGCACTTAAATTTTTTCTCCTCAGAGGACCCTTCCTTTTCTACATGGTATGTAGCCATTCTTCTTTCAATAAATATTAACTGAGTCCTGCTATAGACTGAATGATGTGTCTCCTGACAACTTCATATACTGAAGCCTTTGCCAGTTAATTAGGTCACGTGGTGGAGCCCTCATGATGGGATTAGTGGCCTTATTAGAGAAGGGAGTTAGCTCACTTTCTCTCCCTCTCTCTCTCTCTCTCTCAGCCATGTGAACATGAGAAGGAGACTGTATATCAGCCAAGAAGCAAGTTCTCATCAGACTCAGAATGTGCTACTCAAACTTTTCAGACTCCATGACTTTTAAATAAATATTTGCTGTATTTTGTTACAGCAAACCAAGCTAACTAATACAGTGGCCATGAACCTAGTCCTAGACAGATACTGTATACCAGATTCTTAAGCTGTTTTTCCATTGTACTTAAGGTATTTATTTATTTGTCTATCCTGTAAATCTTTAAGGTTTTAACTTTCAAGAGGTAAGGATTTTGTTGGTCTTATTCATAGAAATGTCCACAGGGCTGTCTCATATCTGGCATATTACAAATGACCAATATATGAATTGAATCAATAGATGATTTCAAAAATACTTTTTGATCTAAGTATCTGTGTCAGTCACTAATAGTTGCTAGGCACATATTTCTAGTCATCAAGTTTGAAAGGAAACACATCTGTAAGGATCTATTCATTCAACAAATACTTTTTAAGCACCAAACAAGTGTCAGGTACTGTCCTATGGTAGATGCTAGGAATACAGTTGTGAATAAACATAACTCCAGCCACAAGGAAGAGATATTAAGGAGAAAATAAGTTTTTCAAGCATACACTGAAAAACAGGTTTAGATGATTGTATTTGATAAGTTTTTTGAAACACATTTAAAAATAAAATAATACAAAGTTATAAAGTTAAATAATTCTATTTGAGATATGTTCTTTGAAAGAGAAGCACGGGGGGTCTATGAAAATGCATAGTGGGAGGACTTGATCCGCTATTGGGAAGAGGAGAGGTCAAGGAGAGTGTACTGAAGAGTAACAGTTGCATTAAGAACTAAAAGATGCGAGGGTGGGACGTTCTGGGAGAATAGCATTGAAACATGTATATTATCATATGTGAAACAGAACACCATTCCATGTTTGATGCATGAGACAAGGGCTCAGGGCCGGGGCAATGGGATGATCCAGAAGGATGGGAGGGGGAGGGAGGTGGGTGGGGGGTCCAGGAGGGGGAACACATGTAAACCCATGGCTGATTCATGTCAATGTATGGCAAAAACTATTGCAATGTTGTGAAGTGATTGGCCCCCAACTAAAATAAATAAATTTATTAAAAAAAAAAAAAAAAAGATGCATAGCAATTGTCTAGCTGAAGAGACGTGAACATTCTAGGCACATGTCCTGACTTAAATAATTGTTTTTTTTGATTTGTTTGTTTTTTGGAAAACTTATATATTTTTTTATTTTCTTAATTAATTTTATTGGAGTATAGTCACTTTGCAGCTTCCCTGGTAGCTCAGTCAATAAAGAATCCACCTGCAATGCAGGAGACCTAGGTTAGGAAGATCCTCTGGAGGACAGCTTGGGAACACACTGAAGTCTTTCCTGGAGACTCCCCATGGACAGAGGAGCTATAGTCCATGGGGTCGCAAAGAGTCTGGCATGACTGAGTGACTAAGCACAGCATAACACAGCACATACTTACTTTACAATGTTGTGCTAGTTTTTATTGTACAGTAAAATGAATCAGCCATAATATACATATCCTCTCCCTTTTGGACTTCCTTCCCATTCGGGTCACCACAGAGCATTAAGTAGAGTTAAACTGTAGAAATGAGGCTAAACAAAGGCCAAAGAAGCAGTAGCAGAGACGAGAAAGTGAAGAACAGCCTGAGATAAGTCTGAAGGGGCCCTTAGTCATGAGGTCCTATTGTGCTACTAGGGAGGTAACCCTGAGTCTCCCTGCTGCTCCTGCTTAGTTGCTCAGTCCTGTCCGACTGTGACCCATGAACTACAGAGGAGCCCACTAGGCTCCTCTGTTTATGGGGATTCTCCAGCAGGAATGCTGGAGTGCGTTGCCATGCCCTCCTCCAGGGGATCTTCCCAACCCAGGTATTAAATCCAGGTCTTGCGCATTGGAGGTGGATTCTTTACCATCTGAGCCAACAGGGATGCCCATGAGTCTCCCTGGGACTATTCAAAGGCAGTGAATTCTATTTAGGGGGCAGGACACTTTTCTGAAGGAAGACTTACTCATGGTGAATAGAAAGATTTTCATAAGCAGAGATGAACAGTACAAACGGGATGGTAATGAAGAGATGAGGGGGGAGTGTGAGGCTCTTTGAGCTTGTACAAAGCCTAGATATGCATCTATTATTAATAATGGACCCCTTTGGAGAGTCTAAAGTGTATGTGGTGGTAGTTTCTCAGTCAATTATGGCTCTTGGCCACTCCATGGACTGTAGCCAGCCAAGCTCCTCAGTCCATGGACTTCTCCAGGCAAGAATACTGGAATGAGTTGCCATTTTCTCCTCTAGGCTAATGTGTATACCCTCTTTCATCATATGTTGGAGCATCCAGTCCAAATAGTTTCCCTTCTTCCTCGTTTTAATAATAGGGTTTTTCTAACACATAAGAGTTTGTTTCTCTTTAATTAAAAAAGAATTCAATTCAGTTGCTCAGTCATGTCCAATTCTTTGTGACCCCATGAACTGCAGCATGCCAGGCTTCCCTGTCCATCACCAACTCCCGGAACTTGCTCAAACTCATGTCTATCAAGTCAGTGATGCCATCCGACCATCTCATCATCTGTTGTTCCCTTCTCCTGCCTTCAATCTTTCCCAGCATCAGGGTCTGTTCAAATGAGCCAGTTCTTGGCATCAGGTGGCCAAAGTATTGGAGCTTCAGCTTCAGCTTCAGTCCTTCCAATGAATATTCAGGACTGATTTCCTTTAAGATTGACTGGTTTGATCTCCTTGCAGTCCAAGAGACTCTCAAGAGTCTTCTCCAACACCACAGTTCAAAAGCATCAATTCTTTTGATTTGATGATAAAAAAGAATTATTGGAGTATAATTTATTTAAAATGTGTTAGATTCTGCTTTACAGCAAAGTGAATCAGTTATACCTACACACATATTCACTCTTTAAAGACTATTTTCCCATATAGATCATTACAGAGAACTAAAAAGAGCTCTGGTGCTATACAGTAGATCCTTATTAGAATCTACCATCTGTTTTACATATAGCAGTCTTTAATTAAATTTTTTTTTTTCTATGAGAAAGACTGCTGTGCATTGGTAATATATTTCCAAATGTCAAGACATTACCACAAGACTTTCATAAAGACAGTAAAAAGCTAAAGAATTTATCTCCAAACCTTCCTGCCAGGCTTTCCTCTTCCTTATTATTAATATCTGTAGTAAAACATAAACCTTTCCTAAAAAGATTTTCCTAAAAAAAAAAAAAAACAACAAGCTTTGAAGAATGAGTGAGTCAAAATGAAGGAAAGAATAAAATAAGCAATTATTAGTAGGGAGAATCAAAGGAGCAAATAGAGGACTTGTTTTAAAAATTACTGATAGGTGTTTTCTTCTTATATTTGAATAAAAATTGCAATGGAAGACATGATGGACATGAAATCATCAAATGTGAGTATGATTATTAGTATTCTAGAGCTGCTGTAACAAAGTATCACAACTTGGGTGGCTCAAACAACAGAAATTTATTGTCTCTTAGTTTTGGAGACTAGAAATCCAAAATCAAGGTATTGGCAGGGTTGACTTCTTCTGAGGGCTGTGAGGAAAAGATATATTCCAGGCTTTTATCCTTCACTTGTACATGTCCATCTTTTTCCTGTGCCTCTTTTCATCATCTTCCTTCTTCTATACATGAGTGCATGCTAAGTCACTTCAATATCAATAACCTCAGATATGCAGATGACACCACCCTAATGGCAGAAAGTGAAGAAGAACTAAAGAGCCTCTTAATGAAGGTGAAAGAGGAGAGTGAAAAAGTTGGCTTAAAGCTCAACATTCAGAAAACTAAGATCATGGCATCTGGTCCCATCACTTCATGGGAAATAGATGGGGAAACAGTGGAAACAGTGTCAGACTTTATTTTTTGGGGCTCCAAAATCACTGCTGATGGTGATTGCAGCCATGAAATTAAAAGACACTTACTCCTTGGAAGGAAGGTTATGGCCAACCTAGATAGCATATTTAAAAGCAGAGACATTACTTTGCCAACGAAAGTCCGTCTAGTCAAGGCTATGGTTTTTCCAGTGGTCATGTATGGATGTGAGAGTTGAACAGTGAAGAAAGCTGAGTGCTGCAGAATTGATGCTTTTGAAGTGTGGTGTTGGAGAAGACTCTTGAGAGTCCCTTGGACTGCAAGGAGATCCAATCAATCATCCTAAAGGAGATCAATCCTGGTTGTTCATTGGAAGGACTGATGTTGAAGCTGAAACTCCAATACTTTGGCCACCTCATGCAAAGAGTTGACTCATTGGAAAAGACCCTAATGCTGGGTAGGATTGGGGGCAGGAGGAGAAGGGGACGACAGAGGATGAGATGGTTGGATGGCATCACCGACTTGATGGACATGGGTTTGGGTAGACTCCGGGAGTTGGTGATGGACAGAGAGGCCTGGCGTGCTGCAATTTATGGGGTCGCAAAGAGTCAGACATGACTGAGCAACTGAACTGAACTGACCAAAGTCACTTCAGTAGTGTTCAACTCTGTGACCCCATGAACTGTAGCCTACCAGGCTCCTCTCTCCACAGGATTCTCCAGGCAAGAATACTAGAGTGAGTTGTCATTCCCTTCTCCAGGGGATCTTCCGATTCCAGTAATTGAACCCTCATCTCTTACATCTTCTGTATTGGCAGGTGGGTTCTTTACCACTAGCACCACCTGGGAAGCCCTCCTGTCTGTACATCTGTGTCCAAATTTTCCATTCTTATAGGGACTTCAGTCATTTTGAACTAGAACCTACCATTAATGATCCTTGATTATTTCTGTAAAGACACTATCTCCAAATAAGATTACACTCTGAGATGCTGGGGGTTAGTCTTTAAATATACAAATTTAGTGAAAGTGTTAGTCACTTAGTTGTGTCCAACTCTTTGCAACTGTAGCCCACCTGGCTCCTCTGTCCATGGAATTCTCCAGTCAAGAATACTGGATGGGGTAGCCCTTCCCTTCTCCAGAGGATCTTCCCAAACCAAGGATAGAACCCAAGTCTCCACATTGCAGGTGGATTCTTTGCCATCTGACCCACTGACTGGGGGTTAGTCAGTCCTTAATCATACAAATTTAAGGGGAACATGATTCAACCCATAATAGTGTGTCAAAGTGCTTTAGTAAACTGCAAAGTATTGAAAATAAGCATTCACATTATTACGTACTTCATTGGATGATGGCAGCGACTAAAAGGGATGATACATGAGCACATGGTTTCTAGAAAAACAGAAATTTTATTCTTAGACACTCATATCGACAATTCTTTTAGTAGTATAGATTAAAATTGTTAAGAAGATGCTTTCATGAGCCATTGATTGGTTAGAAAGGAGCTTTTAGAGTTCGCACCTACATTTCAAACAAAAACAACAAAGGAAAAAATATAATAAAGAGAGGTAGAAAAAGGAAGACACATATATAAGTACTACATGTAAGAGGACTTAGGGTGAAAAATAAGGGACACTATTATTAGAGATAAAAAATGGAAAAGATAAGTCTTTTGTGGACATTATTATATTAGACTGTAGTATGTATTAAAGTGATTTATAATTTGTCATATCATCATACTTTTTGACTGAGCCAAATAATGCTAAAAGTCATAATTTTTTTTTTTGTTATGGTTGAATGTTGAAGTGATAGATGAAGGTACAAAATATCTGAAAAATATTATAAGGATGTTCAATTTATAGTCAAAAAGTGACAGTTCTAATCATGGACAATAGAGATATGATTAAAAATCAAAATATCTTCTCATCTCTCTTGAAATCATTCTCTTACAATGCCACATCAACTAAGAATTATCATTGATATCTTCTGGGGTGACATTTTTAATAGATTGTACTGCATTTCAATATACAGCAAAATCATCATCAAATTGTTGGTAACTCATCATTAAACCTCTATGCTTTAGATTTTTGTTTTGAAGACATACATTACTGCCACCTCACTTGATTGAGTTTAGTCTTTACCTGAAATTTCTTCCAGCACCACATCCCTGTTTCTACTTTCTTAATTCTCTAATACAGACCAATATCTGCTTAACTACTTTTGTTTTGCAGCTTTCACTTTGCCTGTGTTCTGTTCAAAAATAATTCATTTCATTATTATTCTTATGATGAGAAACTACATTCCTTTTGTAGCATGTTTATATAAGCAATTCACATTTATTTGAAAAGTATGGCAGGGCTTATGATAAAAATTATTTTCTAGAGAAAAACGAAATTTTAAACATTGGTTCATTTAACAAGTTGTGTTCATTCCCCAGAGATAATAGCTTTTAATTGATAATATTTTAATTCTTCCAAGTTAAGTTTTTATAAAGCTATTTTTAAATGTAATAAGTTTATATTTTAATTAGTTGGCATGATAGGATAAATGAAGATTTAATTTATTTTTACCAATTCTCCTTTTTTTATCTACTCTTCCCAATACAGTTTTAACTTTTTTCATCTCTCAGTAGGGAAATATTGAAACTTAAATAATATATATAAATATAGTCATTTCATATTTCTTCACACATAGGAATTATCTTTTGATTCTCAACTTTGCAGTATGAAGATAATGAATAGTTCCCTTATTGTTAAAACAATGAAATTTAACCATATTTGCATTTACTTTTATGTTTTCAGTATTTGTTTTGTCACTATAATTACTTTTATGCTTAGTCTATAGGTTCTTCAAATAGTTGGAAATAAGCATTGGCTTTATTATTTATTATAATAAATAATAATATTTATTATTATTAATGTGCAAAAATTCAAACAATTATTTGTAGGTTAGAAGTCAATTTTATAAGTGGAATTCTGAAGTTAAAAAAATATGTTATCTTTCATTCCTGCTGAAAATAGATCTTGTTATAACTAAACTTGAAATCTGAAGTTTATTATTTTTTCTAACTAGATTTAATTTGCCACTGAAACGTAAAGAGTTTGCTCTCAGGTGAGACATGTCACAGGACTATATCCATATTGCCACAAGATCTTTGCATCAATTTACATGAAATCTCTTGTATTCTGAGTATAACTGATTACAATATATCAGAGAGGAAAGTTATTTCCATTTAATTAAATTTCAAAACTATTAAAAAATTTTAAGGTTATCAACCTTCGTCAATATTACTTTACTTTTATTTTTGTTTTCTTAATTCTTTTTGGGTTGTCTTTTGTTGTCTGTATCTGTTTTTTGGCCAACAAAAGTTATGCTCTGCCTCTCAAAAGTAAACCTTTGATATGGTATAGAAATCCCAGGGTAGAGGACATAATTATGATGTAATCATCAAAAAGGACCATTTTAGAACAATATACATTTTTTTGTACAATATATGATGGAATTTTGCATAATTTTATAATAATTTTCCAATAAATTTATAATTTACAAAAAGCATAAAGACCATATTATAAAATGAAAACACCCACCTGTTGTAATAACGTCTTCCATAAATAAACTTAGAAAATTGTCTCACAAAATGTATTAATTCCTTTACAGTTGTATTATAGAAAATACAGCAATTTAAGGAAGTAAGCTATTTCTGTAATCTTTTGTAAGATTAGTCAATGATCAAAAACTACCTTTCCATTTTAGAAGAGTAAATAATAAAAATAGGTAAAAATGAGTATGAATGGTTTAACTGGAGAAATGGCCTTGGAAAGAAGGCAATCAGTGACTGAGACCTCATCAATTTCTCATTAAATTACATACATCTGCTTCACAATTTTAATAGCCTGGGCAGGTAAGAATACACATTTTATGCAGTTTCCCTAACCATACAGTATGAAAAATACTCTTCTGCTTCAGTTTCCGCTTGTCTATCCATTATTCTATTTTGTTTTCTCCGGTGAATTTCACAGTATTTGGAATGATGTTTCTTATGTGTTTGCTTGTATGCATTACTTCGTCATGTCTCCTCAATGAAACCTCCACCAGGAGAGGATTATCATCTGTCTTGTACCCTGGTTGTATCCTCACTGCCTAGGGCAGTCTTTGACTTGTAGGAGAAAGACCCAATTCTTCTATATTAAAGGAATAATTAAGTAAATAAGTAAAAAAATATATATAAAATACCTTACTCTTAGAACTGGTGTCACATGCATTTTTAATGCTTAAAACTTTATAACTACACATCACAATGCACTTATTCATAAGTATAGTATAAGTCTTGTGTTATCTCAATGTACCTCTACATGTAATTTTAGCCAGTAGCTTTACTGTATTTCATAAGCTGATGACAACTTGATTACTGTGACCTTTTATAAGAAAAAATAAGAAAAAGTAAGTGTTGTAAAAATCTGAATTCATTACAGCAAGAAGAGTCTTATTTCTGAGCAGGAACCTTTTTTATGTATTTAAAATTTTGCTCAAAAATAAGTATTTTTAAGACTATCAGCTAGGAGAGAAAATTCAAGAATTTAATCTTGCTTCCATCCTGCTTATTAGCTTTCTAATGTAAGTGCAAAACTTTTGGATTACTTCTCTGAAGTTAAAAATCACTCAAGTATTTTAAAGGAAGTATTATCATCCTCTAACAGGCCAATGCTAGACTTTTAAAGCTTGAGTAAGTTATTCAGCAAGTAGAAAAATTTCAGACACACAATATCAAACTGACGTTTTTCTCTAGATTAGGTAGTTAATGCAAATGAGATCATAGCCTGAACAGGCTTTGGGGAATGAACAGGCTATCCAAGAGAGTCAACAAAAGTGAGCCTCCTGCAACAGGAAAGGTTTCAATTTTGCCATTTTCTAAACACAGAAAAATGTATCCCTCCAATTCAGAATATTGAATGTCTTATGGAAAGCGAAAGGTCATTTGTAACTGTCCAAAGGATTGATGGAGTTGAGATACCTCCTTGACCTTCACCCTGCACTCATAAAGAATAGTTTCAGATGACAGAGCATCAGGCAAGTTTTCAGAAAATGTCTTTTCTTCTTTTATATTGCATAGCAAGATTGTTACCTGATATTTTCTATCATAATTGTATGTCAAGATTTAATTATCTCATGTCGCCCCTCATTAAAAGTTAACTGTCATCTCATGCTGCTGAGCAATGTCTGTGATTTGGACTAATTCAAGCTTTTCTATTTGCTTTTTGCCATTGTTTTCCATCTCAGTTTCTACAGTAATTGCTTTGGAGGCCTCACAAACCATGTCAAGGTCATCCTTTGCAAATACTAACCACTATACCCCCTCGAACATATACATACCCCAATTAATTACTGTCTATTAAGGATACATGTTATTAAAACCACTTCACTATAATTCAGGGTTTTTTTTTTTTATCCCTATGACTTAATTAAAAAAACTAATAAAAATTTTAGTGCAACTATTAAAAATACAACAAAAGTATGATATTTCTCTGTACTAATAGCTATTAAATTAATGTGTGGGTGTCTGTGTTTACCACATTTGTCAATTGTAAAATTTCTATGACCTAGAATGGTTTTATGATCTCTAATCTTGGGATTTGCATGATAGAAAATAAAACAATATTGTGTGATATTTTCTATGCAAAATGATGCCACTGACACACTGTATGGAGAGCATGTGCTTCCAGCTGTTTTACTCATAATGATGATGGATTTGAGCTGATCCTACCGACACTATTGTCATTTAAGCTCCCTTTATATTTCAGCTTTTACAGGGCAGCAGCCTCCTAACTGTTCTCCTTGTCACTAGTGTTATCCTACTCAATTTGCAATTCATGCTTCTCATAGAATAAATAAAATAAAGGAAAGATTCCAGAAAATTCCAGAAATGAGAGGTTGCAAAAATAGAAGGCAATTAGAATCCCAGGAAAATAAGAAAATGAAGATGTTAAAGGAAACGAATGACAATTCTTGGCTTTGAAATATTAAATAGTCATAATGTGCAAAATATAATGATATTTTATTCCCAAATCATACCCATGTGAATCAGAGATCTTAGCTAATATCCAAGTTTTCTAATAGGTTCACTGATAAAAATCATGTAACACAAGCAAAACAGGAAGTGGTCTGGGGCCTCCAATGCCTCTCCCAGGCTCTATCCCTTCTTCCCTCTGGTTTAGAAAGCACTCCAAACAAGATAATCTGTAAGAGCTTTAATAATATGTACAGACACACTGGGCTTCTCTGGTAGCTCAAAGGTAAAAAATCCACCTGCGATGCTTGGAGACACAGGAGACATGAGTTCGATCCTGTGGGTGTGGAAGATCCCTGAAGGAAGGCATGGCAACCCACTCCAGCATTCTTGCCTGGAGAATCCCTGGGACAGAGGAGCATGGCGTGCTATAGTTCATGGGGTGGCAAAGAGTGGGACATGACAGAAGCTACTTAGCACACACACACACTCAGTGTAGGAGTGATTTTGGTCCTGAAACATCTTCATCTTATACTTACTTACATAGATTATGTAACATTCTCCAGGGGGCCCTGAGGATTCCTGCCAGGTGAATTTGAAGATTTCAGATTTGCTTACCATCAGCAATCCTAGGTCCTGTATAGTCATAGAAAAGAATTCTCCCTTTAACAAATACCAACTTTTCTTTCATCAAGAGGTCTATCATTTGTCTGTTCAGAAGAATTGACTGTGTCAAATTCTTTCTATCCCTGGGGCATCAGCCATAATTATGCCCTTTTCACCCAGAAGAAAATGTAAAACACAGCTTCCGTGTAACCATTTACTTCTCATGAGCAAACAAGTATACTTATTTCAAATTATTCAATTCAGGTTAATATATACTGATAGAGGAGTCACTTTTAACTTGGGATAATGAGGAATATTTCCACCAGCAAGGATCAATGAGAAACTGAAAGATCCTTTGTTCACCCTAGTATACTTCTCTTGCTCCTCAAGAAGAAAAGCTAGCTCCATCTGCAAGTAACACGGATTATTGCCAATGAATCAATGAAATCATTGATACAATTCATAGAAACTATAGTTTCATTACTGCTTCCCTATGTCCAGGTTGAAATTTAAAAAGTAAAAGAAGAGGTAAAAAGGTAAAAAAGAGACCAAAACTATAACAGCACCTTTCAAAGTTGCATTTCCTGTAACAAAAGAAGACTGATACGGTATATCTGAGAACTTCATAAAGTTAGTGCAACTCATGTGACAAACATGGTCAGTGAAGAAGATCTATTGGTTATCAACAAAATCCCTTCACCAAGTAGCACAGTGATACAAGGCATAATACCATAGGCAAATATACCAGGAAAGAACTTCATGGAGTTAATGGGGTGGCAGATATTTCTCTTTACAGGCAGATGACTCCATCAATGAAAAAGAGTATGAACTTCTCTTAGCAAGTTGCCATAATACAAGAGAGATAAATAATATGTGACAGAATGACATTTTTCTCTTTTATAACTGGAAAGCCATAGTCAAAGAGGGGTTTGATTTTTTTTAATTGATAGATGTGCAGATAATTAATAACACTTATATTTTATTTTTGGAGTAATGATGTTAAGAAAGGTACTTGGAATAAATTTCACTGGAGCAGCAATCACTGAAAAAGAATCTGCCCTAAATGAAATTTCTAAATGGTCCTCCAAACAGAATATTTGGAAAGGGCCAACAGGGCTTTTTTGAATGGTTTCAATGTTAAAAGAAATACTAAAATTTGTGTATTAGAAATGAACTAACTTCCAATCACAGCTAACAAGAGAATATTTTTCAGCTTTCAGAGAGTAAAGATTTTGCTTTTCCATTCTGAAACATGCGTCTTGTGGAAAATCCTCATGCTAGTTTATAAAACAGATAAACACTTTTTCATGACATTAAAAGTGTTAGTTCTATTTCTGTGATAGTGCATCCAAGTGACATAACTCAGTAATAAATTTAGCATCTCAAAGTGCTTTAATCTATCACACCAGAGTCAATATATTTATTATGTTTTTAATATTGACAGTTACATTGTAGCATTTTAAGGAGATAAGCAAATAGCTTGATCAATGACAATGTATCTCTTCCAAAAGGTAAATTCTGTTTTCCAGTCCCCGGAATAAAAACACAAACACACAAACATATTTTATATATATATATATATATATATATATATATATGTCACACATATATTAATTATCAATTGCTACTAAAAAATTACTGCAAACCCAGCTCTTTAAAATGTCACATACTTTTCCCAGTTTTCAGAGATCGAGAATCCAGGCAAATCTTAACTGGATTTCCTGCTTAGATTCTCAAAAGGCTGCAATTAAAGCATCAGCCAGGCTGTGTTCCTATTTGGAGGCTGGACCTAGGAAGAACCTTATTTTAAACTTACTCAGGTTGTTGTGGGACTTATTTCCTGCAGACTGAATGATTGAAATCCTGGCTTTCTCACCTATTGTCAGCCCAGGGACTGCTTTCAGCTCCTAAAGCCCATTGTCAGGTCCTTGTTTGTGGTCCCCTCCATAAGCCATCTCATAGCGTAGGAGCTTACTTCTTCAAAGCTAGCAGGACCATCTCTCTTTTGATGGATTCAAAGTCAATTTTAAATGACCTTTATTATGTATGTGAAATCCCTTCACTTTGCTGTGTAATATAACCCAATCATAAGAGTTAAACTTGGTCACCCCACTCCAGTATTCTTGCCTGGAAAACCCCATGGACAGAGGAGGCTAAGCAGGCTAAGCGTCGGACATAACTGAGCGACTTTACTTTACTTTACCTTTGAAATAAGTCACAGTCTAAGTTCAAGGGGAAGAGACTGCACAAGCGTGTAGATGAGGGTTTGGTAATCATCTTAGAATTCTACCTATTAATTTGTTATTGGTCATATTTTTAAAAATTGTACCCTTTAATATTAAAAACTCATGAATTCAGCATACATTGTTCCCAGTTAGATATTACTCTGTAACTTCTGAATCAGTTTTCCTTTTCAATATCTTTAACTCTCTGACAAATTTATTCATGGTTTATTGTCAGTACCTATTGTTGTGACTTAAAATTGTGAATTGAGATTCTCTAACTCTAATAACAGAATAGCAGTCTAAGCTATTACTTAAAAATTTAGAATAAGGTAGTCCTAGACACTCAAATATCTGAGCTTAGGTAGCTTTATAAACATTAAATATCTAGACAGAAACATTAAATATTTAGAAA
The DNA here is from genome assembly GCF_054371585.1 of Giraffa tippelskirchi. Classification (NCBI taxonomy): domain Eukaryota; kingdom Metazoa; phylum Chordata; class Mammalia; order Artiodactyla; family Giraffidae; genus Giraffa; species Giraffa tippelskirchi. The sequence continues at coordinate 37,886,960 of NC_137280.1, read as the reverse complement.
TATTAAAAAATAGAAGATATTACAAATATTTTCAGGGAGAACTATGAGAATAAACAATTATAAAGGCATAAGTGGCTATATGTTCTTATCACTTTTAAAATACACTGTTAATTTTTCTTCAACATTCAAAAAACGAAGATCATGGCATCTGGTCCCATCATTTCATGGCAAATAGATGGGGAAACAATGTTTTTAAAAACAGAATTTGTTTTTATGTTTTTAAAAACATAATTTTAAAAAAATTTTTCCGTGACCTTCAGATAATTTAAGTTTTCAACTGCTTCTGTTCTATTTGAGTGATATATAAACTCTTCCTCTTTCTGTTGTTTTCATATTTATTAGTACCATTTTATACAAATAATTCTCTTTTCATTTACTATCCTCTGTAACTGTTGTTCTTTCTCAATTTGTATTTCTTAGTTTTCTTTTTAATGAAACAATCAACAAATTTTGTTTTATAGTAGTACTATGTACTTCCTGAATTTCTCCCAAGAATCCAATATTGAGATGCATTGTCTATTTCTCTTATTTTTAATTATAAATTTCTGCCTTTTGCCTCTCTCATTTTACTTAGTTATATTCTAATTTCTTGAATTGAATGTTATATTTATTTTCAATGTTAGAAGCTAAGTATAACACAGATCCAGGTGACATTTTATATTTTTTTAAAAAAAGATCTGTAGGAGCCTGGCAGGCTACAGTCCATGGGGTTGCAAAGAGTCAGACACAACTGAGTGACTAACACACATACACACACACAAATGTACATTTCCAACAGTTTTAGATTTACAGCAAAATTGAGAGGAAGTTATAGAGATTTCCCACATACCTTCAGTCCCACACAGTCTCCTCCATTATCAACATTTCCCACCAGAGTAGTGCATTTGTTAGAAATGAAGAACCTACATTGACACTTTATTATCATCCAACTCAACTGTTTACATTAGAGGCCAGTCCTGGTGTTGTAAACTTGATAGGCTTGGAAAAATGTACAATGATACATATTTGTCATTCTGGGCTTCCCAGGTGGCACAATGATATATCCTGGTTACTTCCAAGCTTTGGCAATTCTTTGTGCAGGATGCAGCATTTCTGTATCTTAAGAGTATGTTTAGTTTTGCAAGAAAACACTTCCAAAGTGGCTGTGACTTTGCATTCCTACCAGTAATGAATGAGAATTCTGGTTGCTCCACATCTGCATCAATACTTGACGTTGTGATGTTCCAGATTTTGGCTTTTCTTATAGGTGTGTACTGGTACCTCATTGCTGTTTTAAAATGCATTTCTCTGATGACATGATGTGGAGCATCTTTTCACAGGATAAGTCACTACCTGTATATCTTTGGTGAGGTGTCTGTTAAGGTCTTTGTTCCATTTCCTAATGGGTTTTTTTTTTCTTGTTTCTTTTTTTTTAACTTACTAAGTTTTGAGTTCTTTATATATTTTGGATGAAGTTTTTTGTTTGTTTGTTTTTAAGTCTGAAGTGTTATTTGTAAATATTTTCTCATTCATCATTTCTCATTCTCTTGAGATGTCTTTCACAGAAAATACATTTTTCATTTCAATGAAGTCCAACTTATCTATTATTTCTTTCATGGATCATGCATTTAATGTTGTATCAAAAAAGACACAAACTTTCTCAGGGATAGATATCTAGATTCTGTCCTATGTTATCTTCTAGGAGTTTTTTAAGTTTGAATTTTACATTTAGGTTTTTTTAATCTACTTTGAGTTATTTTTTTGTGAAATGTGTAAGATATGTGTAAAGAATCATTATTTAAATATACAAGTCCAGTTGTGCAAGCATTATTTGATGAAGAGACTATCTTTGCTCCATTGTATTGCCTTAGCTCCTTTTTAAAGACTAGTCTTATGTATTTATGGGGATCTATTTCTGGGCACTCTTTTCTACTTCACTGATCTATTTGTCTTTTCTTTCACCAATACCACACTGTTTTGAATACCACAGCTTTATTGCAAACTTTAAAGTTGGATAGTGTCAGTCCTTCATCTTTTTTTTCCTCTTTCAATATTGTATTGACTATTCTGGTTCTTTTGTCTCTCCATATAAACTTTAGAATCCATTTGTTAATATCTCGAAATAACTAACTGCAGTTTTTATTGAGACTGAATTTAATCTGTAGACCAAGTTAGGAAAAACTGACATCTTGACAATATTGATATCTTCCAATCTAAGAACATAGACTATCTCATTTATTTAGTTCTTTGATTTTTCTCATGAATTTTTTTTCTTTTTTTAGTTTTCCTCAAATAGATCTTGGTCAGTTCATACCTAACTATTTCGTTTTGGGGGTTCTAATATAAAAGATATTGTGCTATTTCACATTTCACTTGTTTGTTGTTCATTTATAGAAAAGGGACTGACTTGTATAACTTGTATATTAACCTTGTGTTTTCCAATCCTTCTATAATCACTTACAAGTTCTAGAAGGATTTGTTGTAAGTTCTTTCAGATTTTCTATATAAACGATTATGTAATCCGTGACCAAAACAAGATTTATTATTTTTTATTCTCAGTCTAAAAACTTTTTCTTGTTTTGTCTTATTACATTAACTAGAACTTCCAGTAAATTATCAACATGAAGTGGTGAGAGAGGGGAACTCTTGCCTTGTATCTTGGCATGAATATTATAACCATTTAATTGATTGTCCACTCATTCAGATTATGGTTCCCTGTGTCCATGATGGTGCTTTAGTCTCATGAGAAATTGTTGTTTTACTAGTCTACTCAGATCAGAATTTCATTATGATAATACTGCCTTGTGTACATTACAAATTAATTGCATTTTACAATTTTCTCTCCTTGATTGGAATTGTGAAGCATCCCAGTTCTTCAATTGAAACTCTGGTTATATTTTAACCCATAATAATACTTAGAAAATATTCTAGATCATATTAAAAATAAATTTGTAAATTACCTCTTGAAATAGTTAATACTGAAAGGTTCAGTGAGTTATTTTACATAGACTTCTATTATGGTGGTGGCCTGCTCCTTGGAAGAAAAGCTATGACAAACCTAGACAGCATATTAAAAAGTAGAGACATTACTTTATCGACAAAGGTCCATACAGTCCAAGCTATGGTTTTTCCAGTAGTCACATATGGATGTGAGAGTTGGACCATAAAGAAAACTGAGCGACGAAGAATTGATGTTTTTGAACTGTGGTGTTGAAGAAAACTCTTGAGAGTCCCTTGGACAGCAAGGAGATCAAACCAGTTAATCCTAAAGAAAATCAGTCCTGAATATTCATTAGAAGGACAGATGCTGAAGCTGAAACTCCAATACTTTGGTCATCTGATGTGAAGAACTGACTCATTGGAAAAGACCCTGATCCTGGGAAAGATTGAAGGCAGAAGGAGAAGGGGATGACAGAGGATAAGATGGTTGGATGGCATCACCAAGTTGATGGACATGAGTTTGAGTAAGCTCCGGGATTTGGTGACGGACAGGGAAGCCTGGAGTGCTGCAGTCCATGAGGTTGCAAAGAGTTGGAAAAGAATGAGCGATTGAACTGAACTGAACTGATGATGGTGGCATCTGTCTAATAATGCCTATTATTGACTCTTTAGAACATTTCATATTTTCTAAATTATGCTATAGATAATAAAAGCTCAAGATACTTGGAGGAGGGAGATGTTGCACTGGATGTTACATTTTCAAGTAAATTTGGAAAATGTTACTTTGTATCTCCCTCTGAGAAATTTGCAGTACATATTAACCTTTTAAAGCTCATGAAAATTCTGCTAAGAGTAAACAAAATCTAACAGTTTAAATCATTTTTTCCATATAGAAGAGACCATGTCACAGTGATATCCAATAGGTATACTTTTACCTTACTCAGATAAATATTTTTATCCAGGTAACTCAAAATGAATGGCAAATGGAACAGTATTTTTGCTAAAGTTATCATCTAATTTGGTTTTTTTAGGTGTGACTTTATTTTACAAGTCTCTTAATGTTTCCTCATTCTCAGTATCGCACCCCTTGGATTTTTATTCTTTACATTTAAGAAAGTGCTTATTTATTTTTTTTTTTAAATAACATTTATTTATTTTATTTAGTTGACTGTGCCAGGTGTTAACTGCAGGATAAGAGATCTTTGATTGAACCCGGCACCTTGCATTGGGAGCACAGAATCTTAGCTACTGTAACACCTGGGAAGTCCCAGAAAATGCTCATTTAAAAACTCAGACTCAAATGTGATCACGTCACTCTCGTTCTGAAGAATATCAACCATTTTAAATAAGATGATATTGAAAACAGTTCATTACATACTTGAACTTTAATGAATCTACTTTACTGAATCTATTTCTATCCCTTCAAACTTTGTCTTCTGTGTCCCACAGAGTAGGCACTAATGGTCCACTTTCTTCTCTATCCTCTCTTTTCCCTTCCTGAATAATCAAATTCATTGCTTTGGATATTGAATCTAACTTTCTTCCCTCTTCTTTTTGTATCTTTGTAGATATTTTTTTCTGAATTCCTCTCAATGTTGACATATTACAAAGCTCTTGGAATGGAACTTCTTAAATAAGTTATCTACATTGAGAGTACAAATGAGATACTGTTCAAAGTAATTATTTTTTCAAAATAGCTCAGCTACTTCACTGACAGAAAGTTTCTGGTTGTGTTTAGTTTATAGTCAGTACGCTATTTAATATCCATGATGGTATAACCTAAAATTTCATTATTTCATTCCCTATGAAAGGTATAGAATTATTGATGGACATAAACTAGATTCAATAGCAATAATAGAGTATACCAACTATTTTTCCAATCATGTGCAGAGAACATTTATGTGTATGAAGAGAATACCTGCAATACAAAGAAAAAACAAATTCATATGTTATTTAATATACGTTTGTGAGCACAAAATTATTTTAGTAGCACTCTTTCTGCACACTATATTTAATTTATGCATTATTGAAAAGAGTCAGGTGTCACAAGGAAGTAAATTTGGGAGGAAATAAAAATGATTTTGCAAAATAATCTCCAGCTAAACCTGATACTACAAAAAACTTTGTGCTCCCTTTTTTTCTATATATTCTCCTTTGTATATTCAATGCCTTTCAGAATACTTAAATTGCATAGCAGATAATGAGTAGATGCACTGAATTAATAAATAAATAAATAATTAAAGTTTTGAAAAAAAAAAAGTATCTCACAATGATTTGTTCTTTCCAGACTTTTGTTCTTCATATCCTCAAAGACATAAAGTTTTTAGGGATATTCAACAAATTTTGCTCTGATTAATTTTTCACTGATTCAGTGTCTGTTGATTGTAGTCTCTACATCTGAATTATTGCATTCAAATAAACTTGGCCTATTTATTATAAAGAAGATTTATATTAGAAGTTGTTAACTGAATCTTTAAAAAAATGATGGATCCTTTCCTAAATTTGTGCAAATCTTTAATATCAGTTTTTAAAAAGTCTTACATGTAATCTGACACTTTTAATGGTCATTCTACTTACTTTACTTAACAAATTCAGCATGCATATTTACACCATAACAATTTTGAAGTACACATTTTTCCATCCAAAAATTATATCCACTTTTCCATAAAGTCTTCATTTTTATATTCATTTTTATATTTTATATCATAAGCACTATCACCTTTCATGAATATGTGAAGCTCTTACAGTTTCACTCTTCTATTTCACCCCCTTTTCACAGATCCATTTCAAGTTCAATTAGTACAATTAAATGTTTTATTTATAATGTTTTTATGCCTTATGTAGAATATACCTATAAAGATTTTGAACTAATACAGGGAATTTACTCACTGTCCTCATAATTCCTTCCAGGAGCTAGAATACCAATTTTCTTTAGTCATCATAATACCTTTAAGTATATTATTCATTTATTTTTTCAATCTAAAATAATTATATATTTATAAAATAATTACATCACTTTTGATATCTTCAAAGTTGTTCCAGATCTGTTTGTACTTCAAATATTTGTCCTGGTAAAATTATATATATATTCTTTCATATCACACAATTCTTTTATATGAGGAGCTAAAAACACTCAACTTTTAAATAAAAAGGAAAGGATTAGACTTTGCTATTAAAGGCATAAGTAGCAACCAGCCCATAAAGGACACAATCAATAACTAGAAGATACAATTAATCTTAGAAGACATTCAAAAAATAATTATTTTAAATGAAATTTAAAGCAATTAACCACTACCCTCTGTTTCTTTATAACGTGAATGCATTTACAAGCATGCATACCCTCTGAATGCTTTATAACATCCTTTTTCTTGATTTAAATTTTTATTTATTTGTCCTAATAATATTCTTAATAATAATAAAATATGCTTCATTTAAAGTTATGAGACACACGTTTTGTCTGTATTAGCCAACAGTTCTATCAAAAAATACTCCAAGAAATTAAAAAAAAATTACACATATCTCTACGCAACATTTTTCACTGGAAACAAAGTACTTAAAATTGTGTCAAAAACCACAGGCGCAAATAAAAATGAATAAATGATTAATACATGTTTCAACAGGCATGAACCTAATAAACAATGCACTGATTGAAAGAATCTAGCCATGAAAGGACACATCTTATATAATTCCATTTATGTGAAATGTCCAGAAAAGGCAAATCTAAGGAGACTAAATAGATTACTGTTTTCTGAGTGCTAAGTGTAGGACTAAGATGTGGCTATAAATGAGCACAAAGTTCCCTTTTAGGATAATGGGTATGTTCTAAAATTAGATTGTAGTATAGCTGTACAATTATGTAAGTATACTAGTATTCAGTGAACTGTGAATTCAATATAGGTCAATTTGTGATATGCAAATTATATCTCAATAGAAGGCACATGAGCCCCCTCCACCCCAAAAAAGTCACATGTGTAAAAAGGCATTAGCACTCCAGCAACTGTGGAAAACTGTTAAGTTAGAAGAAGAATTCCAAAAAGACTAGTACTTGAATGTAGTTTTCTCTAACTTAAGCTTTCTCCTTGATTCATGCTTGATCATATTCTCAACTGGAAATGGTGACATTGAAATTATAGGTGAACACCTTGAAGCTATTGAGTAGAGACTGAATCTCAAAAGTTTAAAGGTGAAATTCAATATTTAATATGAAAAGTTAACTACCTGATGTTATTAGAAAGCAAAAATAAACTTTTTAAGTTATCGCACTTTTTATCTTTTATGTCAGTGAAAAGAAAACTTTTAAAACTTTCATTGTCCTCAGCATCAATATTATGGTTGTATTTTCTTATCTGTTGTCTGCAGAGAGCTCAAAATATAAGGATAAATAGATGTGCTGATACCAAAGGACACTGTACAAGGATTGCATTCCACTACTTAGTTTGTGAAAACTCATATCTTACTTTGCCCAGGGAGGTAAGTTAGTATAAACTCGGGCAATTGCTGAATAGATGATGGAATGGACTAGTGGCTAATATGGCAGATGGTGCTGTGAAGGTAGCTGAAATAATGTTTTGAAATACCTTTAACTTCTCAAACCAGGTGTCCCATGAATATAAGGTACTAGATCTGATTGCACAGTAATTTGACTCTATAGTGAGAAAACTGTGCACCAGAAAGGTGTGAATTATCTCTTCCCCAAATACGAAGGCTCCAGTTCAATAATATAACTGGAAGTGATTATTTACCAAACGTCATTCTGATACTTTGAAGTTAGTCCAATTTACATGGTTAAAATGTGTATATTTAGTGACTGTTTACATTGGCTAATACCATTTTTTTCGTGTTTAAACTTATATCTAAAATATTTGTGCCAGTGGGTTTGTGTAGCTGCTGTTTTACAACCACTGGACATATGCATATTAAAAAATTTAAAATGTCAATAATTAGGTAATTTTTTTCTTAATACTTTTAAAATAAAGTTGTGCATGAGACATTAAAAGTTAACAATTGCTAAATTGACAGAAATCAAAAAAAAAAAATAGAAATGAGAAAAGGTCTTCCATAGAAAATATCTGCTTACTTGTTCCTCTATAAAATTTGCTAGTTGCCAGTGTCAATTGTGTTAATGGAGAGAGCAATTTGAAGTTGTAATCAGGATTAAACCTCTATAAGACTCTTCATTTTTCTTTTCCATTTGATGACAATTTTCTGTAATTAATATATGTCCTTTTTCACATCACAACTGCCTTGATATTACAAGTAGAACATTGTGCTGTGGCTTTAGGTAAGGGGTAAATTAAGAACAGATGAATTCTTAATAGCAGTCTTCTCTCAAAAAATGTTCAAGATTATAAAACAATGTAAGGAAATAATTATTGAGGATGTGAAACTGTATAAGAGAAAATTCATCTTAAAAATATTTGGTAATTTTTCTTAAATTCCATTATCTTTAATTCATCCACACCTATGTATTTACATGGGCATGCCAAAGGACCTAGAAAATGCAATATATAGGAATTATGTACATGTCAGTTTACACATGTATATATATTTATTTTAATATTAGAAATAAGGTTAAAATGGACAGTGTATATCAATTGAATTTTAATCTTTTAGATAAGGTTATTAGTCATGAACATGTAACATTATCTCTAGTTTGTATAAGTACAATGAGCTCAGAAAATTTTGAGTTTTTTGTTTTTGTTCTTATAGAAAATAAAAGGATGAAAACTTATACATTAAATTATTGCTAATGGTTATGTCCCATCAAACTATAGGGAAAAATATCATGTTCATGCATATTGATTTTTTTCCTTTTACTCATTAACAGCTTATTTTTTATTTCTGTATAATACACATATTTCTCTGTTGTTTTTAAAGTAAGTAGATGCATTCAAAATAAAACTGCTGTGACAATTCATATGTGGGTAACTTAGCTTTGACCATTTTTAGAGACATAAAAGAACAAATATTTGAATTTTAAATTGGATAATTCTTTTTACTTTTTTATCTAAAATCAAATAGCTATTGATTCTAAAAGTTTTGAATGGATCTAAAAAAGTTCTTCATTCTGGGAATTGTAAGTCTAGCCTTTCATGCATAAATGGAATTAAAGTATTTATAAATCAACTATAGCTAAAATAAAAAAGAATGATACAAAGTAATCAAAGATGTAGTGACGAAAATAATTTTTTAAAAAAATTAATTCTAATTAGCCAGAGTATGAATATCCTGTCTCTTAGTTTCTTTCAGCAAAATGGGGATATTAACCCTTATCACTGACCCAGTCAATATCAGACATATTTACAGAAAAATTAAAACTTAAGGTAATAATGCTGCACTTCAAAAAGTACCTTCTGGAACAGAGTAAGGAAATACATAATGGAGTGATGTTCTTCCTGTAAAATTCAGTTTTTCTTATTGTGTTAATACAAAATAAAGGTATTTTTCAAGAAAGAAAAATAAAAACAACTTAAAAAAACCTTCCTATAAAAATAAACTCTCTCCCCTCATACAGACAGTAGCTTCCCAGCTCTCACACTTAAAATTTCATAATCCCTAAAATATGGCTTTTTATTATGTTAATTAAATAAGAATAATCAACATAAGGACAAAGATATGACTTAGTTATTTCATCATAGTTCCCAAATAAATTTTTCCTTGCAAGGTAACAAATTTTTGGAAAATTAACATTCACGTGAGCAGAGTAAATCTTTTACTAACTGAAGTTATACAACCCTTTTGGAAGTGACAATGCTGAATCGTTATCTAAAACTGTGCTTTTTTTTTAATTGCTTTTTGTTATCTGATCTTGAGCAAAACTTGCAAGACTATATTTTAAATTTTTGTCTTACCAACATTATGAAAACCCTGCCAAGCTTTTTGTTTAAAGTATATAGTGATTCTAAGTTTTGGGTTTTGAGAATTCCTGAGTGCCCATGAAAGGAAAAAAATTCTGAAAGTTTTAGGCTTGTAAAAAGTTGAAAGTTATGTGGTACTTATATTTAGAGCAGACTCAGTTGAACAGTTTCAGGTTACTGAATGAGCTTAATAGAATAACAAAATATTGCTACTGCAGAAATAAGTTACTCTGTCACTAGGGATTGCCAGAAGAATCTACTTACATTTGAAAAAATATCAAAGAAATGAAACTCAGAATTGAAGCAAAAACTGGCCCCCCCAAAAAATGCTCCATGAAAAAGGTGAGAGGAAATAATTTAACTTTGCTTTATTTTTTTAGTTATAAATACATATATAAAATATTTATATAAAGTGTATAAAAGATCTTTTTCAGTTCAAATGAAGCCTGTTTTAGGCAGTGAAAACCATAGTGTAGAATGAGCTAAATATTGGAACTGAATTCCAACAGATTTTTTTCTATTTAAGTGGTATTTAGTAAGATTTTTTTAAAGCATCAAGCATACTATTATTATATGCAAGCTTCACTGAATAAATGTTAAATCTTCTGTGTAAATCAAGTATGAATAAAATGCTTATACATTCAGTTATACATTGTGTGTGTGTGTTCAGTCATGTCTGACTCTTTGCGGGTTACACTGTAACCCGCCAGGCTCCTCTGTCCATAGAATTTTCCAGGCGAGAATACTGGAGTGGGTTGCCATTGCCTCCCCCAGGGGATTTTCCCAACTCAAGGATCGAAGTAGTGTCTCCTGCATTGGCAGATGGATTCTTTACCACTAGAACCACCTGGGAAACCCCAGTTATACATTACCTTTTAAAAATAATTTCAAAGACCGATATTTAAATTTTAAGCCTTTACATTTAGGGTTCTGATATAGAGTCAAAAATCATAAAGGTCACACACCCAACTTAATAATTTCTCAATTTTTTTGACTCTAAGTGCATTTCCAGTGACCACAAACTTTATTACCAAGTAAATGCTGTTAAAGCTGTTACAGTTTTGCATACTGATATACTCATGTTTTATGAAAGAAATACTTACAAGTCTATGTTTAGCTACTTACAGAGAAAGATTTCTGAGTTAGGAGCAAGCAATTTCAAAAGAAATTGGAGTTGATAAAGGTGATTGATCTATCATTCACATCCATATGTGCATATTTTTCTTATGTCTCTTTTAAGATAACATTTTGATATTTCCACTGCTTTGTAAACATATTCACAATAATCATTTAGAGGTTATTTCCATGTTTAACTGGTTTCGGTATTCATAATTAGTTCTTTTATATGACAGATTTCCCTTATGAGCTCTTTACATTTCTTGCTATCTCAACTGAGTGAATGTATTAGAGTGTCAGGACTTCTAGAGCAAAGTAACACATACTGGGTATTTTAAACAACAGAAATATATTGCCTTACATTTCTGGAGGCTAGGGGTTTGAGACCAAGATGTTGACAGGGTTGGTTCCTTTTAAAATTGATGAAGAGTGTGTTGTATGTTTCTCTCCCACCTGACAATCTAGTGTTCCTGAGTTCCTGCTGCATTATTCCAATCTCTGCCCTCATCTTCACATGATATTCTTCCCATGAGTGTGTATATGTGTGTGTACCCAAATTCTTCTTTTTCATAAAGACACCAGTCATATTGGACTAGGCCTGTATCACTCCAGTATGACTTCATCTTAATTAACTACATCAGTAATGGTCACATCACCAAATGAGGTCACATTCAGAGGCATTGCATTTAGGACTTCAACACATGAATTTTGAAGGTGACACAAATCATATTCACATAACAGTTAGTATATTTTTAATAAAAAATACTATTGGTGGAGTAACATAAGTAATATGTTTTCTAGTCGTTTCATAACTGAGAATGTTTTTTAGTTCCTTTGTATACAAACAATATTTTTGTTAACTATAAAAGTTTTTAATCATTCTTCGAACAAAAGAAATTGGAGAATATACCCCAAGACCAGGTTTTGAAACAAGATTGATTGTATTTTCTTTGTGAACAATTCTTATTCTTGACCACCATATATTTGAAGGCATTTTCTTCTTTATCGCAGATTTTGCAAATGTACTTGCCATACAGTAAACCAATTTAATTTGCAAAATCTGATGTGGGTTTTGCCATTGAAAAATATAACAATAGTTCACAAGAGCTTGACTCATAAAAATTTATTTATTGTTTAATTTTCTTTCTTTAAAAGGTCCTCTATGTTCAAGGCTTTCCTTCATGAAGTCATCAGGGTCCCAGGTTTGATCTACCTTGATGCTAGTCACTCTCAATTTCTAGCTTTCATCTTCTGGTCTGAAATGCTTGTTCCAATTGCTGCCACCTTATCTCCACTCCAACTACAGAAGGAAGAAATACAAAGAGATGGTTACTTGTGTGAAGGGCACTGACTAGAAATTGTACACATAGCTTTTGCTCCTATGCTATGAAACAGAAATTAGACACATAATCACACTCAACTTCAGGCAATCTGTAGAAATGTAATATTTCCATGGGGAGCCAAGTGCTCAACTAAAACTTCTATTAATGTAGAAGAAAACAATATATAAAGGGACAGATAGTAGGCACTGCTGTGGTTTACACTTTCCTTCTCTTAAATATCCATTTGTAAATGTCTTTTCATGCATTTGAACACACTTGCCTTTTTTTCCAGAGAATAACCCTCAATATTTCATCCGCCTCAGTGTTCCATCCAGTTACTGTGTCCTACTCAAATTCTAGGATCTCTGGAAAATGTGTAGTCCTAATTGTTAGGTCTGAATCTGCCTTATCATATCCCAGCATCTTCTAAACTAAAAGATATGTTACCTATCTCCTTCTAGTCACCCCCCATAACCAATATGGAATATAATAAGAACATATCAACAACAGATCTTACAATGACTGTAGCAAAGGGATGTTGGCTACTCCAGGTCACCCAGGGATGCTGCCCCATTGCAGAGGGTGATGGTTTCCATGCTAAAGAAGCAGACATGCATGTTGGTCTTGCAGTCTACCCCCAGCCAGGGCTTCAAGGAGTTGTTAAGTGTGATCCCCTCCAACACCTTATAAGGCTCTGTCTGCCACATGCAGATTCTGGCTCTTCTGCAGATTCTGGTCGATCCATTATGGCCTCCTCTGCAATGGAGTGAGTAGAATATTTCTTAATGTGATGGTTTATGGAGAGAAGCTTCTCAATCACATTTTGATAGTCTTCCAGTGTTATTCCTTGAGTCATACACATGGAAAATAAATTTTAGTTTTTTTGGGTTTCTTTGGTGCACCTGCATCTGCTCCTCCACTACTCTGGTGTCCATGGATTGGAAGTAAGACATAATGATCAGGAAGTCCTCAACATTGACCTCCTGGGCCAGGTCACTGACCCCCTTGCACACTTTCATATGATCAAAGAAGTCAGATGGCTATTTGGATCATATTTTGTCAAGCTCCAATTCTGGAACTTTGTTGAAGTTCTCTTTAGGAATGGTTTAACCATCCCTAAGTTTATTAAGTTCAGCTTCTTAAATCTCCATTGGAACTGTTGAGAACCCTGTCTAGTCCATTATCTCCTGCATCTTTTTGGGTTGGAGGTGGGTGGAGCCCAAGATGTTATTGGCAGGGGCTGAGGGTAATGAATTTCTTGCAGGGTGAGAACTGGCATTGACTCTGCAACACCTGGTTAGGCCTTGGATCTAAGGGTGAGGATGCCAGGGATGGGTATGAGCCACAGGTCAAGTAGCTTAGACAAAGAAAAAATAGTCATCCAAAGAGGAAAAAAAGAAGTAAAACTGTCACTATTTGCAGATGCTATAATATTTCTATTGAAAATCCTAATTATTCCACCAAAAATCTGTTAGAACTAATAAACAAATTAAGTAAAGTTGTAGTATACAAAGTCAACATAAAAAGCTCTTTTGTTTCTACACAATAACAAGACTATCAGAAAGAAATTAATTTAAAAAAATCTCATTTACAACTGCACCCTCAAAAATAAAATACCTAGAAATATATTTATCCAAGGAAGTGAAAGACCTACACAATGAAAAATATAAGATATTGATGAAAGAAATTGATGAATTATTATTTTGAAAATAACCATACTACTCAAAACACAAAAGATCCCAAAAGTCAAAGCAATCTTGAGAAAGAACAAAGCTGGAGGTATCACATTTCCTGATTTTAAACTCTATTACAGAGCTATAGTAAACAAAAAAGCATAGCATTAGCATAAAAACAGACACACAGATTGATGGAAAAGAAAAGAGAGCTTAGAAATAAATCCACTCATGTATGTTCAAATAATTTATCACAAATAATAGATTATAATGCAAAATACATGAACTCATACAACTTAATAAGTGGCACAATAATAAAAAATCCACTTGCCAGTGCAGGTGATGCAAGAGATATGGGTTCGATCCTTGAGTTGAGAAGATCCTCTGGAGTAGAAATGGCCTGCTCCAGTATTCTTGCCTGGAAAATGCCATGGGCCCAGGAACTTGGAGGACTACAATCCATGGGGTCAAAAAGAGTTAGACGCAACTGAGCACACACACACACAAACATCCAAGATACATAAAGAACTAATAAAACTCTATATCAAAACAAAAACAAATATCAAAAGAAAAAATCTAAAACACCAAAAAGCAATCTGATTAAAAAATGGACAGAGGATCTGAATAAACATTTTTCTAAAGGAGAACTACAGATATATGGCCAATGGTACGCAAGAATGTGCTCAATATCACTAATCATTAGGGAAATGCAAATCAAAACTACATTGAGATATACCTCACATCTACTAAGATGGCAATTATCAAAAGGACAGAAATAACAAGTATTGGTGAGAATATGGAGAAAAGGAAACCATTATGCACTATTTGAGAGAATGTAAATTGGTGCAGCCACTAAGGAAAACAGTATAGAGGTTCTTAAAAAAATTTAAACAGGAATATCCTATAATCCAGCAACTTCACTTCTGCTATTTATGTGAAGGAAACAAAAACACTAATTCAGAAAGATATATGCACCCAAGTATACATAGCAGTATTATTCACAGTAGCCAAGAATGAATAAAGAAATTGTAGTATACACACACACACGCTCACACATATGTAATTCAGTCATAAAAAAAGAGAAGGAAATCTTGCCTTTTATGACAACAAGGACAGACCTTAAGGGTATTATTTTAAGTAAATTTAGTCAGAGAAAGACAAATAGCATATGACCTCACTTGCAAATGAAATCTGAAACAGATAAGCAAACCAAAATAAAAAACAAAACTGAACTCACAGAGAATATATTGGTGGCTAACAGAGGTGGGGTGTGGGGAGTAAATAAAATGGGTGAAGGTGGTCAATATGTACAAACTTCCAGTTATAAAATCAGTAAGTACTGTGGATGAAATGTACAGCATAGTGACTATAGTTAATAACACTCTATTATGTATTTGAAAGTTCCTAAGAGGGTTGTTCTCATCACAATAAAAATATCTGTAAAGTGATGGATTTTAACTATACTTATTATGATGATCATTTCTCAACATGTACAAATATCAAATTGGTACATTATACACTTGAAACTAATATAATATTATACATTTATTTTGTCTGGTAAAATATTATTCTCTTTTACTTGGGAAGTGAAGCCCAAGGTCATACAGTTGAAAAACAGATCACACTTCTTCAAACATTTCAGCCATCAAATATCTATGATTACTCTAAGCCAGGAAGAGCTAGGTAAATATTTCCTGTCCCATAGCAGGGAAAAAAGTGGCAGAGGTGTAGGAGGTGACACTGTAGTGCCTTAGAGTTTTTTTCTGATATAAATCAGCTTCTCCAAAGAGCTGTCCAGCTGGATAACTTTGAACTTTCCTCAGGGAATCTCCTATAGGTGCTCTCCAAATGTGGCTGTTTGTGTATGGCCCTGGACTTTCTTGTACACCAGACATTCAGGAAAGCTGAAAACATCAAGAGATAACAGGGATTCCCTGAGGGTGCTGATGATGACAGAACCATTTCTAGAAGAGACCACTGTTAATTCTTGACAGCAGCCTTACTGGGAGCAGCAGAAGGCCTCTAGGAGTCAACACCAGTGAGACTTGAGGCCAGAAATAGAACCGCCATGTATGTAAGTGAGAGCACTATGGTTCTCACAGTGAGAAGTGCAGACTTTATTTCATCAGTCTTCTCTGTTTCCAAACTTTGTAGGAAGGGGTGTGATATTAGATGCTCAGAAGATAGCTTTAATAAATTAATGTGTTCACATTTAAGTGATTTTTCACTCCATGATGGGGTATGCTGGGAGAGGAACTGGATGAGTAGAAAAGTGAAAGTGGCAAAAGAAAACTGGAAAATCAGTTTTTTTAAAAAATTTTAATTTTGTTATTATTATTTATTTATTTATTTTGGTGGTTTTTGCCATACATTTACATGAATCAGCCATGGGTATATATGTGTTCCTCATCCTGACCCTCCCTCTCCCCTCCCTCCCCATCCCATCCCTCAGGGTCATCCTAGTGCATCAGCCCTGAGCACCGTGCCACACGCATCAAACCTGCACTGGCGAAAATCAGTTTTTTAAAAGAAGCATTTATTTATTTTTGGCTGCAGGTCTTAGTTGCAGCATGTAGGATCTTCACTGTGTCACTCGGAGTCTTTGACGGTGGAGCACAGACTCTTTAGTTGTGGCATGTGGGCTACACTTTGGTAGTGGTGGTGCTCGGGCTTAGTTGCTCCATGGCATGTAGGATCTTTCCCAATCAGAGATCAAACCCGAGTTTCCTACATTTGAAGGTGGATTCTTAACCACTGGACCACCAAGAATTTCCCTGTTTTTTTTTTTTTTTAATTGTTTTATCTCAAAGTGAGGACAGCCTAACTACTATATCTCTTCCTTTGAAATCAATATATGGCATTGAGCTTTACAATGTTATAATATATCAAATGCAATTTATGAAAAGATGATAGAATGCCTTCTAATTTAGACAAGTCAA
Organism: Giraffa tippelskirchi; assembly: GCF_054371585.1. Lineage (NCBI taxonomy): Eukaryota > Metazoa > Chordata > Mammalia > Artiodactyla > Giraffidae > Giraffa > Giraffa tippelskirchi. The sequence goes on along the minus strand of NC_137280.1, from coordinate 37,870,134 downwards.
GTCATTTTATTTACTCATTTCATATGACATTCTTCATGTTTTACCTTATTGAAAAGTGAAAGTGAAGTCGCTCAGTCATGTCCGACTCTTTGCCTCCCCATGGACTGTAGCCTACCAGGCTCCTCCATCCATGGGATTTTCAAGGCAAAAGTACTGGAGTGGGTTGCCATTTCCTTCTCCAGGGGATCTTCCCAACCTAGGGATCCAACCGCGGTCTCCCGCATCGTAGGCAGACGCTTTTACCGTCTGAGCCACCAAGGAGGCAATGCAACAACATTACCTTCCATGGAAACTTGACTAAATATGTTGGTGAAGAATACTGGATATGAATTGGGAAATTAGTCATAGTCATTTGAATCTTAAAGGAGTGTAAAACATTTTTACATTTTATTCATTTATTCATAAACCAGATATTTACTGAGTACTTAGTCTGTATCAGTCATTTAGGTAGATGATGACCTAAGAAAAAATGTTTATGCCCTCAAAGGGCACATAGTTTATTAGAAAAGAATGTTTAAACAGTTTCAGAATAATAAAATCAAAATTAAAATAAAAATACTGTACTTTACTAAACAGGTACTCAATGAGAGAACATTCAATTCTTTCCTGGAGAGGAAGGACTCAGAAAAATTGTATAGGGATGACACACTACAACATACAACTTAAAATGCCAATTTAAAAAAAATAGTTTAAGTAAGTGGGATTGTTCTTTAAAATATGAGAAATAAAATCGGTCTATAAACTATTTATGATTTAAAATACCCAAAGTTTCTTCTAAATATTTAGAGAATGTCTAAATAATGGTAGAAGTGAAAGTATTAGTCTCTCAGTCATGTCTGACTCTTTGCAACCCCATGAACTGTAGCCCACCACACTCTTCTGTCCATGGAATTCTCCAAGCAAGACTACTGGAATGGGTAGCCATTCCCTTCTCCAGGGAATCTTCCTGACCCAGGGATCAAAACTGAGTCTCTTGTATTGCAGGCAGGTTCTTTACCATCTGAGCCACCAGGGACGCCTAAATCATGGTACTAAATTTAACTGAATAAGAAAAATGTGTTCACTTTGAAGGGCTAAAGTGTGCAAGCTTATAAGGTTTAAAAATGTTCAGGCATAAGGGAAAGCTATTTCATAATGGAGGCATATGGGCAAAAATGTATTGATGTTATTCCATTCATTTCTGATATTCCATCAATTTTGTTAACATATTAGCATTTAGTCCTATGTTGGCTCATTTAATTTTTTTCTTTTAGTTGCTTAAAATTTTTTTCTCTTTAAGTTATTTATAGAATTTTGAGTATGTTAAGTATTATTTTCTGTATTTATCCTGTTTTAATTTTATAGTATTTTTTTTTTTTTTTGGCTATGTAGACTAACATCATAAACAGGTTTCAGAATCATATTTTCTTAGGTGACTTGAAGGCTTCCCTAGTGGCTCAGACAGTAAAGAATCTGCCCAAGTGCAGGAGAACCCTGGACTGTCCCACACCCAAGTTCAAGTCCTGGGTCAGGAAGATCTGGAGGAGGAACTGCCAGCCCACTCCAGTATTCTTGCCTGGAGAATCCCATGGACAGAGGAGCCTGGCGGGCTACAGTCCATGGGGTTGCAGAAAGTCAGACAGGACTGAGCAACTAACACTTGGGGGGCTTCCCAGGTGGCACTAGCACTGCTGGTGCAGGAGACATAAGCGATGCGGTTTCCATCCCTGTGTCTGCAAGATCCCCTGGAGGAAGACATGGCAGCCCACTGCAGTACTCTTCTCTGGGGAATTGCATGGGCATAGGAGATAGAAAGGCTACGATCCATGGAGTCTCAAAGAGTCCAGTGCAACTGAAGCGACTTAGCATGCACAGGTGACTTGGATAGTGTTCAATAATATGGATAGTATCTCTGCATTCTGTTTTCTTTATTTCAATAGTCAGAAGTTCTTATTAATATCAAAAGTTACATTGGAAATTGATGAATAGATTTTAAATTCCTTTATTTATTTATTTTCTGTTTTATATTGCTGATACCGAAATGGGATACCCTGGTGGCTCAGACAGTAAAGAATATTCCTGCAATACAGAAGACCTGGGTTTGATCCCTGTGCTGGGAATGCATCTGGAGAAGGAAATGGCAACCCACTCCAGTATTATTGCTTGGAGAATTCCATGTACAGATAAGCCTGGTTGGCTACGGTTCCTGGGGTCGCAGAGTACACATGATTAAGGGACTAACTCTTTTAGTTTCAATAGACAAAACAATCTTAGTAAATTTTAGGAGAGTAAAGTACTATCTTATGTATTAAATTAGGAAGTTTAATAATGTATATTAAGGATATTCAATAGATTTTAAGTAATAACTTGCATAGATATGTCCCATATACTTTTAGGATTTCTTTTTTCACATTTGGATATATATGTATTGCATATGTACTTCCCTGGTGGCTCAGTGGTAAAGAATCTGCCTGCAGTGCTGGAGTTTCAGGAAACTTAAGTTCGATCCATGGGTTGGGAAGATCCCCTGGAGGAGGAAAAGGCAACCCAACCAGTATTCTTGCCTTGAAAATACCATGGCCAGAGGAGCTGGTGGGCTACAGTTCATGGGGTTGCAAAGAGTCAGACAGGACTGAGCACAATACACATGAGACACATAGATATACAGATTTAAATATATAGAGAGACATAGTATTGATGGAAAATGGGATCTCTGGAAAAACTTTTTACTTTTTTTTCTCTTAGTGAGGACAGTTTGACTCATACATCATTGTTCTGATTCAGTCAAACACTTTTCCAGAATTTTATCACATGCGTTTATTTCAACAGGTCTCTAATTTGAAAACTATACTGGAAAAAACAGAGTAAAAAATAAAATTTAGAAATCTTTGATTTAAAACAGAATGTATAATTTTGCAGTCTAATTCCCATTCTAATTCCATATGATGATAGTAAAACCTAATTAAGTTTAAAATCATATTCTACACCTCCATTTACCACACTTGGGTAAAAGTTGCACTAATTAGTCTGTTGTGTTTACTCTACATTGCCCCAGAACTTCAGGAAGTTCTCCCTGGAAGGTCATTCAGAACTGACACGGTGCTAACTTAAAAAAAAGGAAAAACTATTAAAAATTAATTTTTCTTCCTCATTAATTTTTAGATGCTACAGAAAAACATATCACTTTTCCCACCACAAAGAACTTGCAATGTGATTAGGGAAATAAGACCGAGAATATCAATAAAGTCAAAAGGATTAGGTTCTAATCATTTTCATTGTTTTACTTGCACTTCTATATTGCAAGAGCAAAATACTAATACCAAGTCATATACTACAAGTATTAAATATGCCTGTGAAGAGGTTTATGCCTGTGGAATTTACACTTCAACCTTGCGTTTCCAAAAACAGTGCGATAATGTTCATCAGTGCATGGTTGGGAATACTGTGCTTCTCAGAACTTCATCTGTCCTACAGACAAAACATATAAGACATGAACTGTCTGAGATCATTTTCAAACTTGGACAAGTCATAGATACAGTGACCATAAAACCCAGTACAAGAATTACATACCTTGAGGACCAGTAAGTTGAGAAACCACTCACATAACCAAAAATCAGGAAGAACTTGATATGTCTTCATCACAGTGAAGGGGGATTGGAAGTCAGAGCCAAAGGGAAAGATTTATACGTTTGGTTTGTGGAAAAGTTTTCTAAATTTCATCACAAACTGTCCAATTTATCTTTGGTATTTATGCTAAAAGTAAACAAAGTAAAGGAAGGCCTTGTTATAATTTTTCATAAAAAAGACAGTGAAGAATTTTATAACCTCTGATTATGTAGAAATGCTATAAACCATAAAAATGAGATGGGAAAGGGACAGAAAGTGGAAGATACAATAAATGATACAGTTTTCTCATATTTTATAATAAGCAATCATTTTATAATCAAGGATCACAAAGAAGTGTTAAAAGTATTAATGCAAGATATATATTTATACATTTATATTTATATATATATTTAAGGACATTAAATAGACTTATTAAATAAAGTAATATAGTTGAAGTCATGTAGGGGTATTATAAGCATTTACTCATATCTGGCTCACTTCTCCTTCTTGGTACATGCAAGGAGTACTGACTCCTTCCTAAGACTTGGTTTATGGCCAAAGGGATATCAGCAGAAATAACTGCTGTCACTTCTGGCTGACATGCTGAATTCCTGTTCCTCTGTGCTCCCCACCCATGCAGAGTGGACATGAAGCATTGTATTGAGAAGTAGGGGCCACAAGATCAAAGCAGCAGAAGATCCTGAGCTGCCATTTGGAGAATAGCTGCTCTGGAGGGCACTTTCTGCATTTGGAGAATAACTGCACTGGAGGGTACCCAGACTGTAGGGTACTTTTTGCAAGAAATAAACTTTGTTGTGATAAGTCACTGAAATGTTGCGTTCTTGTTACTGCAGTATAATCTAGTCTTATCTGATTGACCCAAAATAAGTGGTTGGGACATAGTGAAAGAGGAAAGTATAGATTTAGATAACAAACATACTGTCTAAAGATTTAAATAACTAAGTATAGTGCTAAAAGTAACACTTATGAAGAAAATCTCTGAAAAATGTATAACTTTTCCAAATTATGAGGAAAAAGCCCCACAAACATACATAAAAGGAAACAAACACTGTTTATATAGTGACATATTTTAAAAAGTAGTGGGAAAAAATAAATTACATTTTAACCAAACATGTAAATCATTTAAATAAATATAAATGGGCTTAAATTAGCCATTTAAATAAAAAAGTTTTATTAGAACCAAGGACAAAACCTAGTAATATGCTATATACAAAAATACAAAAATTACAAAATAACCCAGAAAAGCCAAATATAGAAAATATGGATATAGCCTGGAGAAGGAAATGGCAACCCACCCCTGTATTCTTGCCTGAAAAATCCCATGGACAGAGGAGCCTGGAGGGCTACAGTCCATGCGGTCACAAAGTCGGACATGACTGAGCGACTGAACACGTGGATCTAGCCAGCCCAAAAAAATGCAAATAAAAAAAAAAAAAGTGGGATTAGCAATATTGAATCAGAAACAGAAACACATTTTAACTGCAAACTCTTATTTTTGTTTCTAATTTCAGTTTAATAAAAATTTAAGACAATTAAATATGCAGACTATAAAATATTATTAATATATACTTATCATTTTTAAGTTCTGTACTGTAATAATAGAAAATATTCTTTTAAAAATTGCTATGAACTTCCCAATTTGGTCATATGTAGTGTCACAAAACACTTCAATAAACTTTGAAAATTCAAATTATTGTATACTATACCCTCTGATTAAAGAGAGCACAAAACTGTAAAAAGTACACTCTTGCATTTAAAAACAATATGCATGTGTGTATATATACATATTTACGGGCTTCCCAGGTGGCTCAATGGGTAAAGAATCAGCCTGCAATGCAGGAAACACAAGACTTGGGTTTGATCACTGGGTTTGGAAGATCCCCTGGAGGAAGGGCATGGCAACTCACTCCAGTATTCTTGCCTGGGGAATTCCCATTGACAGAGGAGCCTGGAGGGCTACAGTTCATGGGGTCACAAGGAGTCGGACACAACTGATGCAACTTAACACGCACACACATATAAACATATATTTAACACCTTTATTAAGATGTATTTTAAAGAGCGAAAAATCATACCATTTCAAGTCACAATTCAATTTTTTTATTGGCAGTTTCAGTGATCACCGTAAGTCAGTTTTAGAGTGTTTTTACATGTCCCCAAAAGGTTCCTCATGCCTATGTATATTTCAACCCCGTTCCCACCCCAATTGCCACCTCTAGTCCCCGGCATCCACTAATCTACTTTCTGTCTGTAAAGTTGTTTTTGTTGGATATTTTATGTAACTGGAACCATATAACATGTTGTGTCTCTTATGTCTAGCTTTTCATACTTAGAATGAGATATTCTGATATTAATCCATGAGACAGCATGGCCAAGAGTTTCTTCCTTTTTATTGCTGAGTACTATTCTACTGTATGGATATTCCACACTTTATTTATTCATTTATCAATTGATGGACATTTAGGTTATTTCCATATTTTAGTTATTGTGAATAATGCTGCTGTGAATATTCATGTGCAAGTCTTTGTGTGGACACGTGTTTTCATATAACCTGGCTATAGACTTGAGAGTGTTAGACTCTACAGTAATTTATAAGAAACTTTCAAACTGTTTTCCATTTTGTACCATCTCTTTTTCTCCCATAAACTGTAAGAGATTTCTCTACACTGTCACCACTGTTAGTTATTGTTAGTCTTCTTTTGTATAGCTGATCTAGTAGATATAAAATATTTCATGTAGTTTTAATTTATATTTCTCTAATTATGAACTTGTACTTAAGAACTCTGATGTGTTTTTTTTCAAGGCCACCAAGCAATTAGCTTAATCCTGACACTATCTACCTGGAGATAGCATGAGATTGCACAGGTTAAAGGGTTAAGTAATACAAGACTGCCCCCCACTCCACTCAAATGCACAAACTTCAGAGACCAAACACAAGTCCGGGTTGCTGCTTGTGCTTCTGACAAAAGAGCTATAGATAGGAGGGTCCCATAACTTTCTCCTTGTGATTCATCATTCAATTGCATCACTCTCTTTATGACCCTTTGGACTGTACCCCACCAGGCTCCTCTGTCCTTGGGATTTTTAAGGCAAGAATACTGGAGTGGGTTGCCATTTCCTTCTCCAGAGGAACTTCTTAACCCAGAGATCAAATGCATGTGTCTCCTGCATGCCTGTGTCTCCTGAATTGCATGTAGGCATATTCTTTACTCACTCAGCCTTGGGTTCTGTTAATATGCTACAGTAGTTCACAGGATTTAGGGAAACATTTTACATACGATTATTTTATAAAAGTATGTAGCTTAGGACTCTGTGGGAGGAGTTTCATTGGAAGCTCTCAAAATCCTGTCCTTTTCAGTTTTCTGTGAAGGCTTCATTATATCTGTATGGTTGATTAGCAAGACCTTCTAGAAATAACATCCAATTAAGATGTCCTTTTCATCAGAGGAGACTGGAATGCAAAAGTAGGAGGTCAAGACATACCTGGAGTAACAGGCAAGTTTGGACTTGGAGTACAAAATGAAGCAGTGCAAAGACTAACAGAGCCTTGCCAAGAGAAAACACTTGTCATAGCAACCACCCTCTTCCAATAACACAAAAGATGACTCTACACATGGATGTCACCAGATGTTCAATACCAAAATCAGATTGATTATATTCTTTGCAGCTGAAGATATGGTCAGCAAAAATAAGATGGGCAGCTGACTGCAGCTCAGATCATGACCTCCTTATTGCAAAATTCAGGCTGAAACTGAAAAAACAGTAGGGAAAACCACTAGACCATTGAGGTATGATCTAAATCAAATCCCTTACGATTATACAGTGGAAGTGACAAAGAGATTCAAGGGATTAGATCTGATAGAGTACCTGATGAACTATGGACTGAGGTTCATCACATTATACAGGAGGCAATGATCGAAACCATTCCCAAGAAATGCAAAAAGGCAAAATGGTTATCTGAGGAGGTCTTACAAATAGCTGAGAAATGAAGAGAAGTGAAAGGCAAAGGAGAAAAGGAAAGATATGTCCATCTGAATGCAGAGCTCCAGAGAAAAGCAAGGAGAGATAAGAAAGTCTTCCTAAGTAATCATTGCAAAGAAATCGAGGAAAACAATAGAATGAGGAAGACTAGAGATCTCTTCTAGAAAATTAGAGATACCAGGGGAATATTTCATGAAAAAGTTGGGCAAACAAAGGACAGAAACAGTATAGACCTAACAGAAGCAGAAGATATTAAGAAGAGGTGGCAAGAATACACAGAAGAACTATACAAAAAATATCTTAATGACCCGTTAATCACCATGGTGTGAACACTCACCTAGAGCCAGACATCCTGGAATATGAAGTCAAATGGGCCTTAGGAAGCATCACTACAAACAAAGGTACTGTAGGTGATGGAATGCAGCTGAGCTATTTCAAATCCTAAAAGATGATGCTGTGAAAGTGCTGCACTCAATATGCCAGCAAATTTGGAAAACTGAGCAGTGGCCACAGGACTGGAAAAGGTCAATTTTCATTCCAGTCACAAAGAAAACTAATGCCAAAGAATGTTCAAACTACTGCACAATTGCACTCATCTCATACATCAGCAAAGTAATGCTCAAAATTTTCCAAGCTAGGCTTCAACAGTACGTGAACCAAGAACTCTAGATGTTCAAGCTGGATTTAAAAAAGGCAGAGGAACCATAGCTTAAATTGCCATCATCTGTTGGATCATAGAAAAAGCAAGAGAGTTCCAGGAAGACATCCACTTCTGCTTCATTGACTATGCTAAAGCCTTTGAGTGTGTGAATCACAAGAAACTGTGGAAAATTCTTTAAGAGATGGACATACCAGACCACCTTACCTGCCTTCTAAGAAAATTGTATGCAGGTCAAGAATCAACAGTTAGAACTGGACATGGAACAATGGACAGGTTCCATATCGGGAAAGGAGTATGTCAAGGCTGTATATTGTCAGACTGTTTATTTAACTTACATGCAGAGTACACTATATGAAATGCTTGGCTGGATGAACTACAAGTTGGAATCAAGATTGCCAGCAGAAATATCAATAACCTCAGATATGCAGATGACACCACCCTTATGGCAGAAAGGGAAGAGGAACTAAAGAAACTCTTGATGAAAGTGAAAGAGGAGAGTGAGTGAAAAGCTGACTTAAAACTCCACATTCAAAAAATGAAAATCATGGATTCTGGTCCCATCACTTCATGGCAAATAGATGGGGAAACAAAGGAAACAGTGACAGACTTTATTTTCTTGGGCTCCAAAATCACTGCAGATGGTGACTGCAGCCATGAAATTAAAAGACGCTTGCTTCTTGGAAGAAAAGCTATGACCAACCTAGACAACATATTAAAAAGCATAGACTTGACTTTACTGACAAAAGTCCATCTAGTCAAAGCTATGGTTTTTCTAGTAGTCATTTATGAATGTGAGAGTTGGACCATAAAGAAACCTGAGCACCGAAGAATTGATGCTTTTGAATTGTGGTGTTGAAGAAGACTCTTGATAATACCTTGGACAGCAAGGAGTTCCAACCAGTCCATCCTAAAGGAAATCAGTCCTAAATATTTGTTGGAAGCACTGATGCTCAAACTGAAGCTCCAATACTTTGGCCACCTGATGCAAAAAGCTTACTCATTGGGAAAGACCCTGAGGCTGGGAAAAATAGAAGGCACGAGGAGAAGGGGATGACAGAGGATGAGATGGTTCGGTGGCATCACTGACTTGATGGACATGAGTTTGAGCAAGGTCCAAGAGTTGGTGGTGGACAGGGAGACCTGGCATGTTGCAGTCCATGGAGTTGCAAAGGGTCAGACACGACTGTATGACTGAACTGAACTGATTGATGGTTGATTAAGTCATTGCCCTTGGTGACGGAACTCGATTTCCACCCTTTTCCCTTCCTCAGAGGTGAGGGACTGGTGGGATGGGACTGAAAGACCAACCAACTAAATACAGAATGGTCTCCCCCGGCAACCAGATCTCACCCTCCGTTACCTAGGGGCTTTTCAAAAGTCACCTCACTAACATAACAAAAGAAGCCCTTAATGCTTTCCCTGCTTAGGGAATTCCAAAAGTTTCAGAAGCTCTGGGCCAGGAACTGGAGAAAGACCAAATATGTATTTCTTATTATAAACCACAGGACTACGTTATTTGGGTTTCCAGGTGGTGCTAGTGGTAAGGAACCCACGTGCCAATGCGAAATGCTTAAGAAATGCGAGATAGATTGCTGGGTCAGGAAGATCCCCTGGAGGAGGGCATGGCAAGCCACTCCAGCATTCTTGCCTGGAGAATCCCACGGACAGACAAGCCAGGCAAACTATGATCCATGGCGTCTCAAAGAGTGGGACATGACTGTTGCAACTTAGCATGCACGCACACTGTCCATTTCTACATCTTTGGTAAAATGTCTATTAAAATCTTTTGCTCATTTTTAGATTTATATATATATGTAGTCTTGCGTATTATATAGTATGAAAGATAAAGTATTATGTATATATTACATACAATGTTACATATATGCATATATTATGTATAATAATTGTGTGTAAATAATGCATATAAAATAATTAAAATTCTTTTTCTGAATTAATGAAATAAAACTAAAGCTTTTGGGGAAGAAAACTGATGACCTAACATATTTAGTTAATGGAAAGCAAAAATGTGAAAAACAGGTGAGTTAATCATTCAACTCAACAAATTTGAAATTAAAAATTAACATAAGAAAAACTGAAAAGAAACTATATATATATACAGAAATAAATGAATTATGATAAATAAATTAATAAACAAATGACCTATCTTGGGGGAAAATTAACAAAATGTATGTCATTTTTTAAATCAAACAAGGAAAATTGACATCACACACATATATGACATACACACTAAAAATAGAAATAATCACAGATATAGGGGATGCTAACTATATCATGAGACTAATTTTCTCCATTCTATGCCTACACATTTACAAACTTAAATTATATGTGTATATAGATATGTGTGTGTGTATGTGTGTGTATGTATCTTTCTTTTTTTTATTTTTATTTTTTTTTAGGAAAATGTAAAATGTCACCACCAATCACAGAACAGACAGATAATCTTGAACTGAGTAATATGAACTACAAAACAGATTTGCCAAAGAGATGTACTAAAAAAAAAACCAACAAAAAACAACTGTTTCCCAGAGCAGTTCATGAAAAAACAGTTAATTCTAAAGCTATTTAAAATTCTTTGAAGCACAAAAAGAGCTTCCAACTCTTTTTTACCAAGGTGGAAAAGTATTAACACAAAACAGTGATAAAAAAAAAAATAAAGTCTATCTGCTACATAGTCCCCTACACTTTCAAAAAGATGAAGAAAAATAAAGAGAACTCTAAACTAATCTCAACCATGACAACAATTTACAGCAACATTAAATAAAACCTACCAAATACTACCCAGAAGCATACTAATTAAGACTGAGACTTATTCCATGTATGTACCTATTCTGTTATCTCCCTGAACTTGACTGCTCTAGCACCAACATCTGCAACATTACAGCATCTAAATAATATTTGGTAACATTCAATGCTTTTTCACTTGTGCTCAGAGTACCTAATGTCCAGGTAGCTCTTAGGTGACTTGAATCATTGTTATTCTTTAGTAAATGACTTCATAGTGAATGACTGATTCTCCATTTCTTCTTTCAAGACTCAGAAATGTCCAAGTGTTCTATTTTCCTTTGCATTCTATCCTACATTTCATCTCAGGTTTGTTTTGTGTTTGTGTGAAGGGGCAGATGTTTCCCTGGACCAGAATTAATTGTTAGGACTTTCATTTCTACACTATTTACTTTTGTATGCAACTTATTTAACTAATTAGATATATAGCAGTAGTTTTGCATTAAATGCAATGTATACATTGAGAGTTTTGCATTCAAAATAAACAAAACACCAATGTAATATTTAAATGCAACATTTTTCAAATTTTAAGAATAAGTAAACCAAAAAGGCCAATTATTAAACTAGTACACCTAGAATAGTGATTGACAACTTTCTGCATCTCTCTTTTTATTCCCCCTCTCTTATATCAGTCTATTATGTTTATGCATCTCTCTTTCTATAAAGCTATTATCTAACCATTTCCTTGAAATTCCTTAAACTTCTACTCTCACAGAAGTTCTAAAAAGGCTTTTAGGATAAGCTGTACATTCAGATTCTTTTCTGAGGGCAATAGAAATCATCTAATTATCTTACTAATGGAAGTAAATGTCTATCTTGATTGGGAGAAAAATACCACAGCCTTGTATCAAAGTATATCATGGTATAATAAGAAATGAGTATAATGCATGGCTTTTATCTGCATTTTCTCTTCTTATTGAAAGAAGGAATGAGACTAGAATTGGTGCTGCAGAAGGCCATTAAAAATAAGGTGGTTCACTCTGGGTCTTGCCTGGACTGGCATAAAGACACTGGGATAAAATGGGAGCCAAGGTGTTGGGAAAGCACCTCATTAAAGATAGGCTGCCCAGAGAGAGCAGAAGGAATACTATGGCTTGAGAGCAGGGCAGTAGCAAGTCCAGACATACAGGGATTGATACACCTGAAGTCTGGAACAGTCAAACCAGCTTGAGGCCATCTATCGCCATAGTGGTTAGCAGCTGCAGGGGCTGTTTGAACCCTAGATTCCTGGAGAGAGTACAATACCAGAGTGACTACATCACAGAGCTTCTGACCCTGAAATCCAGTAAGTAAATGTTCTTAAAGCAAGGATCAAGAGGTTTGGTTCTCCCTGGGCACTTGGCTCTGAGGGTGAACAGGCATTCATTAGAGAGATAAGGCTCAAGTTTGAGAGATAGGTCTTAAGCATTAGCAAGAGCATATCTGAGGCTTCCTAAAGTAAAACAGCAGGCCACCCACCAGAGTGGAGAGGGCTCAGAGAAGGCACAGCTGGGGCTGTCATAGAAGGATTGGACCAAGGAAAATTTTATTATAAATGAGACTGTCTCTAAGAAAAGCAAAATTTACTGGGTGAGATAGTGTTAAACACTCATCCTTCCTATTAAATATACAATGCAGTTTGTTTTTGACTAAAGATTTGAGTAACATTCTGTTTCTAGTATCTCTAAAGAATAAGTATGCAAATTTTAAATTTTATGTTTTAAAAATTAAAAAAAAAAAAACTTGAGAGCTAGGAACGATTGTCAAGATAATATATTCTATTACATACCCACAAAATCCATTTCCAAATGAGAAATGTGACACTCAGGGAGATTCTCTAACTTGCCTAGAGTCATGAGTTGTAATGAAAGAATTAATAATCATATTGCTGATTCCTAGCACAAACTGAGCTTCATTATGCAATATAGAATGCTGCTAATAGAGAATAAATTTGCTAAATAAAATTTCTACCTTATTCCATTTTTCAAAACATCAACAAAAACAACTAATGATTTGCTACTTGCAGGAACACATTTGTTGTTTTTTTTTTTTAATAAACAAAAATCCTTTAAATATAACTCATAGGTACTGACACATTCTATATAGGTGCATGAAAATATATAATGCCACTATACATACACTGCATATATAGAGATATACTATCTAAATATATATCTCTCCATCCAGATATATACAGATATATATAGCTTTATATATAAACAAATATATGGAGGTGTATATGAATATGTACAGTTTTCATTGAAGATGTAATTTCAAGTTGTAATTCCTATCAACTGAAGAGTAGAATGTGTGTGTGCTCAGTCACTTCAGTGTGTCTGACTCTTTATGATCCGATGGACTGTAGCCCACCAGGCTCCTCTCTCCATGGGATTCTCCAGGCAAGAATACTGGAGTGGGTTGCTGTTCTCTTGTCCAGGGGATGTTCCCAACCCAGGGATAGAACCTGGATGTCCTATATTGCAGGCAGTTTCTTTATTATCTCAGTCACCAGGGAAGCCCTTTTGTTTGTATGTTTGTCACTCAGTTATGTCCGACTCTTTTGTGACCCCATGGACTGTAGCCCACCAGGCTTCTCTGCCCATGAGAATACCCAGGCAAGCATACTGGAGTGGGTTTCCTTGTCCTCCTACAGGGGATCTTCCAGACCCAGAGGTCAAACCAACATCGCTTTATGTTTCCTGCATTGGCAAGCAAGTTCTTTACCACCAGCACCACCTGGGAAAGGAAGATAGAAAAACTGCCTCAGAAGGTGCCATATTGGCATGTGGGTAGTTTTGAGTGACAGGCAATCAAGATAGAGCAGATTTAAGAAAAACTTTCTTGCCTTCACCTTAACTGCCTAAAAAAATTTAAATAAAGGGTCTGCTCCTGGAAGAAACTGTCACCCGAGATAACTATGAAGAGAATGGGTTACATGTGGTGAGCTGGGGGAGATCAGCGGGCTCTGTTCAAACTCCGCTCTTCGTCCCATTGTCTCTGCTTGGCATGGAATACACTTGTTTGGCAAACATTTGCTCTTTCCATCTTGCTGTGATTTGTCATCATTTGAGGGCCTAGACCCTTACCTTCTCCTTAGTTCAGGATGACATACTTGCTTGTGTGGTCAATATAAGTCTCAATTGCCTGAGTGTCTGAGAACCTCTCATGTCTATGGGAGGTTCCTGTGCACGTGAACTTAATTTTGTTTTTCTCCTGTTAATCTGTCTTATGTCAATCTAATTATTAGATGAGTTAAAAAACTATGAAAGTAGAGACAAAAATGGTCCTTCCTGACACAACTTAAAAACTTGAACATAATACAACAAGCAAACATAGGAAGATTCTGACTGATTGGAAAGAAAATGTGGAGCTGACTTAGGACAACGGGATTTGATGAATGAAAATACAGTGAGCTCCCTGGCTGTCATTTTCACTTTTTATATAGCCAGGATGAGGCACAGGGGCCTGCAACCTGGAACTATCAAAAGAGGTAGACAAAAACCCTAAGAGAAGCCTGCTCTACTTAGCCAAAGAGGAAGGAAAATGGTAGCTTAACAGAGTAGTAAAATTTTTGACGATACCCACTGTACTCTACCTAAATACCAGTGGAAAATTTTTCCTGTCCCCTTTCTTGGTGTCACTGAGCCAAAGTTCCACATACTCTCCCCTCATCCATACAAACAATAGACAGCAACAGATGGTGCTCTGATTATCACACCAGACTGTTCTTGTTTGAGCTAAGCAAAGAGCCAAACTTTGACCCTACCAGACAGCAAAAATGTGGAATAAAGCAGTGCTCGTTGGTGTATCCAGCACTCTGGACATCTGCGCTAGTATCAGTGAAGCTCAGTGGAGTGATGAACCTCCACCCTCACTGTTCTCCACCCTGCTGTCAGCAGTGAGGAAGTACAAAATGGTGTGAGGCAGCACTAAATGACATTCTGCTTTTGCTGATAGGATAGTATTGGTGGAGATCATAAAGGGCTGAATTTCTACCCCTGTCCACCAGTAACAAGGTAGTATAACGCCATGCTCTGCCCTTTCAGGGGTAGCTTCAGTAGAGCCCGATGAGCATCTGAACCCCCACTTCCACCCCTACCTCTACCACCGCTAAACAGGGTGACTGTTCACTAAAACAGATTAAATTGTGAAGCCAGAATCTCACAACATATCCTAGAAGTCCAAAATACAATCCAAAGTCACACACCAATCCAAGAACCAGAATAATCACAACTTGAATGATGAAAGATAATCTATACATGCCAACACTGAAATAACTCAGCTATTGGAATTTTCTCACAAGTATTTGAAAAAAGTAATCATCTACTTGCTGCAGTCCATAGGGCGGCAAAAGTTGGATACGACTTAGCAACCGAACAACAACAATAAATCATCTACTTGTTTCATGAACAATTATGAACTCTTTTAATAAGTGAAAAGATAGAAAAAGTCCATGTTGAGCTGCATCATGATCAAATTTCTGAAAACTAAAGACAAAGAAAAAATCCTAAATACAGCTAAATAGAAATGATCCATTTCCTATACAGGAACAATGGTTTGAATGACAGCATATTTCTGATCTGAAGCTATGGCTTCAGAAGGAAGTGCAATTTGTTTTTCAAGAAAAGAAATATTAACCTCAGATTCTATATATAGCATAAACATTCTTGAGAAATAAATGCACTCTCAGATGAAGGAAAACTAAGAGAATTTGTCATCAGCCTACTTACCTTTAAAGAATGGTTATAAGAAGTTCTCCAAAGAGAAAGGAAAATAATAACTGTTAACTTCCATTTGTATGTCATAGCTGAATCACATATGGATTTAGCAGCCTAACACAGTTCCAATGATAGTTTTTTCAGTGGGATTAATTTTGTTTATGTTTAATTTTGTTTATTAATTTTGTTTTTGTTTAGTACTTACGTAAGTACTCAGTTTGTTAGTTGTTCACGTAATTGATACTAGGCAAATGATTACAAGCCTTTGCCAAGCACTAAGCTAGGTAGAGGGAACACAGTGCATGTTAGAATTGCCCATGTTAGAATTTTATACATGCAAAGAACATAAAATTTCATAGGATAAAATGGCATTGGACACATAATGAGACATTTTTAAAATTTTACAATTATTTAAGATCCTATGAAAATGTGTAAGATCAAGGAGATTGTATGTCAGAGAAGCCTTACTTCATCTAGTGGATTAGGTAGACAGGGTTTTCTGAGAAGTTGTGATTTAAGATATTTAAAAATGAAGGAGATAACAGGATTACTGTTGATAGAAGCAAGGAAGGGTGAAGGAAGAGCATTCAAAATAAAGGGGCACCATGCACCAGGGCCTGATGTGGAAAGAAAAGAGTTTGGGGACTTTCTAAGAACTAAAAGAAAACCAGCACAACTGAGATTTTAGTGTGTAGCATGGGGAAATGACATTTTTGAGATAGATGGAGCCTGAAAGTCACACAGTTCATTTTAAATTTTAAACTATATGTATGATCAACATTAAGCTGCAGTTTTTTGTTGTTGTTACTATTTGTTTGTTTTTAATTTGGGTATAGTTGCTTTATGATGTTGTGCTAGTTTCTGCTGTACAAGGAAGTGAATCAGCTGTGTGCATACATATATACCTACCCTCTTGGACCTCCCTGCCCCCTACATCCCACCCATCTAGGTCATCAAAGAACACCATGCTAATCTCCCTGTGCTGTACAATAGGTTTCCTAGCTATCTGTTTGACACACGGCAGTGCACGTGAATCAGTCCCAATCTCTCAGTTCAACTTCTCCCCACCCTGTGTCTACATGTCCATTCTCTGCATCTGTATCTCTATTCCTGCCCTGAAAATAGATTCATCGGTACCATTTTTCTAGATTTCCACTAGAGTCTGTCATACAGAATGAAATAAATCAGGAAGAGAAAAACAAATATCATATATTATGCAGCAGTGTTTTGAATGCAAAAGCATTATGATCAAACCATTCGTTCCTGTTAGTGCTTTTCAAAGCCTCTTCTTTCAGGAAACACAGGTGGATGACAGGGTGATTCTTAGTTCTTAGTGATTCCCAATGATAGCAGTTATCATCAGTTTCCTCTCTTTGTGACAGGGGCAGCTACTGACAACAAATATTCCAAGTGACTTCTATCTTCCTTATCAATTTAGTGCCCATTTACTGGAGAACATTTCAATCAATCATTACTTTTTCAACACCTTATCTACAGAACTTTTTCCCAGTATGCTTCTAATTTTCTTAGTTAAGTGAAATCAATAAAATTATACTTAGAATAATCCTTGACACATAACTACAAGGAAATATATTAATTTAAGGTAGTACCTACGGTTTGGGCTTCCCAGGTGGCGATAGTGGTAAAGAGCCCGCTGCCAATGCAGGAGACCTAAGAGACACAAGGTTCAATCTCTGGGTTGGAAAGACCCCCTGTAGGAGGGCATGGCAATCCACTCTAGTATTCTTGCCTGGAGAATCCTCATGGACAGAGCAGCTTGGCAGGCTACAGTCTATAGGATCACAAAGAGTCAGACATGACTGAAGGGACTTAGCATGCATGCAAGCAACTATGGTTTACACAAATATTTTTTAAAGCCCACCTAAGATGTCCTAGGGAAGCAAGCTTGAATAACACCACTTACTGATTGTAGTCATGTTTCCATCAGCTCCACGCCCACAGATAGCCCTGTCTGGAGAGTAAGAGCAGAAAAGTATTTGCTTTCCGAGCTCAAATTGATTGTTTTTCAAGTGGTTGCAATGGAAATTTCTCTAGTACTATGTTAATTTATTTAACATGCTTAAAGTTTATTTTTATGTATATCTCCTGATGCTACTTCTCATCTATCAGTAAAAGGCTCATGAATACTTATGTAAACTGGGGTTTATGTGGAAAAAGAGATGGGAATGCCTGACACCTGACTTGCCTCCTGAGAAATCTGTATGCAGGTCAAGAAGCAACAGATAGAACTGGACATGGAACAACAGACTGGTTCCAAATCAGGAAAGGAGTATGTCAAGGTTGTATATTGTCACCCTGCTTATTTAACTTATATGCAGAGTACATTCATGCTGGACTGAAGGAAGCACAAGCTGGAATCAAGATTGCCGGGAGAAATACCAAAACCTCAGATAGGCAGATGACACCACCCTTATGGCAGAAAGCAAAGAAGAACTAAAGAGCCTCTTGATGAAAGTGAGAGAGGAGAGTGAAAAAGCTGGCTAAAAACTCAACATTCAGAAGACTAAGATCATGCCATCTGTTCCCATCAGTTCAGTTCAGTTCAGTCGCTCAGTTGTGTCTTACTTTTTGCGACCCCATGAACTGCAGCATGCCAGGCCTCCCTGTCCATCACCAACTCCCAGAGTTTACCCAAACTCATGTCCATTGAGTCAGTGATGCCATCCAACCATCTCATCCTCTGTTGTTCCCTTCTCTTCCTGCCCTCAATCTTTCCCAGCATGAGGGTCTTTTCAAATGAGTCAGTTCTTCGCATCAGGTGGCCAAAGTATTGGAATTTCAGCTTGAACATCACTCCTTCCAATGAACACCCAGGACTGATCTCCTTTAGGGTGGACGGGTTGGATCTCCTTGCAGTCCAAGGGACTCTCAAGAGTCTTCTCCAACACCACAATTCAAAAGCATCTATTCTTCTGCACTCAGTTTTCTTTATAGTCCAACTCTAATATCCATACATGACTACTGGAAAAACCATAGCTTTGACTAGACGGACCTTTGTTGACAAAGTAATGTCTCTGCTTTTTAATATGCTGTCTAGGCTGGTCTTAACTTTCCTTCCAAGGAGTAAGCATCTTTTAATTTCATGGCTGCAATCACCATTGGCAGTGATTTTGGAGCCCAAAAAAATAAAGTCAGCCACTAATTCCACTGTTTCCCCATCTATTTGCCATGAAGTGATGGGACCGGATGCCATGATCTTAGTTTTCTGAATGTTGAGCTTTAAGCCAACTTTTTCACTCTCCTCTTTCACTTTCGTCAAGAGGCTTTTTAGTTCTTCTTCACCTTCTGCCATAAGGGTGGTGTCATCTGCATGTCTGGTCCCATCACTTCATGGCAAATAGATGGGGAAACAATGGAAACAGTGAGAGACTTTATTTTGGGGGCTCCAAAATCACTGCAGATGGTGACTGCAGCCATGAAATTAAAAGACACTTGCTCCTTGGAAGAAAAGCTATGACCAACCTAGACAGCATATTAAAAGCAGAGACATTACTCTGCCAGCAAAGATCCATCTAGTCAAGGCTATGGTTTTTCCAGTAGTCATGTATGGGTGTGAGAGTTTGACTATAAAGAAACCTGAGCACCAAAGAACTGATGCTTTTGAATTGTGGTGTTGGAGAAGACTCTTGAGAGTCCCTTGGACAGCAAGGAGATCCAACCAGTTCATCCTAAAGGAAATCAGTCCTGAATATTCATTGGAAGGAGTGATGTTGAAACTGAAACTCCCATACTTTGGCCACCTGATGGGAAGAACTGACTCATTTGAAAAGACCCTGATGCTGGGAAAGATTGAAGGTGGGAGGAGAAGGGGATGATAGAGAATGAGATGGTTGGATGGCATCACTGACTCAATGGACATGAGTTTGAGTAAACTCTGAGAGTTGGTGATGGACAGGGAGGCCTGGTGTGCTGCTGTCCATGGGGTCGCAAAGAGTCGGACATGACTGAGCAACTAAATTGAACTGAACTTAACTGGATGAATAATTCTGTGTATATCCCTTAGTTGTACATGTCAGAGAGGCAAACTCAACTTAATAGAAACAATCAAAAAAGTTCATGAACCAATCTGTGAAACAACAAGATGTTTATTTTTGCTTGGTTGTAAATAATATTAGTTTATCCCAGAATTCTTCATTGATAAAGTAGGGTAAGCAGAAACGTCACCTACTGGCCACAGCTAAAAAGGAGAAGTTAGTTGCTCGTACCTATTTCTTTGTGGATATTCTGCCCTTTTCATGTCTTAATCTCACTCTCACTGACCCAAATTCTTTTCCTTTCAGGATCCCATCACAGCTGTACTCATATACTTGCATAGAATCTTTTCCCCTCTCTTCTAGCCAATATCATAGCATCTATGTTTTTATATCTGACTTGACAACCAAATTCTGACCTGTTGGTTTTATTTGTCTGTACCAGCTGTGCTATAAGAGTGGTATAAAAATCTGCTTGCCAGTGAAGGAGATGTGAGAGACGGGGGTTCCATTCATGGATTGGGAAGATCCCCTGGAGGAGGAAATGGCCACCCACGCCAGTACCTTTGTCTGGAAAATTCCATGGACAGAGAAGCCTGGCAGGCTGCAGCCCATGGAGTAGCAAAGAGTTGGACATGACTTAACAACTGAGCATACACACATATATTCCTTAACATCTGTCCTCTAGATTAAATCATGTAGGGTTAATGTCTACTTACCAGAGTTATACTGCCAACTCTGAGAAAAAGCACCAGACTCTTCCATTTGAAAATGAGCAAAAAATAATAATGGTGCATTGTTCTGTCAAAGGTAATTTTTTAATTGAATTGTGACTGATTTCTTAACCTAAAATCACATTGTTTTTAAAAATTCCGTAGACTTCCCTTGATATATTTATTTTATATTATAAAAATATATCAAGGAGATACTTAAACACATTATTGTTGGGGAAATCTTTCAAAAGATACTGATATAAGAAGCTAAGAAGAAAGTCATTTTGCAGAAATGAGATTAAAAAATAGAGTAATTTTTATACATAGCGGCTCTATAATAATTTTTAAACTCTCTAATTCAAATGCACTTTTAATGTAAAAGATCACTCTATGATAATATTAACAGACTTTTGTTATGTGCCTACAGTGTCAGAAATGTACCAGATATATTACTAATTTTCTTTTTTTATATTAGCATCTCTATGAGATAAATATTATAGCTTCACTTTAAGGTGAGCAAATTGAGATTCAGGAGGCTTAATAGCTTAATTAAGTTTACATGCTAATAAGTAGTGAAGCTTGGATGGAAACAAGTCTGACTGGAAACCCTCTTCTGGATTCCAGTTCAATATCATGATATTTTGATATTGGCTACTTTTAAATTCCAATTAAAAAAAAAAACACAGAGACAGAAATTTCAGTGAGAATCAGTATAGCTCTGACAGTCATATACCCTGTATTTAAAGAACAAAGACCATTTTTCGAAAACACATGAAAACTATCACTTTTGTATATCTTAACAAGACTGGCTATGAGATTTTTTTTTTCTAAATTGTGTTTTTAAAAGACTTACATGCTCTTTGTGATAAATATGATCTTCATGGTTATTCCTCAGAGTTAGACATTTATTTTCACAAATTCATTGTATGCTTATGAGAGAATATTATAGATTTTAAGTCTAACTACAATTACTCACTACCTATTTATTTTTCAGATTTTGGAAACTATGAGTTCTTTATTGCACAATTTTTATTACATAAAATTGCAACTTAGTGAATTTATCAGTTTATATAATACTGTCTCTTTGTGGATATTATCCTCCATACATAGTGTTTGGGTGTATATTTAACAGATCACTATCACATTTGTTGTTGCCGCTGAAGACTTCAGTTCACTCCAACAGGTCTTTGTGAGCAACTTCTATGTGCCAAACCAAAGCAAGGGCTGCTGAATGAAAAACAACACAGTTCCTACCCTCAGTAAAGGCCCGATTCTAGTACACTGGCTCAGATGGTAAAGAATTTCTCTGCATTGAGGGAGAACTGGGTTCTACCCCTGGGTTGGGAAGATCCCCTGGAGGAGGGCATGCAACCCACTCCAGTATTCTTGCCTGGAGAATCCCCATGGACAGAGGAGCCTGAAGTGGGTTACAGTCCATGGGGTCACAAAGAGTCAGACATAATTGAGCGACTCAGCACAGCACAGTACACTGTATAGAGTAGCAATTACAGAAGTTCATTTTTGAATTTCAAAAATGATTAGTTAAGCTCCTAATAATGGAACTGGCTAGAATTAGAATTTTCAGATTTTATTACACATTAAGCAGCAGCAATTTTCAGTTAGGGCCCTTTGTAAAATGAGATTTAAAGGAAATACTGACTCTGCTCTGTACTTACATTACTGGGTACTCTCTGCCTACAGCCTAATATCTATTGATTTTAACTTATAATCTTCGATGTCTTGCAGTCTAGTATTCCACCAGATGATTTTTTACTAACTGCCTATAGACTACCTTATCTGATTCTACTTTGTGAAACACAATGCCAACTGCTGTCAGGGTCATATCCCCATTTCTTCAGGACTCTGAATTATTCTGTTATTCTTAAGCATGTTTCTATCTTTACTTATCTTCTGACCAATATCCCACTTACAATATGGTCAAACTAAATATTAGCAGTTAATGGTGTTATCTAGCTTTTGATAATGATTGTATTTCTGGTTTCAAGGAAATCCTCCACCATGCAAATGGGAAAAATCTAGCCCCATTAAAAAACAAGAAACAGATTTATTTTCTATTGCTAAGTGGAGATTGTAGTTTCCATTCAAAATAAGTGCATGGCAGAGCTCAAATCACAATGCCAAAATTTTAGAGAGGACTCATTTAGATACATGATTGATACTGATTTGTGATGTATGTTGGGAACAATGTTATCATTCTCGATGTTATATTATGATTATTAAAATGTAAACATATTTTAATTAAAAATCATTTTATTAATCAATGGGTATCATGAAACTGATCTCTCAAGAAAAATAATAGCATGGTATAGTAGAAAGACAAAAGGATTTGAAGTTTAGTTTCTAAAATGGAGTGATAATACTTTACAAATTTACAATAAGGACAAAATAAGAAAGTCATATGAAACACTTTTGTAAAATGCAATCATAGTTTTAACTCAGATAACTATCTGGTAATTAACTGTAAAAATAGAACATCAAATTGACTAAACATATTGGAATGATTCTTATGAGAGGAGAAATATCTCAATTATACAAAACAAGTGTGTAGAAGTCCTACTTTTAGATAGCTTCTTGACTCCCTAAGATGTCTAAACAGTAGATATGAAACTACCTCAGGGCTGAGATATTGGTTTCGCTTTTATATTCCTCAGTTTCTACATTTACATTAACTGTACTAACAGAGGCAGGCTTGTTTATTTTTTCTAAGTAGACCTATAATAATGTTTAGAGAATATAATGGACAGAATATATCTCATATCATGCACATTAATTTCTTATTTTAACCATGATTTTTAAATGCAATGAAAACAACTATGTTTAAGAATGTGAGTAGTTCACAGAGGAAGAGAAAGCTGAAACGGCTAATATACTTGACCAATATACTTGTATCTGAGGTCACATGTGGGGGAGAAAGCGTTTCTTACCATTGAAAAGCTACAAAAGACCTTGCAGTCACTGCATTTGGATGTAATAGCTAACCAACAGAAACACAAAGTGGAACTTGCTCAGCTAGAACAGCAGATAACACAGCTTGAAAGCAACTTTACAGCTGCCAGGAAACTTTGTAGTTAGAAAGATCAGCTACACCCTTGAGATTGTGAGACACGGGGAAGCAGATATCTGTTAAAAAATCACATTGCTATTGATAAAGAGAGGGAACTGGAAACATACTACTTTGTTCATTTTTTCTGAATTATTGAGAAGTATCTATTTGGCCATAAATATTGTGAATCCATCTTTCTCTTGTTGTTTGTCTCTAAATTCAATATATACCGTAAGTGCTGGTAATAGAAATGCCATCAAGTTTCATTTAGATAGAGATTAAAATGAAATAAAAATGCAGTATTTATTAACTTATGCCTGTAGATGGCTTGAAGATAAATCTGCCAAAACTGTAAGTGTAAATCCTTCCCTATTCACTTTGTATTTCAGAAGCAAAGCAAACGACACATTTTTCCTAGTGGGGAAAATGACATGTGTCTGACAGGTGAAATTAACACCATCTATCCAATTCAATTGACTAAGCGCTTATTGTATAGAGAGCTAAATATAGGACTCTGGGCTAGATGCTGGCAACACACAGATAGGCAAATAGGGCAAGTCCTGATCTACATGGAGCTTATGTCCTGATAGGAGTTCATTGAGTGGACTACTGTGTGATACACAGGCTACTATTATGTTCATTAAAAAGTATGCAGGTTCACTTTACTAAGTATGCAATTTTTATTATTCATTAAGAGTAGCTTTCCTTTTTAAAAAATTAGCATGAAAATCAATTATCTGAAATCTAATCAACAAATATGTAATCTCTATGTTCCAGAATTTTTCAATTTCTAAATTTTAAGCATATATTCACAAAACATGGATAAATGAGTTCTACTCTCTAGTTCTTTTCAAGCTAGTTTCACTATATAACTTTTATAATGCAGTGTTTTGGGGTTTTTGTTTTTTTAGTCTGGATATTTGCACAAGCTGCTCAGAATAAGGGTATCAAAGAAATGGCCACTGAGAGATCTAGGACTTTGAAATTTCAGATAGAAAACAAACAAAACAATATAATTCTTACATTTGTAACAACTGTTGAAGTGCTTCATTATGTTGAATTATTTAAAGACTATTAACTATAGTAATACCAAATCATTCTAGCATTGAACTTACTATTTAACCGTTGGTTAGGGAAAAGCCATGTAGAATCAAATAGACCTAAACCATACCTTTTATTAATAATAACAGTAGTAATGGAACAATGAAATACATATCCATAAGAAGATATCACATATCATTTACTAAGTTTTGTATACCTGAGAAAATGTTAATATAGATAATTGTTATGTTAAAAATATAGCCAAACATGTCTGCAGGTTTTAAGCTGTCTAATGTAATTCTACATTCTCAGTGAATAATGTTTAACATTTGAACCAAAAACAGTTTGGCAAGAATAATTAAAGGCTTAAGTTAAATACATAGACAGTCATTTAAATTTAGATCTGCAATAACATTTACTATTATTCTCCAAGGCTTTGACTGCTTGACAGAAACAAAGTACTCTGGGATTAATTTCAAGAAATGGTGCCAACTGTGCCGCAATTTGCTGTAATTAAGACATGAAAGAACACTAAATATTCAGATTAAAACAAGCATGATGGAGCATGATAGAAAGTCAAGGTGTGGCAGAGAGCCAAAAAAAAAAAAAAGACACAGCCAGGAATACCATATTGATGGATATGAAAACAGCACCAGTAATGGTTGGTGAATTTTCTTTTAAGGAAGCACATCATTTTAGTCTTAGATTACTTTTTATGCCTTTCTTCACTCAAATTTAAAGCTGAGACCTGGTGTGTTAGAAAGATAATAAAATTGAAAAAGAAAGTGACAAATATTGTGTTCTTCTACAGCTAATTAGTTTAAGTGATGTGGAGAAGTCATTAGGAGGGTATCACAATTATCTTTATGGTGAAGGAATTTCCCTGTGTGTTACACTAGTAGTTTGCTTTAGAGCTAAATGAAAAAAACATAGGTGTTAACTACAAGAGATTAAATACACTTTCTGTGTTCATTAAATTCTTCTCTACAGTTTAAAGAGAAAGAATTCATTTTGATCTAACAAGTCTCCTTTTTAATTCCCTAAGAATCATGGGAAATATTATTCTTTAGTCTTGGAGCATCTATGTATTAACACTTCATTTAGGATAATGGTGGGTGAATCTTCTCTCCAACTGACTTTTTATTTTTCTTTTCTTTTCCTTTTTTGGAAGTCCCTTTAAGGTTTTGATCCTAGAAAAGAAGTAGATACTTGACCCAGTTGCTAATGAGGGGTTGAATAATCTCTAGTATCCTATAGCTCAAAATAGCAGGATGGCAGTGTAAAAAGTCCATCGTAAAAAAAAAAAAATAGGACTTTGTAAGAAAGTCAGAAGCTGGTCTCCTGCAAGCACACGAAGCCATCAAAGTCAAAGTGGGTGATGGGGAGGCGCCTGGACAGTGTGGTCAAGAGACTGAAAGAAAATCCAGAATCTACGAGGAGGGAAGCCTTAGTAAGATCAATCTTCCTCGTCAGAGCAGGTCTGCAGCAGCCACGTGGGGACATGCAGAGTCTGCAGAGAGCAGGGTTTTGTGAGAGAAACCAATGTACCCCAAATTGTGAGCTTCACCAGAATGGAAATCTGTTCAGCCTGACAAAAGAGAATTTCCTGTTCCAGGTATATGATTAAGGCTCAAAATAGAAAATGTGGATCTTTTCAGGCTTTGAAGAAGATGCTGCAAAGAGTCAGCATCTTCCGGAGAACCATAAAAATAAAACTGAGTTGCTTCCATACACAGAGATCTTTGCAGAAAATGTATAATGTCTTTTGAATACAGACTTTTTATCTTAGCTGCTTTTCCCCTGATGTCGCAAAAATCTTCATTTGGGAATACAAAGCTTGAAATAAAGGGTTTATTATAGAGTGCTCTGAAGCAGTTCAAACTGATATTCTGTCTAGAATCTTACTATTCTAACAAAAAAACAGTAACTGAAGAGACATCAAAGAATTTCATAGGCACTAGTATTTACGTAACTTAGATAAGATAGAAATAAGATAGTTTATTTTGTAGCAAAAATAAGTCATCGGTATTACTTGTAATCTATGACACATAATATTCACACAACATTGAATCTCCATAGTTAAAAGTCTATATGTTTGCTAGGTTTTTTTTCCCATATAAATAAATAGCATGAAGCTATGAGAATTATGATTATTATTATTACCTGTGAGATGTTGTTTGGCTAAAGTTTGTGGTATAATACTTTTATGAACTAGAATATGAATGAAGTCATTGGGTACATAATAGACAGTCATCATCAACCCCTTAATTTTTCCTTCTACTATTCACAACGTTTCCAAATACGTGTTTCTGGATAAAACCCCCTAGAGGTCTCCTGTAAATTCTTTTTCAATACAACCAGATCATTGCAGATAATTGTATTACACAGTGTATCGATCCAAAATCGTTGTGCACCGGAAACATCTGAAAAAACATGATTATAGCTTTCTGTTTATTGTTCGTACATCATATAAGCAGGCTTTTGTGTGAATCACCTGTAAAAAAGGCAAGGTGGAAACATCAGAGAAATTACCTCTTTACAAGAATCTATTGATCACTTTAAATCAAAGAAGTATGTTTGACATAAGATTACCTGCCAGTTTGAACATTAGGTACACTATGTTATAGCCTGGGGCAGTTGTAAGTCTGACAAAGGGATTGTAAATAAAGCATGCAGCTGCGAGTGCCTCTGGCTTGGGATCAACTCCAGCTCAAGTCCAAGGCATAGGTAAACTTAAAATAATTTACCCCTTTTTAATCAGCATATAATGAATTAGAATAGACTCTTAGGAGAACCGTGAGGCATAAATCTCTTGGTCATTTTGAAATGGCAAACTTCATAGAAAATTCACAACATACATAGTTGATAAAAGGTCTTTTTTGCACGTATGCCACAAGTTGACTCTAATAGTCTAGAAGTCAGTCTATTGGTACAAGTAGGTTCTTCAAACAAGAAACTTCTGAAACAATGTTATATCTGCAATGTTTTGTACATAGCTTGATTGCTCAAAGTCATGGCCATCAACCTCTCAATTTCAATATGAGAAAATTCTCCTTAAACTTACAGAAAAAGTTTTGGTGCAGTTTTTTTTATTTTTGATAAGAAATATGTATATTGTGAAAGGTGAAAAAGCATATAAAATGAAATATCATACTTTATTTATGGAACTACATGTACAATGTTAAAAATCTATCACTATAAAAATATTGATTATTTTCACTTGATGACTTGATTATAGTTTTTTATTGGTCAAGATCAAGGAAAGCTAAAGTGCCTTTATATATGTTTTAAGCTTGAAAGATTTTTTTTAAATCTTGAAATCAAGCTTGTAAGTTCTTTATTGGATTTTTTTCCCCCATGCTTTAACATGTGTTGAAATTATTAAACATTTAGCTCATTTGTTCAGAGAGATTTCGATGTATTTGAAATTTAATAAAGATGAGCTCTGGGTGATGCCTTCTTCCTTGTTAAATATTTAGCTGTTTGTGTTAGCTCTTTGGTTTCCTGAGGCACAAATTTAAACTGTTAATATAGAGCAGGTTTAAGTTATAAAAATAGTAGATGCCATAATTTCTTCTGGGGCAAACTGGTCATTTTGAATATTTGCAAGAAAACAAAGCAAACATGTGTGTATATATTTATTAAAATATAAACACACAGTTCTTTATAAATAATCTATAATCTTAAAAAATCTATAAATGAGAAACTGAGAATCAGATATTCTTAGATCTAATGTATAAAGGAGACATCATTCAACTTCAAAGATGAGTGATAAATGCAGAATATTTATATGAGTTTCTTCTTTATGAGGTTGACTGTAAAAGATACCTCTGATGTAAGACTGTAATACCATGGTTTCCAACTTTATTGAAGCTTAAAATAAACACCATTTTTGGACATAAAATGAGAATGATTAAAAGGGAAGATGCTCTTTTTATAAAAATCTGATCTTCTCCATTTCTATTTCTATTTTTATTGATTTAGAGATACTAAAAAGAGTTTCTTTTTTTTTCTTCAGTTGGACAGCAAGACTGGAATTATTAATTTATATAAAATATCATGATATTTAATGCAATGGATTATAAATCCAGTTATATTTAAGAATACTTCTAAAAAGATACTTTTAAAATAATGCAAATAAACAAATCCAAACATATGATTAAAAATAAAATTTAAAACCTGATAACATTTGCAATTGATGATATGTATTTGAGCCAGTTGAAAAGAAAAAAAAAAACAGATTAACATTTTTATAAAGGGGGAATAGTTGAATAAAATATACAGATATATATCTCTAAGAATACAGTCAACAAAGAACAAAGGAAAAATGTCTTTGTCTTAAATCACTTATTTTTTGAGAGCTTGAAGCATACCGCCTGTCTGCTTTGGTCTAATGAAAGAGTGCCATCTATTGGATGACCTTGAAAAAGTGTTTAAATTTCATAAATATTATACATGAAAATAAATCAGTGGAGAGTCATCATTTTGGCATAATTTATAATGTGTCAGTCTTTGTCTATGTGAATACATATACATATACCCAAGGCCTATGCTAAAGAAAGAACAAGAGTACTATACATTAATGTTATTTTATAATACACTTACATTGCAGCAAAAGTCTTACAAATTATCTTGGGGAATTGTTGTCTGATGAAGATATTTAAGTTTTTCATTCAAATGTTTTATAAATTCTAGATTACTGACAAGCATCTTGTATTTCTTCGTACATAAGCTTAGTTTACTTGTGCCTTAAATAAAGGGATCTGAAAATGTGAATACACAAATTTGTATTTGGACAAGAAGGATCTGTTTAAATCTTTCTCAGAGTTGCATTGCATAAAATTTAAACCAAAAACAAAAGAAAAAAAAAAAAAAAAGATTAGCTTGGTTTTTTAAAAGGCAATGTTCTTGTTTTATCTTTCAGCCCAAGAACTTGCCAGTCAAGATGAAAAACTTCTTCTAATGGAATCCAGCTTTAAGGCTACTCAAGAGCAGCTAACTGAGCAAATAGCAGAAACAGTTCGCCAAGAACAGAACAGTAGAAAACCCCAGGCAGAGCCGAAGACAGTGACAGAAGGGATTATTGCTTCTGAAGAAGAAAAAAATGATCACAAGTGAGTTGTTTTTCAGTCTTTCAGAAAGTTTTACTTTACAAACTGAAATCAAGTCAGTCCTTTTGACTGTAGTTGCTAAATGTTTAATTCTCTCTGTCTTGCAAAAGGTTATGTGTAAATATTCTAGCTTGTTCAATATATTGTTCTTTCCAAAATAGATAAACTTTCAGTCTGCAACATTTCTTAACTGAAATGGCACACGTTGAAAACGGTAACTGTCTTATTCCATATTCTGAATAATGATGTGGCAGTCAACTTTCTTGTTAACTATCAAGAAATGTTCAAGGTAGGATTCAAGGGAAAGAGTACACTGTGTTTCTGTAGCACCTATCTGCCAATGGCATTCTCATCTTTCTCCTTTCAGAGTCCAAAGGTTACATATGGCTCTTGTTGCTTTTCTTTTTTGTTAAAGTAGCAGCTCTAAGCAAGACACTGTTAAATTGGGAGACATTGAGAGTGGAAAATTTTTGATCAGACCATTGAGGCATGTAAGAAACTATGAAGAAAAGTAATAAAGACTTATGTTGTTCTGAAACATTCATGAAAACTGTCCTTAGTGAAGCATCTAGTATTTAATTTCTGTTTTTATTATCTAAATCTTTATGCAATTACTTTATATCTCTGCAATGTTTTCAGATTTTATCATTGGCTATTCAAATAAATATTAGTTTCTTTTTTACTTTAGTGTTCTGATACTTAAGTATTCTATCGTCTGTGTCTTTTTTTTTCTGTATTCATTCTCTTAGTCTGTTTTCAAAACACAAATTGAAAGTAGCATAGCCCAGATGAATCTCTCTCAGTCTCTCTCTTTCTGTTTGTAAAGAATTACACTTTACTCGTTGAACTTGCTTGAATCGAGTAATTGCAGTTAGATAAAGCATCCACACCTAAAGTTTTTTCCCCTGTCACTCACACCTTTGAACAAAGTCCTGCAGCCAGAAGTAAATTTTGCCTGTTTTATTTGATCTTAACTCCTCTTTGGAAGTCAAATTCTAAACTTATACTCCTTAATGCATATCTTGATATACCTATCAAGAGGATTTCAAAATAATGCATATAGTAAACATTTCTTTCTTGATTTGTAGTTTATAGAGCACATAAAATATAAAAACACATTTTTTGAAATTTATTCATGAGCAATTTATTTATGCTTTATTAAATGATTTAATATTATGAGGCACTAAAACAATTATAAAATCTAGGATAACATTTTGTGTGCTTCTAAATAAAATCAAACCCTATAATAAACCCTGTTTGCCATTCATGTATCTTTAGTCAGATGCCAAGACATACACAACAACAACAAAAGACACATTTAACAAATATTAAAAGGTAGAAATTGGTACCAAGTATTAAAAGCATATTGGGCAAAGTTTCTTTGGGAATGCATATAGTAATGTACTATTATTATAAATATTATGGTGTCTTAAAAAAGCAAAATTTTATTAGGGGAATAATATGCCTAAGATATGTTTATAAAATAAGAAATATATAAAAATGATTATGAACTCATATAAAACTAATGATAGTATTTGATGTTAGCATATTGCTATTAAAATAATGCCAACATTCTTTCTACAGTTAAATAGTACTATAAAGGCACATTATTCAGTATGCCCACAAAAATATAATTTTTGATCTGAAAACTGACATGCAGTGATCTGCTTTCAATCTTGAATTTTATAAGTAAATAAACTAGACACTGATTCATCTAGTTAAATTATAATGAAAAATCAAACTTAAGTTCTATATGTTTGATCTATATTTATCTACTTTATTTTCTAATATAGCTTCATCGTGAAATCAAGTATGGTATTCTCTCTTAATGTGAAACTGCTGGCAAGGTATACAGATATCATCTAAGAGAGTATTTAAAATTGTAACTGCATGTTTTCAAATCTAACTATTTGAAATGGTTTTTAGCAATTAAGTATCTTAAAAGTCATAAAATTAGAAATATTATTAAGGCATAAGAAAATGTTATTAAAGTTTAAAGGGATTGATAAATGATCATAATCAAAACAGTGATGATTTCTTAGGAGGAACACATTTATCTTTCTTTTCAAGTATAGCCACAACATAGATTGTCACAGGATATGAGTACATGTTATATATATGTGTCTATATGTTTTCCACGATACATAGAAAAATACACTATTGTTTAAATGTCAAATAAAAATCAAAACCTTTTTGGGTTAGCAAACAAAATATTCTGTTTATTAGTTTTGATTTTTTTTTCCCATTCAATCGACAGGTGGCATGATTGATCAAATTTGCCAATTGATTTGGTTTGGGGCAGTGCCAGACACCATAGGCTTTGCCAGTCAGAAGAAAGAAAGACCATGTTAGGTGTCATAAGGCATGAAAGTATTATAGTTAGTTCCCTTAACCTGTCATCCCTTTAGCTGGAAAACTCTTTGAATTTTGACTATCAGATACAGGAACAAAATGTATGGAGGGTAAATTTAAGGTCTTGAGTAACTTCTAGAGTTTATAATCAATACAGAATCTTTCTGCAGAGAGCAGACAATCTCACTTAGAAAAAAATATTTTGGTATTTTTATTTAGAAAAACAGCAATTCATTTTTGAAATTATAATTTTTTATTTTACAAAAAATAGAAAAAATGGAATACCTCAAACATGATTTTTTTTAAATGTGTTGGGATAAGTCATAAAAACAATAACTAGAAGGTGTATTTAAAAGGATCTGCTACAATTTGAAATACCTGTCAGTCAGGGTCCTATATGTATCTCTCTAACAGTGATAATGTATTCAAGTGACTGTTTGATAAGTTATCCCAAAGGTATTTCTTTCATTCATTTATTTTGGGATAATCATTCAGAGTTAAACAGGTTGCATATCACCTACATCCATTATTAGGTGAAGTCATTTCTTAACTAAATGTGAAACAGTTAAAAAAGAAACATGCACAAAACTTGGCAATCAAAAGGAAGATGTTTTTAACATTAAAAGGTGACCCGTAAGTTAGTTTCCATAGAGCTGAATTTTTAAAGAACACATAGGATTTAGATTTTATTTTTCCCCTTCTCTTTTTTGAAATAAATGTAGAGAACACACACCATATACTCAGTATAAGACTGTTACACTTGAAAGATTTGTTCTGAATGTCCAGTGGGAACCTGGAAATCGTAATAATTTGTAGTATCGATTGAGTGAAGCTATGCAGCTGGGGCCTCTGGTGAATAGACAGGAATAGACATTTTATTGATTAACTTTTACAGTCATATTTTCAAGACTCCACTGCAACATAATTTTCACTTCCCAGCTTTGTGTTGCTGCATCATGAAACTTGGATTCTTCTCTCTTAACATTTATCCACTTGAGGAAAAAAGTATGAAAGTATGGACATGTCTTGCCAGGGCTGTGATCTACAAAGATGCAAAACTTTCTGGAAAAATGATTTATCTCAAGTGCTATTCCACTACAAACAGTAGAAAGGAAGTAACTGGTTGTAACAGTCTTTGGAAATATCATGATGGCAACTATTTAGAATTAAAATTCTTATTTTCCTCATTCTTTTCGTATTCAGGAATCTTAATTTTCCTACCCTAACTCCGTACATGTAACTGTTAAAATGAAATATCTTGTGATGGCTTTGCTTTCATTCACATGTACTTTACGTCTCATTTAATGTAAGCCGCAGAAAAAAAATTATTGTAAAAATAGGCTAGAATTTAGTCTAAAATGAAAGCTGTTACATACTAAATCATTTTGGCCAATAATTCCAAAATATGAATATGTGAATATAGACCTGTTGGACATGTGTGCTATTTCTCTAGTCCTATGAGAGTTTTTAAAATTATTTGAGCAGAAAAAGATTGTATTTGCACAGGTGAAAATATTGCACATCTTCTGTATATAGTCAAATGTTTATTTACCTCAGGTTCTTTATTGCTTGCTTTTTTGGCCTCTGAAACAAATTGCAGATTTTATACTCTCATTTACATACACGTAAATATTTCACTGCAATTTTATGTAAGAGTTGATGACAGAGATGTTTAGACATTAGATTGGATTTTAAAATGGGACTAAAAAAGATGACATCAATTTCTTTTTTTAACTCGTATCTGCATTTCTTTTATTTATGACTTTGAAAAATCTAATGTAAGTATAAATTGATCCAAAGATAAAATTCAGGAGCTTCATGTGACCACCCAGAATCATGAAATGTAACTAAATTAGACCAAAAATTTAGCACAAGCTTTAATAGATATGCGATATGCAAGATAATTCATATTCCTTAATGTTTGTGTCTCACATAGTTAATTTTAGGAATTTTATCTTTACTTATCTTTATTTATTTTATTAATTATTCCTGAATAATTAATATGGAATTTTGGTTATGAAATTCATAATTTGAGTTAAGAGGCATCTTAAGGTTCTAATTTACTTCTATTTCAATCCAAAGAAATGTGCAAAACATCGTATCTTAGTAGTGAGAGTGTGAAACAAAATCTTTTCTCATATTGAATATTCCTTTCTTTTGATACTCAGCAAGCTTATAGCTTTTTTCCTATTGATTTTCAGAAATACAAATATTGAGAATTTGCTTTGATTTTTCTTCCAAGACTATTAATTTACCCTGTTAAAAGTCTTATAAACACTTTTATGTGCAAAATACGTATATAGACTGTGTTGGTTGAAGTTTCACAGTTATCACAATTAATATAGTACATTAATGTGTGTCTAGATTTTTCAGTTACTCATATATATATATAAAGCTGTGTTTTTTCTTCTAATAGAATAGATCTTCATTTATAATGCAAAGATATTTGAATAAAATATCTATGGTTAATTCTTTCCTACTTCACATTGAAAGAATGGACAAAAATAACATATAAAGAATACAATTTATTTTATAATATGCATCGATCTTGAAAGATTCTTACCTCTGTAATCAACTAGATGTTTTAAAATTATTTACCAAAATGAGGAATGCAATTAAGACGAATCTAGTAATAAACATAAAATACGAAAAGTCTGAATTGAGATTGATTTCAGCATAATCCTGTAGAGGAATCCCCACTTATTGATCAATTTTAAAGCCCATGCATAGCACTTAGAAAGATAAAGTAAGCAAGGTCAGATAATCAAAGCATTTAAATAGTAAAAACAGCAACTGCCACTGTAGACTGCTAAAATAAATCCATAATACAAATTGCTTTAGCAAAAAGTGGATGAGCAGCTGATCTTCCTATTGAACTCTGATACTGTTCAGTGACCACACTGGGAAAAGGATTGGGAGAAATGCCTTAAAGATCAATATTGAGTGAGATGTAGCAGGGATTCATTTTGAACATGAAAGCATTACAGGTGTGAGAGTATAGACATCTTCAGGAGAGATGCCATCGAGAGGAGATTGTTTAATACAGTTAAAAAATGCCATCTATGCCTGATATTCCCAAACCACACTCACAGAAATGCTCTCTTAACTGTTTCAAGAAATTGAATGAAGTTTAAAACAGCTCTCAACTTGGAAGTAGAGTAGGTTGACTTTATACTAAAATAGTGGTACAACTACTTACCAAAGACAATTAATATCTCTCTATAAACGTAGTCTATGTAAACTCATGTCACTAATACATATTTGAGATATCAAATAATTATATGATAGTGGTCTCCAGTCTTGTACAAAAGTATATCAGTTAATCATAGAAGAAGGGAAGGAAGAAATATGTTTTGGAATTTTGTGAAAATGTACTATTGTTGTGGTGAGTTTCTTTCTGAAACTTGCTGCAATTTGGGCAGTTTTGTTTTTCATGAGTATTTTAATTCTATCGGCTAATTATATTCTTGACTGTAGAGAACAACTGGAATTTCCAGTATATAGATCTATGACCGACAGAATTAAGTTTAACAAACTTAACTACTCTTCTTATACAATTTGAGTTTAACTTCTACACTTAATGAGACATCTTCATGGCTATAATGAAGTTTCATGGGAAACTAAATATACCCTAACATAAGTACACACAGTGTTATTGCATTTTGGAATAAAGTGGTTCTTCAATAATGCAGTTGAATTGCTTCTTACCTTTTCTTCAGGTTCCCATAGATGTCATCCTTATGTCATTATCTGTTTTCATAGCTTCTGAATTCATCCACATGCTCATTACATGAATGGTACTGTGTCTTGATATGTTAAGTATACCAATAGGGTTTTCTGTACAGACATGTCTGTGGAATATTATCACAGTCTCCTAATAGTATTTAGAGCCTTATAATATTATTGACTGGTGATTTTACTTCATTTGCAAAAACATTTCAATGTTGAACTTCTCAAGTAAATAATATAAAACATTGAATTATTTTAATCTCTTTTCATCTGGAATAGAGAAGAAAGAATCTAAACGATGACTGGTTACAGACAGAATTTCCACATCAAAATGATTAGCATTTACACACTACTGAATATAAAATAATCAAGAAGGACCTATTGTATAGTACAGAGAACTCTACTCAATATTCTATAATAACCTATATGGGAAAAAATCTGAAAAAGAAAGGACATATGTATATGTATAACTGAATCACATTGTACACTTGAAACGAATGGAACATTATAAATCTACTATACTCCAATATAAAGTAAAAATTGAAATAAAAAACAAAAAATAAATTCTAACATGAGTCAGAAGTATAAATAAATACTGTGATCAAATGTGGGAAAAAATAAGAAAAATGAAATATAAAAATCAGGCTGAGGCTTAAAAGTTGCATAACTTAGGCTTAGTTTTTCCCATTCCTTTCTTGCCATAATGAATGGTTATTTACAACTATTGTAGTCTCCATGTTTGCTGTATGAATTGCTGATAGCAGCAATTTTAATGGTAAAATTGTGGAACAATATTCATAGTTGTCAGAAAAAGGTCATTCTATTTGCATTCATTAGGAACCTGGAGGACTGTAGTGTGTGTTTCCTTTGGGATGTTGCAACTATTGATTTATATACAGCTGTAGGAAAAATTAATTAGGATTATATTTCACTTATTACTGCAGGCTGTGTAATAAGAAAGAAAACCATTTTTTGGTTAGAAAGTTGAACTGAAAAACCTAACTGGAATCATTGTTTCTTAAATCACAACTGCTTTATCATAAAATTTTTCTTTTATAATCTGGTTAAAGGCTGAGTGAGTTTATGGAAATTTAATTAGCACATTGAAAAATGAGTGTTTTAGTACATATCCTTTAACAATAATTATAATTCAAATTAAGCCAAAGAGACATTTTCTCTGTGTTAATTGAACCTTTCCTTTCTTTAAGCAAAATCCATGTATACTTGTCTAGTGTGAGTTTGCAAGCACTGAGACGTTATTGACAAAAGAAGTAAATCAAAAACCAAACAGAGACCAAGATCAGGTGAATTCTCAAGGTGAAGAAACAGATTCTAGAATCAAAAGCTTTAGAAGTATAACAAATGAGAAAGAAGTCTTCTTAATTTTTACATTTTCAGTCTGAACCTGCTTATAATTAAGTTCTCCTGTGAATTTAATACATCAAATAATATGATGTATTTATATTTGAGAATATGTTACATTGATAATACCCTGTTAGTGTGATAATGTCAGATTTCCAACTATTTGAAAAACATATTTGTCTCCTTTCTGTGAACACCCTGCATACTCCAAGTGAAAAAAAAATTGAATTCAGTTCTACACATTGTTTATACGTGACACATGTTTGAGATTAATCAAATTGTAGTCACTTCTAATTAACAGCAGAGAATAATTTTGAAATGAGGCAGAACCAGATGACAAAAAATAGTTTGTTTGTGTTAAAGACATACTTTATGAATGGAAACACATGCTCATTGTAATGTTTCTAACTTGAAATTTTTATTAACTCAGCTATCATCTTTTAGATGCATCGCATTTTCAGGGAAACCTGAAAGCCTGGCCTCTGGTGGACACTTAGGCATAGAATCGGCATTTAGGGAAAAGCCAAATCAAAGAGAGGTAACTTGATGCTCCTATAAAAGCTAAAACTAAAGTACAGTATCAAAATCCTTTCATATTATTGGAAGTTCTGGGTTTTACAAAAGAGGCAGAGGTCAAAAGCAAAACAGTACAAATACAGGCTTCTTCTCTATATTGTACAGATTAGATGTTGTTTAAAATTAATGACTAGGACTGAAAATACACTACCTCCCTCTCCAAAACTTTTAACATGGTTTTTCTTAGCTATGATCATAAGGATCTGCTCCTCAATTCCTTAATGTACCTAGTAGAATGTAAATTGGTAAACATTTTGTGCTTTACTTCTTACTTCAAATATTTGGGGCCCCTTTGAGAGAAAGTATTTATCTTGAGTAATAAGGAAATTTGTTTTTCTAGGGTAATAAGCAATATTTTCCACCATGACACATTTTGTATTCTGTTGCAAAATTAAATGAGGTAGTTATACCGAGATTCATTGCAGGTCTTTGGCTTTTGTAGTGAATCTAACATTTCCAGTTTGTTTTCAAGCTAATGCTGTGTTGGACTAATAATGAAGTAACTAACTAAGAATTTTATAAAATCACGGAGGTCTAGGGCAAAAATTTTGAATTACTTTCTTAACTAAAACAAAATGACCAGAACCGTATTTCTTAGGAAAATTTATTGATCAAACTATATATTGGCCCACAGTTTATTGAAAAGCTAATGTTTTAAAGGCACTGTTTCTTCAGGTTGTGAGGAACACAAAAAACAGCTAAGGTAGAGTTTTTTACCCTGAAGGGGTGGGCTGCAGTCCATGAGTCTCAAAGAGCCAAACACGACTGAGTGAATAACACACACACACTCATAAGCTAATAAGGGGAAGGTACATGATAACGAACATCCACAAACTTAGGTAATGTGTGATTTGTCCTTTAAATTGAAAAGATAATTATCATAGTATTGAAATAATTGCCTCAGAAGGGGTAATTAATTAAAGAGGCAACAATTGGAAACTATCTTTTCAAATTGTGTAAATATTTGATGGGATGTTTTGTTGTTGTTGTTTAGTCACTCAGTCATGTCCCGCTCTTTGTGACTCCATGGACGGTAGCCCACCAGACTCCTCTGTCCATGAGATTTCTCAACCCAGAATACTGGAGTGGGTTGCCATTTCCTTCTCCAGGGGATCTTCCTGACCCGGGGATTGAACTTGTGTCTCCTGCATTGGCAGGTGAATTCTTTACCGCTGAGCTGGATGAGATGTTTACATGCACAAAAAGATTGAGGAGCAAAAACACAACAAGAAAGTGTGTTTTTGGCCTAGAAAATGGTAAATGATTTTATTTTATAGAGAACAGTTGGATGTACAGAAAGGCAGATTGAAAACCACATTGCAGATAGTCTCTATGCGACTTCTGGGAATTTATAATTTGCTTAGAAGTAATGGGGAGATTTTCAAGAGTTGTAATAGTCAAGGGCATATAATTGAACTAATGTTAGAGAAGCAATGGACTGAATCTCTCACTATTTCCTCTTAATATTTCACCTAGCTAATTCCTATTCATCCTTAAATATTGGTATCTAGGTCACCTCCTCCCTGTGACTGCCTCTTCACTCAATCCAAACTGAATTATGTTAAATATTTCACATTCTCTATGGGACCTAACGCATACACTACTATAGTGAGCATCTCACCTTATTTTACCTACTGTAATGGTAAGACCCATTTATCCCAACGGATAGCTCTGTGTTCATTACTACCTTCCTGGACCATGATAGGCACTGCACTCTTTTAACTAATTTTTGGTAAACTAGTACTTATTGAAAGGAATAAACTTAGCTATGTGCCTGGTTCAGTATATCATCCATCACCTAGTGAAACACTCAGAATTGCTGTCCTGACTTCTAGCATGTATTGCAAATATTAAAAGAAGACTTGATTTTTATCTAAGGGTAGTAACAATATTAACCCTTGGCTGAGATATAGTCAGACAACTTATTCAAGCTTGAGAGAAATGGATTTGGAAAATGGAAGCTTTATTGACATGGATGAGAGTTGGTAAATTGCAACAAATTGACACAGAAATGTATAGTAAGCAAGAGGTACTTGCATTATTGCTTTAAATATTTGGTGATGCTATGGTCTATATGTGTGTGTTTCCTCAAATTCTCATGTTTAAATACTAATTCAAAGAGCAGTGGTATTAATAAGTGAGATCTTTGGGTGATTGTATTATAGGGGTACAGCCTTCATGAATGGAATTAGTGTTCTTATAAAGGAACCCTGAGAAAGCTCCCTTGCCCCTTCTATCCTGTGAAGACGTAAGAAAAAGGCAGTCATGTATGAAGCAAGAAGCAGGCTTTCACAAAGCATGAAATCTGCCAGTGACTCCATCTCTGATTTCCTAGCCTCTAGAGTCAGACATGACTGAGCGACTTCACTTTCACTTTTCCCTTTCATGCATTGGAGGAGGAAATGGCAACCCACTCCAGTGTTCTTGCCTGGAGAATCCCAGGGACGGGGGAGCCTTGTGGGCTGCCCTCTATGGGGTCGCACAGAGTCAGACATGACTGAAGCGATTTAGCAGCAGCAGCAGAACTCTGAGAAATACATTTCTGCCCTTTATAATCCATTTAGTTTATGGTGTTTTGTTATAATAGCCCAAAGTCACCAAGACAGGTGGGAAGAAAGAAAAGAGAGAAAAAGTAGAGTAGCTGATTAAAAGGAGTGAGGAAGGACTAAGTCCTCACGCAACATCGACTTGAATTGGACGATTGACGACAGATAAAGAGAACGTGAAGATACAAGACTGAAAGTGGGTCACTGATGGGGCAAGCATTCAGAACATAGAGTAGACATTTATGAAGTGTAAAGACAGACACTTAAAAGGGTATCTTTTACATCTGAGAGAAGATATGAGTGACTGGTGGGTACAGATGTCAGGAAAATGAGAATAGCTTTTGAAATAAAGTCATCTGACAGAATGAGTATAGCAGGCGTTTAGAGGACTGTAAACAGGACGGTCAAAAATGACTCAAACCATTGAGAACTGAGTGGAAAATGAGAAGACAGCATATACTAATGTGTGTGTGCTTAAGGAAAATTAGACTCGTAAGATATTGAGGGGCAAGGATTACTGAGCCAAAGTGAATTTGAAAATACCAAATTAGCTTATTCAACAATTATTTCCTTAGATCCGGCTTTGCAGCTAACATTGATCCTATGTTTAAACGGTGAACAAAAGAACTAAATCCTTGCCCTCAAAAAGATTACATTCTAGCAGGGTGTCAGATAAAAAAGGAAAAAAAAATGTTCAACAAAATCATACAATGAAGCCTGTATCTTTCTTGGGTTTTATAATTATCTCTTTTTTGATCTTTTTAAACTTTTATTGAAATACAGTTGTGTTAGCTTCTGGTGCACAGCAAAGTGATTCAGTTACATATATATACACATTTTATAAATAAATATGTGTATATATATACTTTTTAAGATTCTTTTCCATATAGGTTATTACATAGTATTGAGTATATTTCCCTGTGCTATACAATAGGTCCTATGTATAATTTTCTTTGTTATATTAAAAAAGACTTCATTATTAGGGATGTGAAAGTGCTTGAATGGCATAGTATCTTCCAGTTCTGGGAATATTTTTTCCTCAGAAATCCATCTCTTTGGGTTTGATGATTTGCATTCCTTCTGAAGACTAGAAAAGAGAATATTTTAATATTTCTTTATAATAAAAGCCATGAAAACTTTATGACAATGATT
Organism: Giraffa tippelskirchi; assembly: GCF_054371585.1. Classification (NCBI taxonomy): domain Eukaryota; kingdom Metazoa; phylum Chordata; class Mammalia; order Artiodactyla; family Giraffidae; genus Giraffa; species Giraffa tippelskirchi. Next base: position 37,828,749 of record NC_137280.1, on the reverse strand, counting down.
GACATAGCATTACAATACATACTCAAATCACATTTTCACTTTTATTTGGAAACATCTTGTATCTTTTTATTCTCTTTTAATTTTGATGCAACTCTAAAATCTAAATTTTTCTTCTTTTTGCCATCCTCTTTACTGTCGATCTCATGGATTCACTTACAGAGATGAATCCAAAAAGTAAGAACCTCTGGACTATAGCACAGAAAGATTAAGGATCCTCTCTCCTCACCGTGCTTCTTCTGCTCCCAGTAAAGTCAATTTAATTTTCATGTTAGAATTATTCTATTTTTATCATTGTTGGCACTGAATCTCTTTACTCTCCTAGAAGCCTGAGCTGTCTTCTCCGTAGTCCGTTCACAAAACACTTGATTAAAGATGGATTCAAACTAGCGGTGATTGCTCTTTGTCTGGATTATTCTTGATTTGGATTAAGACAACAGATAAACCAAGGCTAACTAGATATCTCAAGAGAGCACAGAAGAATCTACTCATTAACCAATTAATTTAATATCAAATAATTTAATGTCAAAGAATGACAAATGATAAATATAGAACTTAGAAAGGGTTTAGACTTTCCTGTCACAGTCAACAGCAAATGTTTCTATGGCGTTGTTCCTAACCTATTCATCTAATTGAGCCGTGCTTTCAGTTGCCGATATAATACCTATTGCTTGTGCTTCCCATGTGGCTCAATGGCAAAGAATCTGCCTGTTAATGCTGGAGACTGTGGAGATGCAAGTTCAATCCCTGAGTCAGAAGATCCCCTGGCATAGGAAATGGCAACTCACTCTAGTATTCTTGCCTAGGCAATCCCATGAACAGAGGAGCCTGGTGGGTTATGGTCTGTGGGGTCACAAAGAATCAGACACAACTGAGTGACTAATACCCTGAAAATGGAGTTCCATGTATACTTGGTAGACATTTAACAGAGCTAAGACTCTATGATGCTTTGAGAAAAATTCTGAATATTCACCTTCCAGTGAATTTTAAATTTCTTAAGGTGTAAAATGATGTTCACAAATATATTCTCAAAATATAAAATATATATTGATGCATTAGTTTATTAAGTCCAAGAAAAGAATTGGAAAGATAAAACTAAATCTCTCTTTTTTTTTCTCCAATCAAAATAAATGACAAACAGCACAACAAAAAGAACAAAGCGCAAAGACTGTAGGAAGTGTCTAGCTGTGAAAATCACTTCATTTGTGCATCTGACTTCAATAAACTAATACTTGGCCTAAAATCCAGTATGTCTGATGCTGCAGTTTTACTTGAGACAAGACACCTGGGGCAAACTTGAAATATTGAAATGGGAAGGAAAAAATAAGGGAGATTCACCCTGTCCCACTATGCTGAAAAAACCTGACACATTTGAGGTTGCAATGGGACCACGAACTGTTTGCAGAAAGGATTGTAACTCCACTGGCAAAATGGACCAAAGGTGAATTTTAAAGGACACACACACACACACAAAAAGATGCTGTAGAATCATCAACCGTTGGTATTTTTGAGAAAACAAGTAGGCAGGGCTTTATTTTATTTATTTATTTTTTTGAAGTCCAGATAGTGTTGTGCTGTCATTTATGACTTAACAAGACTGAGTTTGTTTGCTTGTGTAAAAGACTTTTCAGGAAAATTTGCTCTTATTTTCAAGTTACACACTTGAATAAATATACATTGCTTTGCCTAGATTTATTTTCCTCCTAACAAATTAGTCAGGTTTTCTGGTCTAATGTCTTATTGTAAACAATTTTTTTTTTCTTTTAAACAAAAGGGAATTTTTGAAACCTTGCCGCTGCCTCCATAGGAATGAATTGATTATTAGAACCCCTCCCCTGCTCTCTCACCTTCAAGATGCTTTGTGCTCAGTGAGCATAGAAGTTAGCTTCTGTAACAAGTGAAGATACTTTAGGAGAGTACTACTTTCTATGGAAGAGCTTTTATTTTTTTCCCCTGATGAATCTGGAAGTCTCACTCTAATAAAAATTATTTATTTATTTATGGCTGAACTGGGTCTTATTGCTGCATATGGGCTTTTGCTAGCTGTGGTAAGCAGGGGCTACTCTTCCTTGTCATGCACAGGCTTCTCATTGTGGTGGCTTCTCTTGTTGTGGAGCAGGGCTCTAGAGTGAGGGCTCAGTAGTTGTGGCACACACATTTAGTTGCTCTGCATCATGTGAGATCTTCCCGGATGAGGGATCAAATCTGCTTTGGCAGGGGATTCTTAACCACTGTACCACTAGAGAAGTCCTCTTCCCCACTTCTAAAATTTTTGTGGAAATATAGTTGATTTACAATGCTGTGTTAGTTTCGGGTGCACAGCAAAGTGAATCAGTTATACATATATGTATATCGACTCTTTTTTAGATTCTTAGGAGTATTATGCAGAGTTGCCTATAACTCTACTTTTAAATTCAGCTGCATGCTTAGACAAGCAAAGGTACCACAGTGCCATGCCTGTAGTTGAAGAGAACTTATACTAGCATTTAGGAAATATAAAGGCACAGAAAGAAGAAAAGAACAAGATTGAAAAAATAAAAGAAAGATGTCAACTTGAACTTGCAGTGTATTTTAGCCTCATTTATATATTGGAATTTTGATTTATGTTATCTCAGTAGAAAATTAATACATATATCAAGCATGGAGGTTTGCAGGATATTCCATCCCATTTTTTTTTTTAATTATGAAGAAATAACATAGAGAACCAGAGAAGGAAATGGCAACATACTCCAGTAATCTTGTCTGAAAAATTCTGTGGACAGAAGGAGCCTGGTGGGCTACATACAGTCCATGGGCCTGCAAAGAATCGGACATGACTGAGAGACTGAACACACACAAAAGTATAGACAAAGTTTGTGAACTACTCACTGCCTTGTGATGGGAGACCAGAACACTGATTTTCTGACAGACCTCAATAATCTTCTAATTGGGAGCTCCATTAAATGAAATCTGACCATTATAAAAATGTGTTTACCAAAGGACTCTATCTCCTCCTCATATGGCTTAGATTGAGTCTGAAAGTTAAAGTTCAGTAGATAAGCAGTAAGAATGTAAGGTACCAAATAATTCTTAGCCTTAGGTGAATATTTCAAATATGATATTCTGCACTTGAGGTTAAAGTAAATTGTTACTTATGCAAGAAATGAATTCCACTGAGGTAAAATGTAGCATATTATTTTTCTTCTTATAATTAATAAATGACCTTGAGGAATCAAGAGCACTCAGTAGTATGAAAGCACTTATTCATGGTGATACATTTATCCAAAGAAATATTCATTTTTTTCTGAAATGAAACCTCTTCAGGTAAGTTGTGTCACGTAGTCAATCTCCATCCCCTTCCCCGCCTTTAAAAATAATAGGTCATTAAAATTACACAGTAACGCTCAAAACTGAACCTGACTGGGCTAAAGAGAAATGTTGCTTGACACTAGAGAAAGTTTGAGATGTCTAGCCTCAAATGTTTTTACCTGGATTTGACTGTTGTAGATAAAGGAACACAGCCCTCAGTTGCTCACAGAGGAAGCTGACATAAGGTGAACAAATACATTCATTTCAGTAGTAATACAGGAGTGATTCTTCAAAGATTTTTACTGGAAATAATTGTAAGCAATGTGTATGGTTAGTGCCACACAAAATTCAGTTTGGTTTATAAAAAATATTTCACAGAAATAAAACCAGCATTGTAAAGTAATTATCCTTCAATTAAAAATAAATTTTATAAAAACTAAAAAAATATCTTAGATTAATACTCAATGAATTGTTTTTTTCTTAAAAACAATAGAGTGAACCTCTAAGACTAGAGTAGCATCTCATAATGGATAATAGAGTTCAGATACACCTGAATTTGAATCATTTTAAGCTATAACCAGTTTGAACCAATTACTTTATTTATTTATTTATTTTGGCCATGTCCCACAGCACATCTAGGATCTTAGTTTTCCAACTGAAACTGCATCCCCTGCAGTGGAAGCTCAAAGTCTTAACCACTGGACCACCAGGGAAGTTCCTCAATTACTTTGTTTTTAAGACTCAGTATTTTCAGTTTTAACTTGGAGATAATAATATTTTCTCATAGGGATGTTACAAGAAAATAGGCAATTTTATAGAGGGCATGGACTGTGCCTGACACAGTCATGATTCTCAATTACTGGTAGACATTATCAAACTAGAAATAAAGGTTCTTTTTCATAAGATACAACATGTTATACATTTTCTAACAGCAAAACTCTACCATTAACCTCTGCATGGAGCCATGATGGATACAAGATTAAACAGATTAATGTATTTAGAGGATATTGCCCTTACTTAAATGGATATAAAGGAGCCTTTGGCAACCCCTAAATAAGGGTCTTTTTGGTTATTGACTAGTATCAGCTCTCAAGAAAACAAAGGCTCTTCCTCCACAACTCAGCAGCATCATATTTGCAATATTATTAACCTCATTAGAGAAAAGAAAAATCTGGGTCTCTTAGAATTGTCTAGAACTATTCTCTTTAAACTTTCAGTCTCTTAAATTTAGTATTTTGCTAACTATGTTAGATATAGTTTTAACATAATCCCTGTAAAGAAGAAAGAGGTTGATTAATTTGCTGCTGACAAGAGTTCACATTCTTTTTGTTTTTCTCAGAGAATGCATCTGCTTCCTATTCGGAACATGGTTCCACTTTTACAATCTAATTGCACTACCCTACACTGCTGTACTATTTTCTGAGTCTGAGCCTACATTTTAGGCCAATCATCGCAGAGTCCAGGAAGTGTAGACTTGGAAATTGAAGGTTGCATAGATACATAGTACTGGATATATATACATATATATACAGATACATAGCACTGGATATATATGGCAGCATAGCTGCTTCATATTGTATAAGCATGTGGCTATATGTTTTAGACTTGTCCTCACAATTTCCTGAGATAGGTCAGGATTATTGTCTCCATACGATGTGTGATATTTGTCATCTAATAATAAGTGGTTGAATGATTTAAGCACTTTCTTTGGCTTTAAATTTAATTTGCTCCTTTCACTGGATCTTGAGCTAAATAGCTAGAATATTTTGTCCAGACGTATAAACAGAGATTTTGAAAAATTTAGGCTTCAACTTAAGGCTCTATTAAGTTTAACTACTAAAATGTCACTATGAGTAGTAATTAAATTAACATCCATGAAACACTATAGTCAATGAGATACAAGTTAAAGCAAATTTTTCAGATGCAGAAGCTAAATTTAAAGTAATATCCCCCTCTCTCCAGCTTAAAATCATTAATTAAAGTTTTGTTGCAATGTCATTTCATTCTGTAGAACATTATCACAGTGGTACCAAATTTGACAATGTTGTTGTTGTTTAGTCACTAAGTCATGTCAGACTATAATCCTCCAGGCTCCTCTGTCCATGGGATTTCCCAGGCAAGAACACTGAAGTGGGTTGCCATTTCCTTCTCCAGGGGATCTTCCTGACCCAAGAATTGAACCCATATCTCCGGCATTGGCAGGTGGATTCTTTACCACTGAGCCACTAGGGAAGCTCAATTTAACAATACTCCATCATATATTGGAATTAGGAGGTTTTGAGAGATTAAACTTTTGGAAGAATCTGTATATTTGAGCTTGGTGCACATGGTTGAAGTTTTGAGCTCCTGTTTCTTCTCTCTAGACACCAAACCTTTAATTAGCAACTTCCCTGATTGCTTCTTCTGCTTAGTGCAGGAAAACCTTTCTGCAACATTTAGTAGGATAGACAAATCCTTCTTCCCAACCAAATCATCAGCCTAGAGATTACAAAAAGCAAAACTGTTCAAACTCATCTTGTCAAGTTCTCTCTTGTGAAATTTGATCTAATTTATTATAATTCTGGATTCATTGATAATACATGCAAGCACTAAACATTTATTAAAATAAGTTCCTAACATGTCCTACCAGAATGTTACTGGAAACCTTCATACATCAGAAATACAGTCTCAATGTGATTATTTTACAAGTGAACAGAAGCATTCAGAGATATTATTTAACTCTGTTGAGGTCACTTAACTGATAAGCTGCAGGTTAGAATTTTAAATCTAGGACCTCTAATGTCAAGGCCAACATTTATTCAGTTATACTATACTTGACTCATAACACTATAAGATTTAATAGGATTTTGGAAAAAAATGTATTTTCTTCATTAGTCTTGGTCTTCTCCCTGTTCAGCGGTTGAAAACAATGATCCAATTATTAGTAAACTCATCTAAGGGCAGGGACCAGGTCTTCTGCCCCTCTGTATAGTCCAAGCAACTAGCAGTGTTCTGCATGAGTGGACGTCCAATAAGTGTTGACTCAGACAGACAGAAATCATACTTTAACCCAAATATATGCTAAACCTCAGATTGTTGTCCCCACAGAACATGTCTGTTTCCCAGAAATAGAAATACTCATTCAATCTATTGCAAGGTTTCCTGTTTCTGTCTTATTTTAATGTGTTAGGTTTCTTTTTTTCTTTTTCACTGTCACGTGAGGAAATTATTTGGCAAGATATGTTGGATTTCCTCTAAGAAAATCAACATTAGCCATGAAAACATTCTTATGATCATGATACAATATATTTCTTTCTTTATATTTATAGATTAAGATAATATTAATAAAGCTACAGTAAAACTTGTTACAGCATGATAATCAAACGTGTTTGTTCTTTGTACTATACTATTCTATTTAGTGTGATTTTCTGTGTACTGCAGTATACAAAATGGAAAATTAGAAAACTAAAACTCACAATAACTTTTACAAAGAAAAATCTCAGGCAATAATTGACAAGGTAATCTTTACTTTTATAAAACATACTCATGATATGAATCCTCTATAATATTATTTTCAGTTCAGTTCAGTTCAGTCACTCAGTCATGTCTGACTCTTTGTGACCCCATGGACTGCAGCACACAGGCTTCCCTGTCCATCACCAACTCCTGGAGCCTACTCAAACTCATGTCCATTGCATTGGTGATGCCATCCAACCTTCTCATCCTCTGTCGTCCCCTTCTCCTCCCACCTTCAATCTTTCCCAGCATCAGGGTCTTTTCCAATGAATCAGTTCTTCCCATCAGGTGGCCAAAGTATTGGAGTTTCATGTCAACATCAGTCCTTCCAATGAATATTCAGGACGATTTCCTTTAGGATGGACTGGTTGGATCTCCTTGCAGTCCAAGGGATTCTCAAAAGTCTTCTCAAACACCACAGTTCAAAACCATCAATTCTTTAGTGCTCAGTTTTCTTTATAGTCCAACTCCCACATCCATACATGACTACTGGAAAAACCATAGCTTTGACTAGATGGACCTTTGTTGGCAAAGTAATATCTCTGCTTTTTAATATGATATCTAGATTGGTCATAGCTTTTCTTCCAAGGAGCAAGTGTCTTAATTCCATGGCTGCAGTCACCATCTGCAGTGATTTTGGAGCCCCAAAAAATAAAATCCTGACTGTTTCTCCATCTATTTGCCATGAAGTGATGGGACCAGATGGCATGTTCTTAGTTTCTGAATGTTGAGTTTTAAGCCAAATTTTTCACTGTCCTCTTTCACTTTCATCAAGAGTCTCTTTAGTTCTTTAGACTACAAATAATAAATCACTAAGCAGTTTTTAACACAGGTTAGTCTAATATTTACCTGAAATTATAATAGCTCCTGATAATTAGAAATGTTTAGTTCATGCGTGAACTGCTAGGTACAAATGAATTCCATGTTTTTGAGCAAAAGTGAAAAATCTTATTGGTGGTGTGCAGAGACTGATTTTTTTCCTGTAAGTTCAGAGAAATCATATATATTCTTAAAAGCAGCTCAATCACAATATTTTCCTCTCATAGATGTTACTGATATAAGTACTGTTGTGTCTGTTTATCTGCATATATATATATATATATATATATATACATGCATACATATATATGTATATGCAGTGTTGATGACATCCATCAAAGAAACCATAAAACACTATTCAAATAAAGAACAAAAATATATACATGAGCAACAGATAGGCTCTTAAAATAGTATTCTTCATGGTTATGTAGGGTGTTTTGTTTATATTATGTTTCCTTATATGAGTAGTGCACTCTATTTTTAAGAAACCAGACAGAGTAGTTACCATTCACTTGGAACCACAAATATTTCTGAATTTGTTACTTTCCTCATAGGTCTCTTTTCATTCATATTATGGTTTTGGAGTGTAATTTTCAAATACATATATTTATATTTATGTGGTATATCAAAATACATTATTTATGTGTAATATTCCTTTAGTCATTCACTCATTTTGTTACAGAGCAAATATCTATTGATATGTGCAGTGTGCCAGGTACCTTTTAAAATCCTTGAGAATTATGACAGGAAATCAAGCAGACAAAACAATTCCTTTCCTGATGGTGTGTGTGAAAGTCACTCAGTAGTGTCCAACTCCTTGTGATCCCATGGACTGTAGCCTGCTAGCTTCTTCTGTCCAAAGAATTCTCTAGGCACAAATATACTGGAGTGGCTTTCCATTCCATTCTCCAGAGGATCTTCCCGACCCAGCAATCGAACCCAGGTCTCTTGCATTGCAGGCCGATTCTTTACCATCTGAGCCACCAGGGAAGCCTATATCAAACGGAAGAGACAGACACAAAAGAAAATGTTCAATTTTCACTTGTGGTTTGTTTTGCAAAGGAAAAACACATTTGCGATAAAAGCATATATAAAAATAATTTAAATCTTAACCATAGAGTCTTTTTAAATTAAAAGAAAAATTAATAGTGGTTTGGTTTGCAAGCCAATTGTGTAACTTTCAGTAGTATTTTGTGCACTGCTAGAGCACACATTTCTTTTGTGTGGGATTTGTTTGAGGTTTTTTGTCTCACATCCTGACAAAATTTTAAATATTAAAAAATAAACTGCATAATATCACAGCTTAGAAATTACAAAAATGACTTTTCAATCCTTCCCTTTCTTTCCATAGAAAAGGAAAGGTGAAACTTTTGATTCACAACTATTTTTTGATAGGTTGAGCAAATTCATACAAAAAAAATCAAAATAACCACGTAAATACTTAAAATGATCAATTCTATCATAAATGAAATTAGAAAAACTTCAGAATTCTGAATTTTAATTTATTGTTAATGTCATTAATTAAATGTAAACACACCCTGTGGAAGTTCTACTGGAGAATATTTCTGTGTTCCCTTATTTTATATACATGGAATGTAATGGGAGCTTTGTGGTATATTTACAATCAGTATGTAAGCAAGAAAAAAAAGTCTGTGAAAAAATTGTGCTGCTTATTGAACATTGAAAAGTGTTAATAAATTTTAAATATTATACTAATTATAATTGGCCAACGGCAACATACCTGACCTTACAATGAGACTTTACATAATAGGGTTAATAGATATTTGCCAAAATTTTCTTTCATAATATTTGCCTATAAATTATAGAGTTCATGATATTTATTCATCTCTGTTTTTTAAACATACATCTCCTGCTCTGACTGTAATTTATGTGAATACAAAATTCATATCTGTTGTCCACCCAGTGCATAGCACTTGGAAGTTGGTATACATTCAATTACTATCTGGTGCATAAATAAATGAGCAGATACACGAATAAAATGAAATATGGGCTAATAATGATTATCTTTTATCAGTGAATTTCAAAATCAGGTATCATTTATTGCATAATTATTATACTCCAGGTTTTGCACTTAGCTTGGAATGATCATGTATATGCCATTGAAAGTATACAAATTTAAATTTTTGATCTCTTCATGGAGGATTATAAATCATTATGAAATGTCCTTTTTTTATCTGCATGCTCCCTTTTTCTAAGTTTTCTTTTTCTGAAATGACTCTAAATGTTCTGCTCACTAGTGTTTGATGTTTTTTTCCATCTTGTCACTCACTCAATTTGTACCTTTATAATTAACATGTCTTTTATAAGCATTAAATTCTTGGGTTTTATCTATTATAACAATGTTTATCTTTTATTTGGAGCATTTAATCTATTTACCAATGATCAGTAACATTTATATCATTCTACTATTTGTTTTATGTTTTTCCCATCTATTTTAATCTATTTCTTATCTGGCTCCTTGCCTTCATTTGTGTAACACAAGATGATATAACATTTTTGCTTTTCCTCTACTAACATGTTCATTACCTACTGCTTTATTATTACTTTAATGTTTATCCTAAATATTAAAACATGCATTTGCAGCTCATGGAGCTTTTGAAATATCATTTTTATTGCTTTGCCAAAAATTCTTTAACTTTGCTAACTTCCATTTTATGTTTTGCATTACTGAGAACAGGGTTCTTTGTTTGGTTTTGTTTTTTGTTTTCTCATATATTTGAAACTCTAGGAGGTAGTATGATTATTGTTTCGTACAGTTAATATTTATGATGCCTCACAGACTGTAGTATTTTCCTTAGGGAACATTGTTGTTTGGCCCAAAGAATTTCTTTTAAAAAATAACTACTGGTAATTTCTCTTAGCTGTGATTTATCTGAACACTTTATTTTGCCCTAATTTTTAAACTACTTTCTCTGGATATATAATGCTATATTGGTGGTTGTTGGGCTCAATACTTTAAATAGATCTTTTTTTTTTTTTTTACAAGCTTCCATTGTTTTTAGTGAGAGGTCAACTCTCTGTCTTATTATGTCTCATTTTTCTTCGACTTTATTTCTTATTTTGTCTTTATGTTTCATAATTTGACTATGGTAGATACGATGTTCTTTGTATTTATGTTGCTTATCTATGGGTATATACCTTTTCTCAGTATTGAAAAATCTTAGATCAACTTTTCGAATACTGATTTTGTGTCATTCTCCTTCCTCACTTTCTGAGACATCATCAACATGCAAGCTAGAATAATTGACTGAACCATTTATAGGTATTATGTTCCCATCTATACTTTTTATCTTTTATCTTTATTTTAAGTTTGCATATTTTTTATTGACCCATCTTCAAATCTAACAATCAATCCTGGCTTCTGTTTTACTCTAATTTGCTCTAAACACATATATTGAGGTTTCAAATTTCTTAGTCTGATTTTAAGTTTTAGAATTATTTTATAGATTCCTCTAATTTGGTGAAATTTTCCATTAAAACATTTTTTTTTCTGTCTCATGACATCTATTTTTGAATATATGAATCATTATTTTAAAATCCTTTCAGATAACCCCAATAACTTCATCTCTTATTATTTCTTTTAGTCTTGAGTCATTTGGTCTCATCATTTTTGTCATTTGTATTGAATGATAAGACTTTCAAATGACTTGCAATTTTCACTTAATGGTGTATATTTTATTTATTTATGTATTTTTAAAGAGTGTAGCTCCAAATAACGTTAACTTCCTCCAGAGAGAAGACATCTTTTCCTCCAGTAGGCAGATACATGTAGGAGCTATCAGCTTAATCAAATCCGAGATTGCCTTGATTCAAAACTGGACCCTGCTCTGGGTACGATTCTGTTTACCTTTTGTTTGCCTCGTTTTGGGGGCATAAATCTCCGGGGAATTCAGATGGAAGCCTATTGTTTTCCCCAAAGCGCCTCTAGCAGTGTGACCTGAACTTTCATGCTCCATTCTCAGCATTTTGAGAATGTTACAAAACCTGCTTTGCTTTTCAAGGGTTTTTGGCTTAGACTTTAACCTACCATTCCCCACAGGTTCAGTATTTGGGCAACTGTTTTGATGGTAAATCAAACTATTAACTTGAAACTCTTCAGGCACTGAGGGTTTTTTTTTTTTTTTTTTTTTTAATTCTAAAAATGCCAAAAGCCTTGCTATGTCCTCCACCCCCAGAGGCACTCAACTTGGGCTCCTGTTTCCTTGCCTACAGAGAAAATGACTGCTGGTTCAACTGCTAGTCCACTAACCTTTCCACAATTCAGTCCAAAAACCAAACAAACAAAAAAAACGGATAAAGGTAGCACTTTGTGAGTTTATGAGTTGATTTCTGCCTTTGCAATTTCAAAATTTGTAACCGTAAATACTAACATGTTTCAGGATATTGCAATTCAGATCAGTGTCTCCTCTAAACAGTCATTAATAAAAGATGAAAAGATGTTGATGGAAAAATATAGCTCTTATTAAGCTGCATAATATAAATATAAATATCAGAAACTATTAATTAAATTTATTTCTTGGATTTTATTGTCATTGAATAGATGAGGTGACAAACTTTCAAATATTCATGAAAACGTAAATGTAAAAAATTGAAATTGTTTTTAATAAGGCATTTTATCAGGCTTATGATGGCGTATCTTAACATGATTTGAACAATATTGGTTTATCATTGTTTATATTTAGGGAGTAAGTAACAAATCTTTTTACGTACAAATGATCTTTTACAGTTTTATTTTTAATAGTGAGGAATTTTAATGAAGAATAAAAACTCTATCAACAGAATAATTTCTTTATAGCCTTCTTGATGATTTTTTTTAATTACGGAAAAATTAAAAAAAATATTGTAAGCCATATTATGGACATAATTTAGAAAAAGTGAAAGTCACCCAGTCGTGTCTAGTTCTTTGAGACCCCATGGACTGTAGCCCCACCAGGGTCCTCTGGGCATGGAATTCTCCAGGCAAGAATACTGGAGTGGGTTCCCATTCTTTTCTCCAAGGGATCTTCCCAACCCAAGGACTGAACCCAGGTCTCCCATAATTTAGGAAGTTGTGTCCTAATGCAGGGATTGAAGAGTGTATGAAGATTATGGAAAAACAAAGTTATGCCAATATCTTTCTTTAATATAGGTGAATAGAGAATTATATGACATTGGTTTCTATTTATTTTCTTTCATTTGTAATTGCTACATAAGTGTAAACTATACCAGCAGTAAATTTAAAGTACGTCGAGGTAAAACTAATGGCTTTTTCTTAATTTAAAAATATAGGTGCAATGATTACTATGCCAAGATTATTTAGGAGAAAACATGGGAATTAAACTAAATATCTCATGCTTTTAGTTTTTAATTAATTTATTTTTTATTGAAGGATAATTGGCTTACAGAATTTTGCTGTTTTCTGTAAAACCTCAGCATGAATCAGCCATAGGTATACATATATCCACTCCCTTTTGAACCTCCCTCCCATCTCCCTCCCCATCCCACTCCTCTAGTTTGATACAGAGCCCCTGTTTGAGTTTCCTGAGCCATATAGCAAATTTCCATTGGCTATCTAATTGACATATGAAAATGTAAGTTTCCATATAACTCTTTCCATACATCTCACCCTCTCCTTCCCTTTCCCCATGTCCATAAGTCTATTCTCTATGTCTGTTTCTCCATTGTGGCCCTGTAAATAAATTTTTCAGTACCATTTTTCTAGATTCAATATATATGTGTTAGAATATGGTATTTATCTTTCTCTTTCTGATTCACTTTGCTCTGTATAATAGGTTCTAGGTTCATCCACCTCATTAGAACTGACTGAAATGCATTCTTTTTAATGGTTGAGTAATATTTCATTGTGTATGTATATCACAACTTCTTTATCTCTTCATCTGTCAATGGACATCTAGGTTGATTCCATGTACTAACTATTGTAAACAGTGCTGCAACGAACAATGGGATACATGTGTCTCTTTCAATTTTGGTTTCCTCAGGATATATGCCTAAGAGTGGGGTTGCTGGGTCATATGGTGGTTTTATCCCTAGTTTTTTAAGGAATCTCCATACTGTCGTCCATAGTGGCTGTATCAATTTACATTCCCACCAACAGTGCAAGAGTGTTCCCTTTTCTCCACACATTTTCCATCATTTATTGTTTGTAGATTTTTTGATGAGAGCCATTTTGACTGGTTTGAGGTGATATCTTGTTGTACTTTTGAGTTGCATTTCTCTAATAATGAGCAATGTTGAGCATCTTTTCATGTGTTTGTTAGCCATCTCTATGTCTTCTTTGGAGAAATGTCTGTTTAGGTCTTTTTCCCACTTTCTGATTGGGTTTTTATTTTTCTGGCTTTGAGTTGTATGAGCTGCTTGTATATTTTGGAAATCAATCTTTTGTCGGTTGTTTCATTTGCTATTATTTTCTCCCATTCTGAGGGTTGTCTTTTCACCTTGCTTAGAGCTTCCTTTGCTGTGTGAAAGCTTTTAAGTTTAATCATGTCCTGCTTGTTTACATTTGTTTTTATTTCTGTAACTCTAGGAGGTGGGCCATAGAGGCTCTTGCTTTGATTTATATTATCGAGTATTCTGCGTATGATTTCCTCTAAGAGTTTTATAGTGTCTGATCTTACATTTAGGTCTTTAATTCATTTTGAGTTTATCTCTGTGTATAGTGTTAGGAAGTCTCTTTGCCCATTGTATATTCTTGATTCCTTTATCAAAAATAAGGTACCCATAGATTCATGGGTTTATTTCTGGGCTTTCTATCTTATTCCATTGGTCTATATTTCTGTTTTTGTGCCAGGACCATGCTGTCTTAATGACTGTAACTTTGTAGTATAACCTGAAGTCAGGAAGCTTGATTCCTACAGCTCCATTCTTTCTCAAGACTGTTTTGGCTATTCCAGGTCTTTTGTGTTTCCATATGAATTGCGAAATTTTTTGTTCTAGTTCTGTGAAAAATGCCATTGGTAATTTGATAGGGATGGCATTGAATCTGTAGATTGCATTTGGTAGCATAGTCATTTTCACAATATTGATTTTTCCTACCCAGGAACATGGAGTAGTTCTCCATCTGTTTATGACATCTTTGATTTCTTTCATTAGTGTTTTATAATTTTCTATGTAGAGTTCTTTCTTCTCCTTAGGTAAGTTTATTCCTAGATATTCAATTCTTTTTGTTGCAGTGGTGAATGGGATTGATTCTTCAATTGCTCTTTCTGATTTTTCATTGTTAGTGTATAGAAATGCAAGTGATTTCTGTGTATTGATTTTGTATCCTGCAGCTTTGCTAAATTCACTGATTAGATCTAGTAATTTTCTGACACTATCTTTAGGGTATTCTATGTACAGTATCATGTCATCTGCAAACAGTGAGAGCTTTACTTCTTTTCCAATCTGGATTCCTTTTCTTTCTTTTTCTTCTCTGATTGCTGTAGCTAGAACTTCCAAAACTATGTTGAATAATAGTGGTGAAAGTGGACACCCTTGTTTTGTTCCTTATCTTAGGGGTGAATGCTTTCAGTTTTTCAACACTGAAATAATGTTTGCTGCAGGCTTTTCACACAGGGCCTTTACTATGTTGAGGTAGGTTCCTTCTGTGCCCATTTTTTGAAGAGTTTTAATCATAAATAGGTGCTGAATTTCATCAAAGGTTTTTTCTGCATCTATTGAGATGATCATACAGTTTTTATCTTTCAATTTGTCAATATAGTGTATCACATTGATTTCCATATATAGAAGAATCCCTGCATCCCTGGAATAAACCCAACTTGATCATGGTGTATGAGCTTTTTGATGTGTTACTGAATTCTGTTATCTAAAATTTTATTGAGGATTTTTGCATCTATGTTCACCAGTGATATTGGCCTGAAGTTTTCTCTTTTTGTGTTGTCTTTGTGTTGTTTTGTTATCAGGGTAATGGTGGCCTCATAGAATGAATTTGGAAGTGTTCCTTCCTCTGCAACTTTTTGAAAGGTTTTAAAAGGCTAGGCATTAGCTCTTCTCTAAATGTTTGATAGAATTCTCCTGTGAAGCCATCTGGTCCTGGGCTTTTGTTTTTTAGGACATTTATGATCACAGCTTCAATTTCAGTGCTTCTAATTGGGTTGTTCATAATTTCTGTTTCTTTCTGGTTCAGTCTTGAAAGAGTGAACTTTTCTAAGAATCTGTCCATTTCTTCCAGGCTATCTATTTTATTGCCATAAGTTGTTCATAATAGCCTCTTATAAGCCTTTGTATTTCTGCATTGTCTGCTGTAACCCCTTTTTTATTTCTAATTTTGTTGATTTGATTCTTCTCTCTTTTTTTCTTGATGAATCTGGCTAAAGGTTTGTCAATTTTGTTTATCTTCTAAAAAAAACCAGCTTTTAGTTTTATTAATCTTTACTATTATTTCTTTCGTTTCTTTTTCATTTACTTATGCTCGGATCTTTATGATTTCTTTCCTTCTACTAATATTGGGTTTTGTTCTTCCTCTTTTTCCAGTTGCTTTAGGTGTAAAGTTAGATTGTCTATTTGATGTTTTTCTGTTTCTTGAGGTAGGATTGTATTGCTATAAACTTCCCTCTTAGAACTGCTTTTGCTGCATCCCATAGGTTTAGAGTTGTCGTGTTTTCATTGTCGTTCGTTTCTAGAAATTTTTTTATTTCCCTTTTGATGTCTTCAGTAACCTGTTGGTTATTTAGAAACATGTTATTTAATCTCCGTGTGTTTGTGTTTCTTACAGTTTTTATTTCTTGTAATTGATAACTAGTCTCATAGCATTGTGGTTGGAGAAGATGCTTGATACAATTTCAATTTTCTTAAATTTACTGAGGTTCGATTTGTGACTCAAGATGTGGTCTATCCTGGAGAATTTTCCATGTGCACTTGAAAAGAAGGTGTATACTTTTGCATTTGGATGGAATGTCCTGAAGATATCAATGAGATTCATCTCATCTAATGTATCATTTAAGATGTGTTTTCTTTCTAATTTTCTGTTTTTATGATCTGTCCATTGGTGTGAGTGGGGTGTTAAAGTCCCCTACTATATTGTGTTACTGTCAATTTCTCCTTTTATGTCTGTTACTGTTTGTCTTATGTATTGTGGTGCTCCTATGTTGGATGCATAGATATTTACAATTGTTATTTCTTCCTCTTGGATTGATCCCTTGATCATTATGTAATGTCCTTCCTTATCTCTTGTAATCTTCTTTATTATAAGGTCTGTTTTGTCTGATATGAAGATTGCTACTCCAACTTTTTTTGCCTTTCATTTGCATGGAATATATTTTCTATCCTCTCACTTTCAGTCAATGTGTGTCTTGAGGTCTGAAGTAGGTTTCTTGTTCAGTTCAGTTCAGTTTAGTCATTCTTCGTGTCCCACTCTTTGTGACCCCATGTTCTGCAGCATGCCAGGCCTCCCTGTCCATCACCATCTCCTGGAGTTTACTAAAACTCATGTCCATTCAGTCAGTGATGCCATCCAACAAACTCATGCTCTGTTGTCTCCTTCCTCTCCCTCCTTCAATCTTTCCAAAAATCAAGGCCTTTTCCGATGAGTCAGCTCTTCACATCAGGTGGCCAAAGTATTGGAGTTTCAGCTTCAACATCAGTCCTTCCAATGAATATTCAGGACTTATCCTTTAAGATGGACTGGTTGGATTTCCTTGCAATCTAAGGGACTCTCAAGAGTCTTCTCCAACAACACAGTTCAAGAGCATCAATTCTTTGATGCTCAGCTTTCTCTTCAGTCCAACTCTCACATCCATATATGACTACTGGAAAAACCATAGCCTTCACCAGGTGGACCTTTGTTGTCAAGGTAATGTCTCTGCTTTTTAATATGCTGTCTAGATTGGTGGTAGCTTTTCTTCCAAGAAGTAAGCATCTTTTAATTTCATGGCTGCAGTCACCTTCTCCAGTGATTTTGAAGCTCAAAATAATAAAGTCTGTCACTGTTTCCATTGTTTCCCCATCTATTTGCCAAGAAGTGATGGGATCAGATGCCATGATTTTAATTTTCTGAATGTTGAGCTTTAAGACAACTTTTTCACTCTTCTCTTTCACTTTCATCAAGAGACTCTTTAGTTCTTCATCTTCTGCCATAAGGGGGGTGTCATCTGCATATCTGAGGTTATTGATATTTCTCCCAGCAATCTTGATTCCAGCTTGTGCTTCATCTGGCCCAGCATTTCTCATGATGTACTCTGTATATAAGTTAAATAAGCAGGGTAATGATATACATCCTTGACGTACTCCTTTCCCTATTTGGAACCAGTCTGTTGTTCCATGTCCAGTTCTAACTTTTGCTTTCTGACATGCACACAGATTTTTTAAGAGGCAGGTCAGGTGGTCTAGTATTCCCATCTCTTTAAGAATTTTCCACAGTTAGTTGTGATCCACACAGTCAAAGTCTTTGGCATAGTCAATAAACAGACATAGATTTTTTTCTGGAACTCTCTTGCTTTTTTGATGATCCAACGGATGTTGGCAATTTGATCTCTGGTTCCTCTGCTTTTTCTAAATCCAGCTTGAACATCTGGAAGTTCATTTCTCATGTACTGTTGAAGCCTGACTTGGAGAATTTTGGGCAATACTTTATTGACATGTGAGATGAGTGCAATTGTGCAGTAGTTTGAGCATTCTTTGGCATTGCCTTTCTTTGTGATTGGAAGGAAAGCTGACCTCTCCCAGTCCTATGGCCACTGCTGAGTTTTTTTCCAAATTTGCTGGCCGACTGAGTGCAGCACTTTCATGGCATCATCTTTTAGGATTTGAAATAGCTCAACTGGAATTCCATCACCTTCACTAGTTTTGTTCATAGTGATGCTTCCTAAGGCCCACTTGAGTTCGCATTCCAGGATGTCTGGCTCTAGGTGAGTGATCATACCATCGTGATTATCTGGGTCATGAACATCTTTTTGTATAGTTCTTCTGTGTATTCTTGCCACCTCTTCTTAATATCTTCTGCTTCTGTTAGGTCCATACCATTTCTGTCCTTCATTGAGCCCATCTTTGCATGAAATGTTCCTTTGGTATCTCTAATTTTCTTTAAGAGGTCTCTATCTTTCCCATTCTGTGGTTTCCCTCTATTTCTTTGCACTGATCACCGAGGAAGGCTTTCTTATCTCTCCTTGCTATTCTTTGAAACTCTGCATTCAAATGGGTATATGTTTCCTTTTCTCATTTGCTTTTTGCTTCACTTCTTTTCACAGCTATTTATAAGGCCTCCTCAGACAGCCATTTTGCTTTCTTGCATTTCTTTTTCTTGGGGATGGTCTTGCTCCTTGTCTCCTGTACAATGTCACAAACCTCTGTCCATAGTTCATCAGGCACTCTGTCTATCAGATCTAATCTCTTGAGTTTCTTGTAGAAAGCATATATATGGGTCTCATTTTTGCATACATTCATCTAGTTGTCTTTTGGTTGGAGTATTTAATCCATTTACATTGAAAGTAATTATTAATATTTATGTCCCTATTGCTATTTTCAAATAATTTGGGGTTCATTTTGTAGATCTTTTTTCTTCTCTTGTTTTCTTGACTATATAAGTCCCTTTAACATTTGTTGCAAAGCTGGTTTGCTGGTATTGAATTTTCCTGACTTTTGCCCATCTGAAAACCTTTTTATTTCTCCATCAATTTTGAATGAGATCCTTGCTGGGAGAGTAATCTTCGTTGTAGATTTTTCCCTTTCAGTACTTTAAATATATCTTGCCATTCCCTTCTGGCCTGCAGAGTTTCTGCTGAAAGATCAGCTGTAAAGCACGTGGGGTTTCCCTTGTATATTACTTGTTGCTTCTCTCTTGCTGCTTTTAATAGTCTTTGATTGTGTTTAGTCTTTGTTAACTTGATTAATATGTTTCTTGGCATGTTTCTCCTTGGGTTTATCCTGTATGGGACTCTTTGTGCCTTTTGGACTTGATTGGCTATTTCCTTTTCCATGTTGGGGAAATTTTCAACTATAATCTCTTCAAAAATTTTCTCATACCCTTTCTTTTTCTCTTCTTCTTCTAGGACTCCTATAATTTGAATGTTGGTGCGTTTGATATTGTCCCAGTGGTCTCTGTTACTGTCCTCAGCTCTTGTCATTCTTTTCACTTTTTCTGTTCTTCAGAAGTTATTTCCACCATTTTATCTTCCACCTCACTGATTCGTTCTTCTGCTTCAGATATTCTGCTACTAATTGCACCTAGAGTATTTTTAACTTCAGTATTTGTGCTGTTTGTTCTGTATGCTTATATTTTAATTCTTCTAGGTCTTTGTTAATTGGTGTTTTCTCCTTTTTGTTTTCAAGGTTTCTGATCATCTTTACTATCGCTATTCTGAATTATTTTTCAGTTAATTTTCCTATTTCCTCTTCACTTATTCAAACTTCTGTGTTTCTAGTTTGTTCCTTCATTTGTGCAATATTTCTCTGCCTTTTCATTTTTTTTTAAGTTATTGTGTTTGTATCCTTTTCCCAAGCTTCAAGTAAAGTTGAATTCTTTCCTTGAAGAAAGTTGAATTCTTTCTTCCTTTTGGTTTCTGCCTTCCGAACGTTGGTCCAGTGGTTTGTGTGACCTTCGTATAGGGTGAGCTTTGTGTTGAGTTATTGTTTTTTTGTTAGTTTTTCCTCTGATGGGCAAGGCCGAATGAGTTGGTACTCCTGTCTGCTGATGATTAGGTTTATATTTTTGCTTTGTCTGTTGTTTAGATGAGGTGTTCCGCACAGGGTGCTACTGGTGGTTGGGTGATTCTGGGTCTTGTATTCAAGTGGTTTCCCTTGTGTGAATTCTCACTATTTGATAACCCTTTGTGTTAGTTCTCTGGTAGTCTAGGATGTTGGAGTCAGTACTCCCACTCCAAAGGCTCAGGGTTTGATCTCTGGTCAGGAACAAAGATTCCACAAGCGGTACAGTCCAACAAAAATAGAGTACAGGCTTGCAGTATGGCTGCCTGACTTCCCTCCATAGGCATTTCTCATCACGCTCTCCTCCCTGACATCCCCTCGATCCCTCTCTCTGCAGTCAACAGCAGCCGCAGTGGGTTTGCTCCACGATCCCTAAACTTCAGCTCCCAGCTGCTGTCCCTTCCAGAAGACCCACGTTCCTGCCCAGCGTACGTATTGCTTTGGCAAGGACTGTCTGATTCTCATTCCATTTAGGCTGCCACAGATCAGCTGTTTCACTCTCAGCCTTAAATGTTTCTCCTCTGACTCAGACAATTGCCCCACTGTGGGGATCGGACCGCTGCTTCAGTTCCCCCACCCACTGAGGCCAGGTTCAGTCCTACTCCTGTTTTTCCCCCTAGTTCCTTCATCCTACTGAGTTTTGTGTGGTTCTACATATTCTTTTCTGCTGGTCAGGTACTCCTGTCCGCTCTCAGCTGTTGTTCTGCATGAACTTCTGTGTCTGAAGGTGCATTCCTGATGTATCCGTGAAGAGAGATATACTCCACGTCTACCTACTCCTCTGCCACTTGTTCTCTGGCCTAAATACATCATGCTTTAATGGAAAAAAAAATCAATTAAATCAAGAAATATTCTGAGAAAAATAGATTATTCTTCTTTAGTTAGTGCATATTTTGAGCATATTAGAAGAATAAAATATAATACTTATTATCAACAATCACAAAATAAATAGTCCAGAAAGTTCCTGTTCCAGAAGACAGCTTTTGCTCACTACTTTTCTTTATGTTATGCTGGATCTCTGCTTAAATATGTCACACAGTGACCCAGGCTTAAACGTTAACAACTATCTGTATGATTCTTCAACAGGTTACAAACTTCTGTACATCTTATGCCTCATTTGTGAAACAGAATGATGTAACATAATTTCTAATCATTTTTTCTCTGAGGTACTATGGAGCTCTATGTCCTTAAGGTAAGGTTTTCATATGACAATTGCATATACTCACATTTCCTTGTTATTCCTTATCCACTAGAAAATTTACTCAGCATTATGAATCCAAACACCAAACCTCATTTCATAATGACACAGTGTCTGTGCATGCATATGTGTGTTTTTAGGCCAAAACACAAAATTATCTAAATGTTCATTCTGAATGATCAAGTGAGATAGAAATGAATTTCATCCTTTGAAAATTTCCAATTCATAATCCATATTTTCTCTTTTTCACATCTACTTTAAACAGCAACATCTAGGAAGGTTAAATAGACCTAATGTATTAATTATTAATCTCTAACTGTGCTTTACCCTCATGGCAGTGACAACACTAATAATGGTCATTGCATCCCCATGAGAACTCATTCATTCCTTCATTAAAATAAGACATTGTTGGGCATAATGAGAGTCACTGGGGTGTTATCCATACAACTGGACATATTTGAATGCCATAGAAATAACCAAGAGAAGTGTGAATGTTGTTTTGGGAGATAACAGGGAAGATTTCTCAGAGGAGATTACATAATGGAAAGACAGTTCCTAAACTTTGAGTAAAGGCCTTTTGTGTGTGTGTGTGTGTGAAAATAATATTCATAAAAAGGAAACCATTTTCCTTTTCAATGAACTCACATTTTCATCTGTCATTTCCCCTTCTTTCTCATGGGAAGACAGACACATTCTGTTCTAAACCCAGCTGGTCTGTTGTTGCAGCTTTTAGTTCCCCCGAGGTCTTAGATCATTAATTATCACTTCCTTCTTGAATAGTTAATTCTCTCATTGTCCACTAACTCTGTGTCCTTCCAACTACAGCTATGTTCTATGATTTCCATGCATTAAAAAAAAAAAAAAAACTGTCTTCCAAACTCCCCTTTATTTTAGCCACTCCTCTTTTGTACTCATAGGAAAACTTTTTGACCTATAAGCTTGCTCAAGCTTCTACTGAAATACCTTCTCTACATCAATAGAGATTCCTCAATGCTAATGCAACAACTTCTCTATCTAGAGCCTACTTGAATACTTAATATCTGTACAATATTTGACTTTAAGGAACAGTCCTCCTGGAAAAAAAAGAACTTTTCTTTTAGCTTCATCTGTAATATTCTCTTTTGCTGTTGTTTTTTTTAGTCGCAAACTAATGTCCAACTCTTTTTTGACCCCATAGACTATAGCCCGCTAGGCTCATCGTCTATGGAATTCTCCAGGCAAAAATACTGGACTGGGTTGCCATTTCCTTATTCAGATGATCTTCCCAACCCAGGGTTCAAACCCACATCTCCTGCATTGGTAGGTGGGTTTTATACCATTGATTCACCAGGAAAATCCAATATTCTCTTTTAGCTATTTATTTAAATTGATCATATAGGCTATTCTTTCTAAATTCTTTTCTTAAAAGTGTGTGTTAACTTATGTCTCTCTCACATTCTCCACCTATAATGATTTGTGTGTTGAGTTCAAAGAGTTGCAGTGAAAATCAAATAATATAGTGTATGCAAAATTATTGACACATGCCAAGTCCACTCCAGTATTCTTACCTGGAGAATTACTAGAGGGCAGAGGAGCCTGCTGGGTTACAGTCCATGGGGTTGCAAAGAGTAGAACATGATTGAGCTGATGAACACACAAAAGCTTTAATTAATAAATGGGAAATATTATTATAATCATTAGTGTTCATAGTGATATATTCTAATCTAACATAGTGATGACTGCTGGATCCAAGCTCTTTGAGCACTATAGATCCCAGAATTATTCAATACACTGTTCTGCTATGATGAAAATGTACAACTCTGGCATTCAATATGGCTGCCATTATCCACATGTAATTTTCAAAATATTTGCAATGTGGCTATTGTGAAAGAGGAACTGAAATTTTTAATTTTCCTTAATTTTAATTAATGTAAATTTAAATAACCACATGTGACCAGGGACTACTGTACAGTATTAGACAGCACAGATCTAGGCTTATTTTTAACTTACATTCAGTTTGCAAAATTAAAATGTATCTAACAATCAGATTCCCCTTCTGTGTATTATAGAACAAGCTACTTTTCTGAATTCCCCATTTCAAAAACGGCATCACCATTTGCCAAGGCAACAATGTTCAAATGCTATGTGATGAATTAGAATTCATTGTGAAATGAAAAGAGCATGACCTTTGAATCAAACACACCTGGCTTCAAATAGGGCATCTCCATTTCCTTGCCATTTGACCTTGGGTAAATTAAATAACCTGCAAGAGAATCATTTTTTTTCCATTTGTAAAACAGAAATAAATATGTGTATTACACAATGTTATTATCAGGATTAAAAGTCACAGCTTATGTAAAACACCTGGCATAATGGCTGGGCATATAAAGCATATATATTTCATAAATATACATTACCTCTTTTCTTGCCTCCCATTTCAAATGGATTAACAGATTCTATTGATCTCCTGTTGAAATATTTTATGTCTTTCCTCTTTTTCCATTCCCATTGAATATATTCTTATTAATCTCCTCCTCATCAACTTTTTCCAGTGGAATAGCCTCTTAATCAATACCTCTTCCCCAGTTATCTTTTGGTAATATCTCTTATCCAGCCATACTTTAAATTTCTACAAAATAGCTTTTCCAAAATGTTGATCTGATCTCATCACTATTTATTGCTTTATAATTTTGCTATATGAGTATGTAATTGTGTATTGCATGGTTCTAATTTTTATAAAGTAAGTGGTACCACAAGTGTATCATAGTACAAGTATTCTTCTACAATCCTCAAGCTTGAATCCTTGGAATCCATAATTTATAATTTTCATTATGTACAACTCTCATTTCTTTATTTTTATATTTATGGCACATGTAAAAAGGTGACAATTTAGATATTTTTCTGTTGATAAATATTTAAGGCTGCTTTGAAAAATTCTAGTATACTTTTCTTAATGAACACATACAAAATTTTTCTAGTATATGTGCCTGTTATATTAAATAAAGTGAACAAATGCTAAGAGTACAGCTCATTTAAAGTGTATACACTTCATTAACCACCACCCAAATCAAGACACATAATGGTTCCAATCTCAGAAGGCCATTATTACCTACCATCCCTAGGAACACAGTTCTGAGCTCTATTATTCTATATTCATGTACTGTAATTTCATGTACATCAATGTATCTTTTTCATGTCTAGCCTCTTTTCCTAAATATTATAAGATTCATGATTGTCCTGAATGTAGCTTCAGTTCTTCCTCCCCACCCCATTGCTCTTAAATATCTATTATATGAATACTCCATTACTTATTTATCTACTGTACACCTCAAGTGTATTTGAATTATTTCTAGTTTTTTATTATTTCCACAGAATGAACACATACACTTATTTCTATTCTGGCTATTCCTAAGAGTGAAATTACTAGATCACAAGGTAGTACATTTTTAGCTATGGTAGATACTCTCCACACCATTTTCCAATGTGGCTTACCAACTAACTTTCTTACTAGAAATTTCTGAGGGTTTCAATTGCTCCACATCCTCCATGATATTTGAAATCCTGGTTGCAATTCTCATAGGATTGTCATGATATCACATTGTGGTTGTGCTTCTATTTCCTTGATAACTAATATTTTAAACAACTTTTCATGTGATTATCATCATTTGTATATCTTTTGTAAAGTGCACTTTAGTGACATTTTCCACATTTTGTTCTTTTTTATACTTTTAGTTTTCATTTGTAAGACCTAGTACATAATCTGGAATGAATCATTAGTTGAATATATGTATTGCAAATATCTTTACTAACTCTGTGACTTGACTTTCCCCTCTTATTGTATATTTGAAGAAAATAAGTTCTAAATTTTCATGAAGCACATTTAAAAAAAAATGTTGTTAATGATGTTATACTGTTTAATATTAACTCTAAGCTCATGAAAATTTCTTATGTTTTCTTTTTAAGCTTTATTGTTTTAGATTTTGCATTTATTTCTATGATACATCTGGAATTAATTTTTGTGTATGGTTTGTGTAGGGTCAGAGTCCATTTTTTTTTCCATATGGATATTCAATTGACCCACCACCATTTATTGAAAAGACAATCGTTTCCCCTACTGAATTGTGGAGGTGGCTTTGTCATAAATCAGGTTACTATATACATGTGGGTCTGTTTCTGGAATCTGTAATTCCCTGCCATTGAAATATTTATCTTCGTACAAACACCATACTGTATAAATTGCTGCAGTTTGAAAATAAATTTTATGGCTAACAAATCCTCTAGTTTTGTTCTTTTGAAGATTTCCTTTCCTACTCTAAATTCTAGGTATTTTGCCTTTCTATGTACATTTTGGAGTTTGTTTGCCAGTATTTAGAAAAATCTGGAGTATTTTCTAGCATATGAATATTTCTAGTATACAAATATTTCCTTATAAGAACTGCCTTTTGTATTTTTGACATGACATACCTTCATTACTGGTCTTCCTTGGTGGCTCAGTGGTAAAGAATCTACCCACAATGCAGGAGATACAGGGGATGTGGGTTTGATCTTTTGTTGGGAAGATCCCCCAGGGGGAGAACATGGTAACCCACTCCAGGATTCTTGCCTGGAGAATCCTCTAGACAAAAGAGCCTGGTGGTCTACAGTCCATAGGGTCACAAAGAGACATGACTGGAGCAACTTAGCACACACACATATGCATCTTCATTACTATTCATTTCAAGTAATGTCTCATAATTTTGATGAGTAGTATGTTTTAAATTTCTGAATTCTTGGAATTTTTAATCTCTGTTATTGATTTCTAATTTGACTTTTTACGGTCAGGTAGTCTATACATTTTCAGTCTATTGAAATGTGAAGAGATATGTTTGATAAGACAGATTTTGATCAGTTTTGGCAAACACAGAGCATGAACTGTATGTGGTAGTGCTTCTCTCTTCAGGAGACCAGTGATATGTGTGCTTCTTGTGACAGGTTGTGTTTTTCAAAGATAGCCACACAATACCCCCCATCCTACATGATCATTTACAGTGTGACCATCACGTTTTTTTCGGTGAGAAGCAGGGTCTATGTTTCTTCCCTTTCAACACGGTGAACTTGTGATTTCCTTATAACCAAAACAATGTCGTGGAAATACTATATAACTTACAAAGTTAAGGCAGAAAGTGCATGCATTTCTGCCTTATTCACTGGAACACTTAGTTTTGGAGCACCATGTCACCATCCAAGAAGTCTAATTAATTATCTTGAAGTCACTATGTTGTCAGAAAGTAAGACCACATAGAGAGGTCATTACAGGTGCTCTGGTCAGCAATTCTTTTTTTTTTTTTTTAATTGGAGGGAAATTGTTTTACAATGTTGTGTTGATTTCTGCCATACAACAATGGAAATCAGCCATAATTATACATATATCACCTCCCTCTTGAACCTCCCTCTCCTCCCCCTATCTCCCCTCTCTAAATCGTCACAGAGCACCGGGTTGGACTCCCTGTGCTATATATGGTCAGCAATTCTGATCCGTCTTCCCCACCAAGGCACCAGACATACGAGTGAATCAACATTCACACGATTCCAGTTCCAAGATGTCAATCACACACAGTCTTCTAGTCTTTAAAAACTAAAACTGATCTTCATAAAGCAGAGTGAAGCTTTCCCCTCCCATCGCCCTCCTCGCCCTTTCTCAAGATTCTGTCCCACTGCAATTGTATAATAAGATAGTTATTATTTTATGTCTCTGAATTGAAAGAGAAACAATTATTCTCTACCTGGACATGAAGGGCTGCTATAACATAAACCTGAAACATATGGTATTGGCTTTGACATTGGGTAATGAGCTGAAACTCAAAAAGCAAAAAAACCATCAAGATGACTGGAAGAACAGCAGACAAAAAAGACTTGGTATTTGATTATGGACAGTGTAACAAAAGTTACCTGTAGCAATATAACACATATAAAGTGTACCAAATGAACCAGTGATCTAAGAGAATTTACCAGCTATACAATTTATTTTCAAACTACAGCAATGTATACCATATGATGTTTGTCATGTAAGAAATTGGACTATTCTGTGGTCATAATGCTGTGTAAAGATTAAGAACGTGAAGATACCACATGTACTCTTATTGGCAATCCTGGTCTTTAATCCTTCTCAACTTATAAAGAGAGACATGAAGGTTAGACAAAACTTCAAATGAGTTTATCCATCAGTCTTCGTGTCATAATATTATGAATTTGTGGATTTAAGTTATTTGATGTGTTTTGAACTGTGTAATTAATTTCTTTTTTGAAGTTCATTGACTTCTCTCTTTTCATAGGTGGATTCATTGTGAAATGATTCTAGTAGTAATTTCTTTCTTTCCCTGGTGGCTCGGATGGTAAAGCGTCTGCCTACAATGCGGGAGACCCAGGTTCAATCCCTGGGTCGAGAAGATCTCCTGGAGAAGGAAGTGGCAACCCACTCCAGTATTCTTGCCTGGAAAATCTCATGGACAGAGGAGCCTGGTGTGCTACAGTCCAAGGGGCGGCAAAGAGTCAGACACGACTGAGCGACTTCCCTTCACTTCATACTCTCAGAACTGTTAATACCTAAAATCAGTTGTTTTCCCAAGGAACTCTGTTTTTGTATGTGATTGTGTGAACAATAGCATTTTAAAAGAAAACTCTAGGTACCAAGAATGATCATTACCTCTCAGTTGCCTAATGTTTCTAGATGGAGTGACTATACATATATATATATATAAAACAATTATACTTAGACATAAATAAGATTTAGATATAAAAGATATTATGTTATATATATATACACATAAATATATGTATGTGTATATAATCATCATGGATTAATACAGATATTTCCTGTTCAAGACTAAAAAGATTATATAACATCTTTTTATAATATAACAATATCATCTTCCTTTCACACAGTGAAGCTTGGTTTTATAGATAGAGAGGAGAGTAGCATTAGGGCATTCTATTATTAAGTGTTTTACACAGGCAACAGTCTAAGACTAATAATATTATACTACCACAAATACAATTACTGTACTTATTATTTTCATGCACTATCCACTTTCTCCTATGTTTTTATAGGTGCACTATATCTATGTTGTCAGAGCATTTAACTATTATATATAATATTCTCATCTTTAACTTTGATTTAGTCTTAATTATACAATTAATTATATATTTATCACACAGTTTGTATTTAGTTTCATGTCTCTTTAGCAACTTTGACAGAGAAGGAAATGGCAACCCACTCCAGTATTCTTGCTTGGAGAATCCCAGGGATGGAGGGAGCCTGGTGGGCTGCCTTCTATGCGGTCGCACAGAGTCAGACACTACTGAAGCGACTTAGCAGCAGCAGCAATTTTGAATGCTTGAAGTTTATCCTCTAGTGGATGAATCTTCAAGAAAGACTTATATCAAATGTATTTCTTACATTGTTGGTTATTGATAAGTCTATTTTCTTTCATATTTGAAAGTTTGCTTGTTTAGAAATTGTCTTTAGTTCACGTTTTAAATTCTTTTATGTCTTAAATATGTTTTATCTTTTTCTGTCTTCAGATGTCAAAATTACTGACGCTAATCAATTTCTTGTCTTATAAAACATTTGCTATTTTTAATAAACATCAAAAGAATATTTGATTTTTCTCTACATTATACTAATTTCACTACAAGATTTTGGTGTTGGTCTCTGTGGATCACTTTTTCTTAGTGATATAATGTATTAAATCAATTAGTGTTTATTTCTGTATGTTAGAATACTTTTCATGAAATACAATTTCATTTGCTCTCTTCTCTTGCTTTGATTTTCTTGTTTAAGAAATTCTGTTATCTGTTGTTGGATCTTCTTTGTTTATCTTCAGTATTAGTCACTTCCCTCAAATACTTTATCTTTTTCTCCATTTCTCATAAATTTTAAAATCTTATTTTTCATTTTTAATTAATTTTAAAGTGTTATCAGTTATGCTTATTTACTCTTGGTTTGTTTTAGTTTAGTCTTCATTGCTGATGCTAGTTTTTCCCCTCTAATATGTAATTATTTTTGAAGTCCTCATATCTTGTTTCTGAATTTTTCTAATTCTGAATTTTGTTATCAAACTGTTTGATTCAAACCATTTAATTCAAATGGTTTTTATCTTTTTCTTGGAAAACATGGTTTACAGTTTTTAAAAATCTGTTTCTAAGTCATTTTCTTGTAGTATGCTTTTGTTGTCTAACAGTCCTTTTTTATGTTCTATCCTTTCTTCTCCTCAAAGCCACACAAAAAAGTATATACTATAGTCTTTTGAAAAGAAGCAATCTATAATTTTGGTGAAATCTAGTGTATGTTTTTCTTTTATGCATTATGCTTTTGGCGTCACATCTAAAATATCTTTGCCAAAACTAAGAACATAACAATATTTCTCATATATTTTCATTTAGAAATTTTATAGTTTTAGATTTTACTTTTCAACCTACCATATATTTTAATCAATTTTTGACACGAGAATTTGTTTTTATTTTTGTTTCCTAATGAAGCAACTCCAGTATTCTTGCCTGGAGAATGGACAGAGGAGCCTGGCAGGCTATAGTCCATAGGGTCGCAGAGTCAGACATGACTGAAGCGACTTAACACACACACACACACAATGAAGAACCACTTGTTCTAGCACTGTGTTTTGGCAAAGATGATTCTTTCTTCACTGAATTGCCTTTGTAGCCTTGTCAAACATTTGATTGTGTGTGTGTTTTGCTTAGTCTATTAATATGTCTTTATGCCAGTATCACAAAGTCTTGATTACAGAGGTTTCATAATAATTCTTGACATAGGATACTTTTGGCACTTTGACTTTATTCTTTTTTTAAAATTGTTTTAACTATCTTAAATTCTTTGGAGTCCCCTATATATTTTATGTATTTCAGAAACAACTTGTTAATGTCAACCAAAAAGTTCTTCATAAATTTTATTGAATTGGGTTGAAACTTAATATGATTTATTTCTAAGTGTCTAAATGGCAACCCACTCCAGTATTCTTGACTGAAGAATCCCATGGACGGAGCAGCCTGGTGGGCTACAGTCCACAGGGTCGCAAAGAGTTGGACACGACTGAGCGACTTCACTTTAAGTATTTAATATTTTTAAAAATCTCAATTTTGATTTTTACTAATATATAAAAGTACACTAGATTTTATAAATATTGGCTTGTATACTTGATATACTTTCTTATACATTATAGAAAGGTTTTGTTTTGTTTTTTTGTCCTTGAATTGCATTTACATAGATGACCATATTGTCATTAAATAGTTTTGCTTCTTTCTTTTTAAACTTTATTGACTTTAAAAATAATACAGTCAGTTATTTTACCAGCAAAAATGGAATTTATTCAGTAATAACAGAGGAATGGCAGTTCAGGACAAGCAAGCTATAGCAAAAGTCATAGGCAAGTCAAACATTGGAGAAAAACATTAATTTATAAAGAAAAAGAGGAGCTTAGAATAGACTGTTTTGAACACATAGTCCATCAGAGGAAAGTGAGGGTTCAGGATGATGACAGTTTTTCATTGGTTGAGTTACTGGAGTATTGGATTTCTTGTAGAACATGCAAAGTACATATTCTCCTGCTGGGGCCTATAATTGATGATTTTTTTTCCCTATTGATAGTTCTTCTGTTAGGGTCTATAACTGACAATTCATACTATGATTGACACTGAGTGGAACTTCATGAGAGTTCCTGCTTCAATCCATTTTAGTGAAATTTCTCTGTGTTAATTTTAACAACTTTGAATACATCTTTTTTCCTGCATATTATACTCGCAAAGACCTTTAGTGCAATGTTGAAGAGAAATGGTGAGAATAGATGTCCTAGACTTTTTCCTAAAATTGGAAAGCATTCTGTCTTTTACTATTAAATATGAAGTTAGCTATATGCTTTTAGATGACTTTAGCTGAGGACACCTATTTCAATTCCTACTTCACTGTTTCTAGAAGAAATGGATGTTAACTTTTGTTAACTCATTTTTTTTCTGTATCTTATAAGATGTTTATTAGCTTTATATTTTTAAGCTGGTTAATACAATGGATTGTATCAATTTATTTTTAAATGTTAAACTAAGTTGGTATTTCTACAATAAAACCTCCTTTGCATTGAAATACAATAATTTAAAACACTTATTTTGCCAAAATTTTAAGAATATTTGCATCAGTGTTCATGGAGGACAGCTGTCTGTAGTTTTTGTTACTTGTGATGTCTTCAGCTTTGGTATAAGAGTGATGCTGGATTCATAAAATAAATTAGGAAGCATTTCCTTCTCTTCAAGAAGAAATTTGTAATTATTTCATATTTTGATTTTTAAGTGCATTTCATGAGGAAAATTGCATGGACCTGAAGTTATTTTTGGGGGATTGATTTCTTAACAGATGTTTTAACAAATAATCCAATTTAATACACATAAGACTACACAAGTGCCTTTCAGCAAATTTTCCCTTTCACCTAAGTTCTAAGCTTTTGACGTAATAAAGTTTTTTTAATGACAGTTATTTATTTTTCTTTTAACATTCATGTATCTGTAGAGACACAAGTTTTGTCATTAATGATATTGGTAACTTGCATCTCGTCTCTTTTTGTTTTCTTGGTCTAGCCAGAGGTTTATCAATTGTATTAGTCTCAAAAAGCTATACTTTGGTTTTATTGATTTTTCTCTTATTCAGTTCAGTTCAGTCGCTCAGTTGTGTCCGACTCTTTGTGACCCCATGTACTGTAGCACACCAGGCCTCCCTGCCGATCACCAACTCCCGGAGCTTGCTCGAACTCATGTCCATTGAGTTAGTGATGCCATCCAACCATCTCATCCTCTGTGGCCCCCTTCTCCTTTTGCCTTCAATCTCTCCCAGCATCAGAGTCTTTTCCAATAAGTCGGCTCTTTGCATCAGGTGGCTAAAGTATTGGTGCTTCAGCTTCAGCATCAATCCTTCCAATGAACATTCAGGACTGATTTCCTTAGGATGGACTGGTTGGATCTCCTTGCAGTCCAGTCTCCAACACCACAGTTCAAAAACATCAATTCTTTGGCACTCTCTTTTATTAGACTTTCTAAATATTTCATCTATATCATTTATCATTTATAGTCATCCTATTTCTGATTACTCACAGTTACATTTGATCTTCTTTTTTTAGTTTCTTAAAGTGAAAGCTGAGATATTAATAAATGATTTAATATTAGTATTTAGTGAATTTATTGAAAGAGTGATTTAAGACAGAGATTTAGTATATTTTTCATCTCAGACACTCCAGTTGTCATTTCTAGAGTCTTGATTTAATTTTTAATTTTTTTTAACACTGTATATGTCTCTACTTAACCTTTTGATCATGGGGGACATGGTAATAACTTTTAATGTCCTTGTCTGCAAAGTCTAGTATCTGTGTCAGTTCTGATTTATGTATTGATTTGTCTCCTCGTCATAAGTTTTATTCTTCTGCTTTTTTGAATTTTTTGATATCAAATGTTGAGCTTACCTTTCTGTGGTTTTCTTCTCTCTTGAAACTTAGTTCCTCAAATCTTTGCTATCTCTGTAGATCTCCAATAACTTCACACATACTTTTTATTTTTTAATCTAAGTTTTCTAATTGTTCTTATTAGATGGTTGGTACAAGAGAAGCAAACCTAACATTACTGGTAGTGGGATTCATCAATTATTTCATTTTGATTAGAAAATAAAATAACAGTTTAGAGAAGAAAGTCATTACTAGCTGCAAACAAGTTGCTTGATAGCAAATGATCCTTAATAGGATCAGAACTGATACAAGTTTCCCTTTTGACTTTTGGAATGCTGAAGCTCTCTCCTAGCTCTTGATTCCATAGAGGCTAAATAATAAATTCATGTCATAGCAAGACTTCAGTTGCAAAATTTTGACGAAAAACTTGTCAACTCTTGGATGGCAGAGACTTAGTCATCTTTAATTCCTACTGCACCTAATACAGCATTTTGAACTTCATTTTTAAAATAAAGTAAGGGTTTCGGTTTAATAGATTATTTTGGAGAATGATATTTAAATCATTTAAGAAGTATTTAGAATGTGTTGATCATTGTGTTAAATGATTTAGTTAGAAAATCTTGTTAACTCTGCATAGCAACATTATAGTGTATGTTTGGAAAAAAAAAAAAAGTGAAACTATTAGTCACTCAGTAGTGTCTTTGCCGTTGTGTCCAACTCTTTGTGATCTCTGTCTATAGACTTCTCCAGGCAAGTGTATGTTTAAGGCAGGGTAAATTCAAATCTTTCACCCAAAGATTGTTTTATACGCTCTTCCCAAAGAGAACATGTCTTTTTTTTCACTTTATTTATTTGAACTATCACAAATTATATAGCTAAATTTTTATATCCTTAGAGTTATATCAGAATATCAGATGAGTGAATTTCTGAAAATTTTATTTTCAGTTACCATCATGCAGTGAATGTATTTTATTTTTTAATTAATTATTTTTTTAATTGAAGGATAATTGCTTTACAGAATTTTGTTGTTTTCTGTTAAACATCAACAACAATCAGCCATCAGTGTACATTTTAGAGTTATAGGTTGATTTCAGCTTCACCAATGGTCCTGGCTATACTATTATACTTCCTATTCTCTTTCCAGTAGCAGCAAATAGTGGCTTGGATCCTGTTATTATTCATCGATCCCTTATGCCAGCTGAATATTTCCTTGGCTTAGAGTGTGCACCTCCTCTCTTCTACCATCTTCTACGTCAAGTTCCTTCTCTGTGTTCTGTCTCCTGGCTCTGACAACCCAGCTGTCAAATCTCACTGCCCACTACTTACCTCCACAAGGAATTCCTTTATGACTTAACATAGAGCTTTGTCTGCCATGAT
This sequence comes from Giraffa tippelskirchi, assembly GCF_054371585.1. Taxonomy (NCBI): domain Eukaryota; kingdom Metazoa; phylum Chordata; class Mammalia; order Artiodactyla; family Giraffidae; genus Giraffa; species Giraffa tippelskirchi. The sequence goes on along the minus strand of NC_137280.1, from coordinate 37,794,468 downwards.
TTCCTCAAAAAATTACACTGATTTCTTCCCCAAAGGAGCAAATCTAGCCCTAAATTCTGTCACCACCACTCTCCCTGATGTGAAGATAAGGCTAGAAATTTACAGCTCCTTAAGTGCAGACCAAACCCTGTAACTCTGAAGAGACCAGAGGTCTACTAGGTTACGTCACTCATTCAGACAGAATTGGAGCTCATACCTCTTGGCTATATTTGATTATAAAATAATAAATCATAAAATATACTATGCACACCAGAAAAGATAGTCTATCGACCTGTGCAAATCTACAGCATTATATACAAGGACTTTCTAAAAAGATGAGGCCCAAGTAGACATATAAAGATGTACAACATTCCCACAATTCAAAGATGAATGTTTTTCAACATTTTGATATTTTTGAACCTTACTATTCTTAATTCATGTCAAATTGCAGCACTTTTTGCTTATTTGTTTTTCTTGAACAAATTTTTTAGATAACCCCATGTCTTAGAATCTAGGACACTAGTGTTTATCAATTTGTCTCCAGATATTTATCTCAGTGTTTATTTCATAGACTTCAGAGTCATCCAATTTCGCTCTTAGTGTGTGATTAAACCATTTTATATTGACGGGCTTGGGTCACAGCAAAGCACAAACAAGTTTAGGAAAATTTAGAAAAATCATTTTTCCCTTCAGACTATAAATGTCTTTGTCTTTAAGAATATATTTATAGTAGTACTATATAATATTATCTTTGTTAATATTTTTCTACTTTAGTCATAATAACCACATTATGATTAAAATAAGTAAATGTCTGATTGAAATCATTCAAAGAATTTTTATGGATTTATATTTTCTTGGGCAAAGTGCTTATGATCTTTTCATCCATTTAGACTATTGAAAGAAAGATGAAACAGGTTTAAAATGGGTATAAATTATTCATAGTATTTTTATTCAATTTTCCTTTAAAGAAAAGAAATCAAATGTATTTTTCTTCAGCCTTTAAAATGGAGATTTGGACTCTTATGCTTACCAGATCAGTAACATGATGTCACCAGAATTTGACTTATATCACCTTGGTTTTTATACCGAGGCCCTTGTCTCGCACCTTTGCCACTTTCACAGAAAAAATTCTTACACAAACTATGAAAATCATACCTAGTCTTAATTCTGCAACTGTATAAACCCAACCTAAATTATGGGTTCTTAAGTTTGGTTTCATGTGATTTTATTTGCTTTGTTTTCAGTATCTGGTATGAACTTGGCAATTATTATGCACTTATTGTATCTCTTCTGTATGCTAGTATTCTGCTGGTATTAGAAGAAATTTAGCCTGATAAATTGAAAATAAAAATGTATATCTCTAGTTAAATTGTTCAAGAGTTACACTTTGTATTCCTCTAAAAGCAAAAATAGAAACTTCACATGCTGAAATACTGTCGTACAACAAGGACTGTAAATTTATAATTTCTTCATCAAGAGAGCCAGAAAGTCAACATATGTAAACCCTATAGTTTGAACATCTATTTCAAAATTATCATGAAAGATGTGTTAGTAAATGCACTATATGTTTTGTATAATCTGTCTTCAAATTCATGATTGCCAGAATTTAGGAAGTTTTAAAATTAAAGTTGTAGGGTTTTCCACACTGCTAATTTTTAAAAATCTAAAGAAGGAAATGGCAACCCACTCCAGTATTCCTGCCTGGAGAACTCCATGGACAGAGGAGCCTGGTGGGCTGCAGTCCATGGGGTCGCGACGAGTCGGACACGACTGAGTGACTTCACTTCCACTTTTCACGCACTGGAGAAGGAAATGGCAACCCACTCCAGTGTTCTTGCCTGGAGAAACCCAGGGATGGCGGAGCCTGGTAGGCTGCCATCTATGGGGTCACACAGAGTCGGACACAACTGACGCGACTTAGCAGTAGCAGTAGCAACAGCAATGCCAAACCAAAACAGCACTGTTGCATATGCTGATGTAATGTTACATACTGACACTTTCACACAACTTTAGTTATTTTGTTCATGGCTTTTTGTGTACATAATATCCTGAACAATGATTACTCTTTTAAATTTTCTCATGCTATATCATGGGAACAAAATTTGTTTTGTTGCAATGAAAACTTCATTCATGTGACTTTTAACTAAGACTATTAAGTGCTATGTGACTTCCCTGGTAGCTCAGCTGGTAAAGAATCCTCCTGCAATGCAGGCAACCCCAGTTCGATTCCTGGGTCTGGAAGATCCCCTGGAGAAGGGATAGGCTACCTACTCTAGTATTCATGGGCTTCCCTGGTGGCTCAGATGGGTAAAGAATCTGCCTGCAATGTGGGAGATTGGGTTTTGATCCCAGGGTTGGGATGATCCCATGGAGGAGGGCATGGCCACCCACTCCAGTATTCTTACCTGAAGAATCCCCATGGACAGAGGAACCTGGTGGGGCTATGGTCCACGGGGTCACAGAGTCAGACAAGACTGAGTGACTAAGCATAGCACAGCCATTAGGTGCAATGCCAAACATGAACAGTGGGGGAAAAAAAACTGGTATATGAGAGCATTCTTATTTTTACATAATACTATTAATAGTGATAATATAGTCCAGATGTAAAAAGGACAGTTCCAAGGCCTTTAAATTGTAGACTGTGATAAGAATATAAGTTAGTGTCCATAATATTGTCTAACAAAATGCCTAATAAAGATTCAACATATATTATTCAATAGATGTGCTTTAGCAAAATCAATTTGTTTGCTTAGCCCATAGGTATAGATTTTGTGATCATGTCTCCATCATGCTAAGTTATTTACTTAAAACCTATTGAATACTATTATATTCATTATGAAACATATACAAAAAGAAGAATGGAAAAAGTGAAGTAAAATTGAACATCAATAGAACTAGGTTTCTCTTCAAACTTAGCTCTGGAGACCACTATAGTAGATTACTGAAACTGGCTAATTCTATCTATAGAAGTGTTACTCAAATCTCTGGCTTCCCTGATGGCTCAGACAGTAAAGAATCTGCCTACAATGTAGAAGACCTGGCTTCAATCCCTGGAGCAGGAAGATCCCTGAAGAATGGAATGGCAACCCACTCTGGTATTCTTGCCTGGAGAATTCCATGGACTGAGGAGCCTGGCAAGGCTACTGTCCATGGGGTCACAAAGAGCTGGACAAGACTGAGCAGCTCACACACACACACACACACTTAGTCTACTGAGAGACTTTTTAAAAATTGTAAATAAATGCAATCCCCCCTTTACTCTTCAAGAGCTACTCATTCTAGTCTAATCTTTCATTCATACTTACTTTAATTCTATATTTCTGAGCATCTTATGACTCCTCTTATTTTCTTGAAACTTACAATATATGACTTTCTAGCAACTGACCAGGCTTCTCTAAATATTGGTACCATTATCCTACAAAAAGATTCATAATTAAGAAGTTATATAATTTTAGGTCCAAACCAAGTTAATAATTATTAAAGTCACTAAGATAACAAATATAAACAGCATTGTCCTGTGAAATTACTGGCCTATATTTATCTGGCCAATAATGGTTATTATGAAGCATAAGTAAAATAACTATTCTTCCGCTATATCTCACTATTGTTTGTGTGAAATTGCATATATATAATTGTTTAAATTTCTAACTAGCCTACGATCGTCTTATAGCTCCCTCTGAGTTTGTCAGCAAAAAAGATTGGTGTTTGACACTTTATGACTATTTTGTTCCTTCTGGACTTTTAAAATCTTTCATATAATAACTGTTTTTAAAAATTGAATAAAATAGGCTGTTACGGATTTTTTTTCCTCTTCTTTCAGACAGTGGTGAGACCAAATGTATATAGAGAGGGAAAACAACAGACAAAAAGTGAGAGTGTGTGCAACATGAAGGAAAAAACATAGACCCAATATGTTCTTTGTTGAATATATTGTAATAAACTTGCTGTAGGGGCCAGTTTGGGCTTCCCAGGTGGCTCAGTGGTAGAGAATCTCCATTTTAAAAGCCAATGCAGGAAACATAGGAGGCACAGTTTCAATCCCTGGGTTGAAAAGATCCCCTGGAGAAAGGAATGGCAACCCACTCCAGTGTTCTTGCCTGGAACATGTCATGGTCAGAGAAGCCTGGTGGGCTAGTTTATAGGATCACAAACAGTCTGACAAGACTGAGCAACAGAGCATGAGTATGAGGGACCAGTTTAGTGAATACTTGAAGTAAAAGCAATTTTCAGTTTTGGAGAAAGTAGAAACATTTTTCTGTATGTCCATTTAATGACCACTTTAGAAAGAAAAGAACTACTTTGTTTTTTCACTTTTATTCATGCTTGAGTCATAACAACACTACATATAATTTTATTAGACCAAGTTAATGGTATCTGACATATTTGACTGCAGAATCCTTGCCCTTTGTCATGCTAACTGCATAATTGTTATGGATGAGAGGTACACAGAGTCAGAAGACAAGATTTGGCTGGATTGAACCAGCCAAACTGAAATTAATAGGTTTTGATCTATCAGATTTTAGAATATATTTTCATTTAATTAATTTAAGTTTAAATTGAGTTCATTTCTCAGAAAAATTCTTAGAAGCACAGTTAATTAGCTATGGTCCAAATTTGCCATCTGATTTTAATTTGATGAGGGATTTCTACTGGGCTCTTAGTTGCTATATTTGCCTTTTTAAAATCACAAAACCAAAGTCCAAGAAAAAGCTGCTAGCCAATTGTATTAATGCATTATAGAAAAAGCATATATTAACAAGAAACATAATTGTAACTGTGTGCATTATTTTGAAAAATGAAAATTAATATGTGTGATAACATAACTGTAATTATGTTTTTCAGATATCACTGGAAGTTCAGTATGAAAAACTCATTGTTTATTGAAAAAATAGTGTATTCTACTGAATAAAAATGTTACAAAACAGTGAACATAATGCTTTTTGAGGCTGTTAAATTTAAAGAACTTTTTTTCATTCTACTTAAAATAAATCAACTACTATCAAAAGTATTTTGCCTATGTAAATGTTCCTTCTGAAAGACACATGATAGAAAGTCATTTTAAGCAGTCCATTTTCATCCTCACTGTTTATTAAGTATTACTTTACAAAATAAAGTAGTGTATCTGTTTCAGTGTATTGCCTTAATGATCATTTTAAGACTAGAAATTTTCAGAATTTTTCATAGAAAGCAATATGATCCTACATATTTACACGGAGTCAGAAATTCTGCTTATAGTTCTATGGGGAAATTTTGAGGAAAAAAAAAGAATAATGTTTTTATTGAAAAATTTGAGGTGAACTATGGTGAACTTGTTTATTACAAGCAATATCTCAAGAAAATAAATCTTAAAATTAGTTAGTGACTATGTCTATTCAGGCTTCCCTGGTAGCTCAGCTGGTAAAGAATCCATCTGCAATGCAGGAGACCCTGGTTCATATATATATTTAGAGTTAAATTTTATTTATTCATTTATCTTTAAAAATTTATTAAAGTATAGTTGATTTACAATGTTGTGTTAGTTTCAGGTGTACAGCAAAATGATTCAATTATACATGTCTTTACATTTTTTTCAGGTTCTTTTCCCATATAGTTACTACAGAAGACTGAGCAGAGTTCCCTGTGCTATACAGAAGGTCCTTGTTAGTTATCTATCTTATATGTAAGTTTGTTTATGTTAATCCCAAGCTCCTTATTTATCCATCCCCCACCCTTACTTCCCTTTTGGTAATAATAAATTTGTTTTCAAATTTGTGAGTCTGTTTCTTTTTTGTAAATAAGTTCATTGATATTACTTTTTAAAATTAGATTCTAGTATGAGTGATATCATATGATACTTGTCTTTCTCTGTGTGATTTACTTCACTTAGTATGATAGTCTCTAGGTCTATCCATGTTCCTGCAAGTGGTATTATTTTGTTCTTTTTTATGGCTGAATAATATTCCATTGCACATGAGCATTTCTTCATTATTACTTTGTCAATGGACATTTAGTTTGCTTCATGTCTTGGCTACTGCAAAGAGTGCTGCAATGAATATTGGGGTGCATGTATGAATCCAGAGAAAACCATAATTAGATGTATTTTTATAATGAGGCTATAGTGATAGAAACTGATGCTTAAGGCATCTAAATTATTAACAATTTGAAAATTTATAATTGTTGTTCAAGTGTTTTCCTGGTATCTCAGTTGTAAAGAATCTTCCTGCCAATGCAGGGATTGTAGGTTCAATCCCTGGGTTTGGAAGATCCCTGTAAATGGCAATCTACTCCAGTATTCTTGCCTGGGAAATCTCATGGACAGAGGAGCCTGGCCAGCTACAGTTCATGGGGTTGCAAAGAATTGGACACAACTTAGTGACTAAATAGCAACAACAATAATTGTTGTTCAACTCTATTGAGATTTCATGAATATTTAGGTTCAGAGTTCAGTCAATGATTTTGTGTTTAAATAGTATTATTTTACTTGTAGACACTTTCAAGACTTTTTATTTTATATATTTATATATACATATATATATATTAGAATCTACTGTCCAGAAGACACAATTTAGAGTGAGTCAAGTCCATGAGTTACCCCTCAGAAGAAAGGCCATCAGAAGAAACGTCTATCCAGGGACACATACACTGGATTTTACTAGTGAAAAATAGACTTTATCATGTTAAACACTGAGAGTTTGAAGCTGTTTGTTGCAACATTCAATTTGTTGTGACTAATACACTCTCCAAATAGATAATATTTACTCTGTGTCCTAGAGATTGAAATTAAGTTAATTATGGAAAGGTGATAAAATTTACTTCTATGGAAGCTGAGCATCTAGTTTAAAGTAGAGGAAAGAACAAGTGAAAAGGACAAGAGAAGAGAGAGAATGAAGTAGGGTAAGTGGGGTGAGGGAAGTCTAGAGTACATGTTTTCCATAATTTATGAGATAGCTGAAGATAGTATTAATTAACAAAGCATGAGTGAGGATCCACATAAAATCATTAACAAAGCATGAGTGAGGATCCACATAAAATCATTGAACTTAAAGATGTTTTGAGTATAAATTGAATGAATAAAACAGCATAAGAATACAGTATAATGGAGAAACACCCAAGTTTATTCTTGGCCCCTTAGAAGCTGTGGGACTTTGGTTAAATGGTTTAACTTTTCTCAGGTGTCAATTTTCTCAGCTTAAAAAAAATATGTTTTCTTTAGCAGTTTTCAAATCTTTATGTCAGCAATAAATAAACGAATAAAATAGTCTCAATGAAGTCTCTTTGATTTAGAGAGTGAAGCTCCAAAGCCTCAAAGTCACCAACTCTTCCCATACTGCCTTTCTTTTTTTTTCAAATTTAAGTAATTTATTTTAATTGGAGGCTAATTACTTTACAATATTGCGGTGGTTTTTGCCATACATTGACATGAATCAGCCACAGGTGTACATGTGTCCCTCATCCCAAAGCCCCTTCCCACCTCCTTGCCCGTCCCATCCCTCTGGATTATCCCAGAGTACCAGCTTTGGGTGCCCTGTTTCACGCATCTAACTTGGACTGGTCATCTACTTCACATATGGTAATATACATGCTTCAATGCTATTCTCTCAAATCGTCCCACCCTCACCTTCTCCCACAGAGTCCAAAAGTCTGTTCTTTATATCTGTGACTCTTTTTCTGTCTCACATATAGGGTCATTGTTACCATCTTTCTAAATTCCATACATATGCATTAATATACTGTATTGGTGTTTTTCTTTCTGACTTACCCCATGGTGTAAAATAGGCTCCAATTTAAAGGAAACCATATTGCCTTTCTTGTAACTAACATTGATTCCTAAGGAACACTTAGGATCTGAGGAGCCAATGGAAAAAAAAAAAAAACAAAACAGTTATCTCCTGGACCTTTATATTTGGTATTATAGATATATCCCAAATTAAACTCATAATCATATTTCAAATCTATTTTTCCATATATTGTCTCTTTATCCCTCAGACTATATGTTCTCTGAGAGTTATATTAACCATTCTCCATTCTTTCATTTCCTTTGCAACTATCTACTAATTACTCTCAAATCTATTATCTCCCTCCCATATATTTCTTATGAGGTCTAGTTAACAGCATCCTACTAGTCCATCATACTTAGTAAATTAAACTGAATGCATAAACTCCATTTGCACACCTTCTTCTAATCTTGTATTTTCTCATTAGAATGAATTCCCTTAAACTGTATTGAGCTGTTCGTGCAAACAACTTAGGTAAGTCTTAGAAACCTCTCTCTATCTCCTTTTTCTCTCTCTTTCTCTTTTGTTTAAATGTCAATGGTTAAGACCTCAACTTCAATTCCAGGAGAAATATCTAGAGAGGTATTATAGTGATTCAGTTCATCAATTAAATAATTATTGAACCCATGGAAAGTGATTAATCATGCAATGATGTATAATGAATGAGAAGACACTGGCCTGGGAAGGTCTCTTAAAAAGTTCATTTTAAAGACTAGAAAAAGAACAACAGGAAAAAATGAATGAATAAATAAGCAAACAAATACATAAGTGTGTGGGAAAAGGAAACTGAAGGAGACCCGTTTGAGTGTTAGACTACAGTAAGCTAGGAGAGAGAGAGGTCAAAACTGTGAAATACTGTAGACGATAAAGCAGACAGGGAAGTTTAGTAATAAAGAGAGAGCAGAAGTTCTTCATGAAGTCCCTTGCTGATGATGTTCCAAGAACCCACAGGGACCTGGACACTTCCCTCTGGAATGGGCTGAATTCTTAGAACTGTCATGAACCTTACTTCAAACTGTTGGAGCCTAAAAGACACAAACTCAACCAAAAAGAATAAACAAACTAGGCCATGTGGCCCCTGTCCAGCAGGAAGAAGTTTCAGAAGAAGAAACCTTCAGCCCCTTAACCCTAAAGAATATGGATGCAGTGTCTCTTAGAGAGGAACGAGACAGTCTGGGACCTGGGACCATTTGTTGCAGTGCTGCAGTGTTTGCATCTGGGCAGACTTCTCCTGAGCAACAGAATACAAAGAAACTGTATGGAACTAAAAATAACACATGCATGTGCAGTTAAGGCAAATTCTGGACAAAGACATAAAGAGACCAAAAAACTCAACTGCCAGTTTTGAAGAGCCAGAAGCAAAAATAGAGGGTGGAGAAGCAAAAGCAGCATGCTGCACACAACACTACCTATGGGGTGGGCAAACTACCTAAGCCACCCCTCCGTCTAACTCCTGGACACATCCCTATCCTCCCTTCATATAAGGAACAAGCTTGCCTTCCCTCAGGTAACAAGCAAGGGAACCTGTTTTTGTTCTTGCTCCCTCCCTACTATAGCAGAGGCCACAATAAGACTTTGACTGGGGGAAAAAAAAAAGAAAATTCTGTGAAAGAAGTTAACGGCATTCTGAGCATGGCGTTCATGTTGTATTGTGTTGAAAGGTGCATAGGGGATAAGGAGGGATCAGTGCAGACACCTATCAAGAGTCTTGGCCAGGAAAGAGAGGATAGCAAGT